>NW_024704746.1:39344611-39944611 GCF_018977255.1 Callorhinchus milii
CGAGCAGGGCATCATTGCAGATTATTCCGTACCGTCACATTTGTCCAATTTGGGTACACATGGCGTTGTCTAGTGTGGGTGAGTGGGTGGGGAGGAGGGAGGGCAGAGTGTGGGTGAGTGGGTGGGGGGGAGGGCAGAGTGTGGGTGAGTGGGTGGGGGGAGGGCAGAGTGTGGGTGAGTGGGTGGGGGTGAGGGCAGAGTGTGGGTGAGTGGGTGGGGGGGAGGGCAGAGTGTGGGTGAGTGGGTGGGGGGGGGAGGGCAGAGTGTGGGTGAGGGTGAGTGGGTAAAGGCAGTTCGGGAACTATGTGAGGGATGAGTGGCTAATTTCTGGCTCCCGCAGTCCCCTCTCTCGCAGCAATAGCCACTTCTCAGTTGACTGACTTGACTGTGTGGGAGAGACAGACATGAGGACAGGTTTTCCTCCAACACCACCACCAGCACCAGCACCAGCCCCTGTGTCTCTCTCCCTCCCTCTCTCCCTCTCTCTATCTATACATTCCTCTTTTCCTCCCCCTCCCTCCCTCCCTCCCTCTCTCCCTCCCTCCCTCTCTCCCTCCCTCCCCACTTCCCTCCCTTCTTCCTTACCTCTTTCTTGCTCAGTCTGCAGACACGAAGGAATGTTCTTCTTCCACCCCGGCATTTTCCCGGCCAACGCATTCAAACCCAAAGGCTGCCAGTCCGGGGCAAGAGGTCGCTCCACATCTGCATCCGAGCCCCCGACCCGGTGCTTCCCGTCTCCTCGGCGGCTGCTGCTCCCCCTAAACAGCGGCCTCGTTGTGAAGATCCCTCCCCTCTCTCTCTCTCTCTCTCTCTCCTTCCTTCTCCTTCTCTCCCTCCTTCTCTCCTTCCCTCCCTCCCTCCCGGGGGCTCTCACCATTCACCAGCGCCGACCAGGGAGGCACAGATCAAAGGATTAACAAACTTTAGGAACCAGCAAAATCTTCCTAGTCCTGGAATGGCAAATAAGAGGGTCTTTTTTTTTGTTGTTGTTGTTGTTGTTGTGTCGTGGATGCAAAGAGAGATGCACACCAGGTTTGCTCTCTTTCTGTCCTGGGGAGTGTGTGTGTGTGTCTATATATATAGAGAGAGAGATATATCTATATGCAGCTCAGGATATCTCGTGTGAATGTAGGTGAAATCCTGGGTAATGTGTAAAAAGTGGACGAGTCGAACTTGGTAGTAGATTGAAATTGGTGCAGTCCACTCACTCACTCTCTTTCTCTCTCTCTCTCTCTCTCACACACACACTCTCAGTTCAAGTGGTCGAGAGAGAAACTGCTTCTGAAATGGGAATAAGGCAAACTTTAAGCCAAGGCGGCGACAAGGAGGGCTTCTTGTGGTTAAAACGCGCTCCCATCTTCGTGGTTCCCCAGATTTGATTGCACATGACCAGCCGGGTGCCTCTGTGGGTACCACTCTCGCCTCCTGAGTTACTACAACAACAGCAACAAGATTACATTTGTATAGCGCCTTTCATGTCAGGAGGACATCCCAGAGTTAGAAGATTATGGGGTCAAGCCCCCCCCCCCGGTCAGGATTTGGATTTGATACCAAATTATAGCTGTTATTTTTTTTACGACCGCCTATTACACCAGTGTTGCCACGTGAATAATTCTATTTGCATCAATAATAATAATTGCAATTGCATTTGATGTATGTTTAAAATGTTTTAAACTTTTGGAATGAGTATATTCGGAGTATATTTGGAGTGAGTATATTCTCACTGCAAAATACACAGGATAGTTTGAGTTTCAATAAGCCCCAATGAAATCATTTTTTTAAAATGACCTAAATTTCAAGGACAGTGACAAATTAGCCTTTCTCTAAACATTTAAAACTACAATGAAATGTGAAAACATTACTGTGGATCTACTATACCACACAATTTGATGAGGGTAAACATGTGGTATGTAATCTGATGATTATGAGTGGTAATAATTAATACATTACATAAGGCAATTTTCTTAACTGGATAACCTTTCTTTAAAATATTAATTTGTAATTAATGGTTCCCCCCCCCCACCCCCCATGAAGTACATGGCACTCTTGAGACGCTATCCCATTTGAAGGGCGTTCTATAAATGCAAGGCGTTATTGTAGAGCACATCTATTCAAGGTTTTCTGAATCTATTATTTCATTAGTGACATGCAATTAAACCGACAAGTTACTTTATAAGAAAGAGGTTCAGCAATCCCTGTGCATTATTCAAATTGAACCATTGTTCTTGTGTTATTTGCACAAGTCTTGCTTAACCAGTCAACCTTTTCTTTCTTGTTGTTTCGGCTATTAATCATCGTTCTACATTCATTTAATTGAGGATGAGCTCTCCTCTTTATCTGCTCAAAGAGCTCATGTCCTTGTCTGTACTTTTGTTAGTACACAGATCAATGCACTCAAAATATGCATTTGTGTAGGGCTTGGTGATACATCCTTGTTCACCTACTGCAACACTAATATTTCACATCTTTCATATCTGCTTCTCCTGTAAAATGAATGTATTCCTCACTCCAATAAAGAATCTTTTAAGAAGAACAATGATTTTCCTTTATTGATATCATCTCTCAGGACCTCAGAGGACATCTGTAGACTGACCCTTTAGTTTACATATAGAAAATGCGTTCACTCAGATTCCTTGTCCACTATTATCAGTGTACATTAATCCCTACCAATTGCTAAATATTTAAGATCATGCTAAGGAAGTGAGATAGGTTGACCATTTAGTGCCTATCTGTAATATGAAGTACTGAGAAATCGATCCAGTTGAGCATGAATGAACATCGAATAAATATATAAATGATAGTTGTTATTGTTGCTGTTGTTGCAGGAGAATAATGTCAAGCAGTCATTTGTTAAATAACTCAGTACTATTCAAGTGTATGACAGTAAACTTATGATATATTGATTTACATTAGTAGAGTATTCAGTAATAAAAGATTACAATATCTATGGAATTACAGGAGCAACTTGCAATCAGAATTTGGATGTTCGAAGACACTACTTTAGATCTCCTCAAGGATGCTCCATTGTAATGGAGTTATATTGCTGAATGATAACCATATGCTGAAAGTACTTACCCGAGTAACTCTGGGGCCCAGTGTTCTGGTAATGTATCATTCACCTCTGGGATCAAGCTTGAATTCTACTGTTCAATTTCTCAACTCCACAAAACAAAAGAAATGAATATTGATGGACTGGTTTTGTAGCAGATTACTGGAATAAATCAAATATTCATAGAATACAGTAGGCAGTTTCAAGTAAGAAAAAATAATTTGCTGAATGCAACTGTATAAAACAAATTGCAGCTGTAAAGATTCTGTATGAAATTATGTGGGTCCCTTGCAACCCAATTGCTAGTGGGCATGAATCTACACCATCAAATTGCTTGGAATTTGAAATAAAATTGGCAATTCACTCAAAAAATGTCTGGTGTAAGAAATAGAAACGTTGATAGTGGTGTCTTAAGAATGTTCTTTTGAGTATGACATTAAAGCATATTGTTGAGATAAAGCAGAGGGACTTTTAGTCTGTATTTGCCATATGCTGTACTTGACATGTGAACCTGTGTTACTGACAATGGTTGCTGAAAGTGGAAATGTTCTCCATGTCTCCAGACTCACATTCTCACTATGATGAAAACAAATGTTTCATTAAAAAGTACTTCTCCACATGTGTTCTGTTCCCCCTTTACACTCATATAAAAAGTTATTCCAATGAGATGAGTAAAGAATAATAATGTTATTTCCTGAAAACTCTGTAGGGCAAGGGCAAGGTAAGCGGTGCTACTTTAAGTTGCACAAAGAGATTTACAAGACAGTTTCCTAATTAATTTTAAGAAAAGTCTGCTGAAGAAGATAATATATCAGGATTCAGAAGCCTTCTTTCTTTTACTGTCTTCACCCTTTCTCCCCTCCATCAGACCGCTCCTTGTGTTCGTTCTATCGTTTACATATATACCTTCCTGAATCATGACTGTGTTAATAGGCATAAACCTTGTGACAAAAGTTTGATTCTCAATCGGAATAGCAGATGAAATCCAAGGTGTCTTATCTTACGATCGTCTGCCATGCAGTGGAATCAGATCTGACTGGAATCAGGATTGTTTTCATGCAATCTAAATTGATGCACACTCTTAATAAGTGAAATAAGTTGCACTGTAACAAACCAATTTTATTCCCCATTGGAAACATTACCCCTCTGCACCTATCCTGTCCTCCCTCTGTTTCAAAATCCATCTCAAGACCAATCCCTTTAACTTCACCTTCACCCACCTCCCCCCACCATTCCTCTCCCCTAGCTTGGGCTCCTACCCAGTCTTTGCAAAGTGCTTTGAGGCATTTTCTCTGAAGTCATAAGTCCAAATTGTTGTTGCTGTAATTGTTTACATTTATAGCATGGATCCTAAGTACCATCTTTGTACCTGGATGAATTCTCTGCTTCACAACGAAGCTCATTTCGATGCTTCACTTATGAATTATGTATTAGTCCCCAAGTGATGCTACTGTTTCATCAACATATAGCCCAAAGCCATCACTATAGACATCATTAATTTGTAGCTGAGGAAGTGAGATTTCTGCTTGGAATTTCCTTTGAACTATTTGTGTTCATAATTATCAATCTCCCTGGGTTTGCATGCAAAAACAGATTCGAGTTTCACATTAATACTTGCACTTCCAACACCAGCCACCCTTTGGTTCTTATTGTGCAAAAATTGTACATTTCTGCAGCACCAAATTGTGGACATTTTCTGCTGCGCTTGATATAAAATTCATTTCATGTAGGACTTTTGCAGCCAGGAGACACAGGAGATTTCCATCCAATCATGGTGGATTTAGACTTGAACTCAGCAGCAAGTGATGTGCTAAGCCACTGGGTCGACCCAGTCCCGTCAAATCAAGATTCTGAGTCAAGATGCATGATGTTTTGAGATGTTTTTAATTTGAAAATCATATGAATGTTTGGATCTAAGTGTTTTATTTATTGTACAAATTCTGTGATCATTGTTGGACTTGAATTTGTTTATTTGTTCTAGATCAGTTTCAAAATACCTACTAGTCATTTTTTAAGTGATGTTTTAGGTTGGGCTATTATTCTGAGCCTAAGATTCTGGATTCTATCTACTTAACAGCATAACAAATTCAAGATGATGTGGTGGCTGTTTTGAATGTGTGTTGCAGCAGCAACAACAACAACGACTTGCATTTATATAGCGCCCTTCACGCAGGGTAGAGTTCTGGAGCGCTTCAGCAGGCATTGGTGAAGTAAGTTTCATCAATTCCTCAACAGAATCTCTTGCAGAATACTTATATTGACTAAGGTAACTATCTTACCTCAAGGGAAGGACAGCATGCATTTATATAGCACCTTTATCGGAGCACTTCACTGTACTTCACAGGGACAAGGTTGGACACCGAGCAAGGGAAGGGGGGAATTGGCAAATTGGAATTGACCCCCACGACTCCCCAAAAAAATGACACTTGTTGTTCGTCAAGAACACTTAATTTTGTCTGAATGATGAGAAATATTGATATTGCTGGTCATAAAAAATCCCACGAAGATCAAAATATTTGAGAAACCAAATAAGAAAATTCCTCACCATTCATTTCAACAGCATTGTGTAATTGGTGTAATAGGATCTAATTATTTGCAGTCTTTGTTGCAGCAGAATGGATTAACTTATGTGCGTATGAAATTTCTGATCATCCACCTGGGTAATAATAGATACAAATTTTCACAAGGGATATTAATTTGCATTCACTGTTGCTATATGTTACCACAAGGTCATCAGAATAATTTGCTGTGTGTTCAGCATTGAAAATATTTATTTTCATCTCTTGACAAAAAGCATGAATTGAAATCATGTCAATTGAAACCACGCTCTATGCTCTGCGGGATTCAATCAATTACAATGCCGGTACCGGCATTTACTGGCATTTCTCATTATTGATGAAAAGCCGGCAGTGAAAATGCACTTAGCCAGAAATTCCAGCTTGCCAGACCGGATCTCTTTCCCCACCATCCACCTATTAGTCCGGACCGCTAGCTGAAGTTTCAGTGTAGTACCTTATCACATTGTCGAGATGCTGCAAGCACTTCACGGTATTTTACTGTGAAGTGTAGTGTCTGTGCATTTATAGGCAAACACGGCAGACAATTTGCCTACAGCAATGTCCTACAAACAGCCACAAAGTGAATGACCAATGGGCTATTGTTGATCAGAACAATGAAGAAACTCCCTTTTTTTGAGAAGCTCCACAAAATCTTTAACGTCCACTTGAACAGGCAGATGGAAACTTGGTTTAACGTTTCATCTGAAGGACACTATAAACAAATCCTGGTACAAATATGTAAAAATAAAAGAGGGACCAAATGAAAAACTAATTTGAAATTAAACTGAGATGATAATCATAAGTCTTTTGCATTCATAGGAGAGTTATTTTGATGAGGCTGTAACTATGAAACAACTAATGAAGATAATTTTCTTTAGTAATATTTCAAAGAAGAGCATCGAATAAGCCCATTGTCTTGAACCAAATTTCCATGTCATGACTCTTTCATCTTGGCAGAACCATGACAAAGCAGTAGGTTAGCTGCTAAATATTATGTTACTACAGGGCCATTTAAAAAAGTAATTGAACAAAAAAGAGTTTAATGGACCTGCAGTGTAGCTCTGTAGGAAGCCACCCACAAATTGCACCAAGGACAGATTATTGGCTATGCTTCACTCAAACCGAGAAAAAAACATTGCCAAGAGTTCAATTTATTCCCAATCGTGATGAAATTGTTTGAAAGCATAGTGGAGACAAGCTCTCTAATGGTTCAGTGTTGCAATGCTAGGAATGTGCACTCCCAGGGCACAACTTGCAGAACAATCTGAATCTGCAATGTTCAATGTAGAAAAACAATCACATCCAAGATGATAAAGCAAAGTTCCATTCTTGCAACTAAGGCAATCCAAAGCAATCTCGGCAAACCAACATTGAGCATGATGGATTCTTTGTGAGGCTACAAAAATCTCAAGACTAAGTGAATCAAATGGGAATCCTTCTGTTTTTTGGTTCTTTTGGGACAATGCCAACAAGGAACTCTCTGACACAGATAGATGTGGAAATTCACAGGGGAATGCCCTTGCAAGTAGGTACACGTTCTGTGGATCCTGATAGTGTGAAAAGACTCATCTGAATCCCATTGTAATGTGTTAGTCATATCATGACCAAAACCAAAAGGGAAACACTCTGACAAAGTCCAGTTGGTTGCTGCTCCACTTTCCTGTTTTACGTAGAAGTACATTCAATCTACAGCGCCCAAACTGGCCTTTCTGCCTAACCATTCCACGCTGGTGTTTATACTCCACTTGAGCTTCTACCACTTTCGCCCTACTGTCACAATATTCTTGGATGTTGAAAAAGTTAGTGTGACAATATTAGTTGTACACTAGGCATCCACATTTAGTCTTTACATTATTCAGTGTTGAAGCTTGGCTAAAATGTGCACCAAATACATAAAATAAATTGATCTCAACCCTATTTGTGTTGATAATATTGGTTCAGCTTACTCACAGTGTTGGCACCAGGAAATCCTCTGAGCCAATATCATCAGTGATGGCATCAGAATTTATTATTTTATTACTCATCAAGAAAAAAATCAACAGAAATCAAAAGGAATATATTTTTACTTCTGATTCCCAGCCAGCTTTGTGAAGTGCCTTGAGATGCTTTCTCAATGTGGAAGGCTCAATATGAAAAACAAGTTGTATTGTACAACTTTTTTAAAAGAGGGAAGCCCTATAAGCAGCATTCACCAAGTTAGGTTCAGATCCAATTTTTAAAAAAGTTTATTCACTGCCTCAAAAGAAATATCCAAGTAAACATGTTTCCACGCCAACTGGCAATATTAATTTCAAAAATCATTTACAAATAATATTATTTTAACATGCATAGTGCTACGGTATATGAAGCAATTTGCTCGAGTGAATGATTTGTTCATCTGCAACATACATTATGGTTGCAAAAATGCATTAGGAAACAATTGATTTGGAAGAGAAATGTCAAATGACTGTCCAGCAAGTGAACACAGAACATCTGATGTCTGACAATAACTATGTAATGTCATATTGAATTAACCATAATCTATTACTGGCAGTGATTTTATTAAATCATCACAGGACTCTTCAATATAATATTTGACAGTTCCAGATAATGTTTTTCTAAGTTCAGTTGGAGGACTGATTTTGCCATTATCAAAGGCATTTTATATTGAACCAAATCCTCATGTTAATATTAGTACCAAACTACTGCCCTGAGCTATAGTCTGCATTTTGTGAAACTGCAAATGCATGTCAATGGACTAACAGTCTTTTTATATATCAGTAAAATGTGGTCATTTTTTGCAAATGTTACACAATAAAACACATTATTTGAGTGTGTAATTTGTTATCGTCTGAATGTAGTTCAATACGTTCCCCACCCCCCCCCACACACACACACATACACACAAATTTGCTGTTACTTAATGAGGTCCACAATTATGTTTTTAGAACACTTCTATCAGTGGAAACCTGGAGTTCGGATCTGACAACATTTGCGATATGAAAGCGTGAATGACAGACATAGGTTTAAAATAAACAGTGTTCAAGTGAGACGAGAGTTTGCAACATTTTTTTTCCCACAAAGTAGTGGATTATATGAAATGCTCTCCTTGCCAAAAAAGGCGCTGACTCAGTTATATCCTTCAAAAAGAAATTGAATTCTTAACTGCTTTAGAACAGTGAAAGTTCTTGGGATGGATGAGGACTGGGAGACTGAGGAGAACAAATTCTGCAAGAGATGCAATAATGTTGTGTGTGTCGGGGGGTGAGGTGGGGGAGAGAAACAATGGTGAGAAATGTTGTCCATGGATTGAAGAGGGTTCAAAGTTGAGTAATAACATTAATAATAATCCTTGCATTTTGATATACAGTAGTTCCTTATTGCATTGTCCAGACATCTCAAAGCACTTCACATGATTTTACTGTAAAGTGGTATGAGAATATGTGAGGATAGATAACAGATGAACATTCTGGCAGTATTTGATTGACGAGTGTGGGATTAGAGAGCATCTGTTCAGAACATTCCTTCAAGAGATTGAGTGAGTGGGAGGAATTTTCCAGGTAAATCTGTTTTTGAACAACATCACACAAAAAGTGTTATTATAATACAGTTTATGGTGTTCTGTAATCTTGAGCGATTTTCTACAGCTGAATTCTAAGGCTGTTGTGGGCTGATAAATGATGGCTGTCATTTGCACTGCTACAAATCTTGGTTCCTACTGATGTGCACATGGTTCAGGGATCCTGGTAATAAGATCAAGTTTTGAACAAAATACTGCATGTGTTGGTGTGAGCTGGATGGGCTGAATGTACTATTTTGTTCTTTTATTCTGAAGCATCTGAAGTAATGTGGAATAATGCAAATAAAGCTGTGTGGTTCAGAAAAATAGCTTGTTGCTTCTAAGGTTTTTATTTGAGTGCAAGAATCTAAGTGTATGGGAGAAAAATGCCAACAGCACACGTGTTACACAGGTATAATCACACAACATTAGGGAGGATTTATTGCAGGATGTTCTTGGTGACATTAATTGTCAGTTTTTATTGTCTTTTTGGTGGTTATTTTTTATGCCCAGTTCTTCTCTGCTCTGGTTATTGTCAGTGAGTTTCTTCATCTTAGATGTTTGAATAGCCGCTGATCCCTCTTCGCTATCAAATGTAATAAATGTGGCATTTCAGATTGATGGTTTCATCTGGTGACTGAGTGAGTTGATGGTCCCCATAGACCATGTTTGATTCCCTGGCCTGTGCTGAGATGTGTGGACCTCTTCAGCTCGTGTCCTCTCTCAACAGGTTTTGCGAGCCTATGAACCCCTTCCTTGCCCATATCCCTTAGCTTGGAGCCATCTGAAAAACTACTGTACATTGTTATAGTACTTCCCTGAAAATAAACATGTGCTAAGCATTTTAAATACAGTTTGCTTTTGATTACACAAAAATACCAAGTATTGCTATCTTTTTCAAATAATTTATACAATGGTCTCATGATGACTATTTTAATTTCAGGGTCTTTGTTCCTCCAAGCAAACATGTAATTTACCACGTCAAAACACATCAAATCTTCGAACATAATTAAATGTGAATTACTTTGCTTTATTTCATATCTCAATGGAGACATTTAGTTCTTACCTTTGAATTTTAATTTCCTTTCTTTTCCCTCCCCTTAACACACCACCATTCTCCAAATGCAAAGCCAGCAAGAAAGCAGTTTGCTTCCAGGGCTCTGCACATATCTCTCAGTTAACTGGCTGCTGGAGTAAAGTGTGAGTCCATGGTAGTTTCCCATTCCACTCCCTGTGGGGAAGCACTTAGCCTCAACGTGGCATCCCCCTGAGTGATATATCGGTGTTTGAAGTTTGTCATGCAGAGAATCAGCAGCATGAGTTGATGTCCTCTCTTCTAATGGCCTATCTTAGTCATAAACTATACACATCACCTTAAACCTCCTCAGTCAAATACATACTTAAAATTTACTCTGATGTAGGTGAATACTAGCACGTGGCTGAAAGTAACCGTCATAGCATTTTGTGCACAGCAAAAATACACTGTCATTACACATTACAGTATATCCTGTGAAGTGCTTTGAGACATCTTCTGATGCTATATCAAATATGATGATGATTATTATTGCGATTTTGGTTTTGGTCATTTTCCTCCTCTCCACCACTCCTTTGGCTCCCAACTCCGAGCTCAGGTACCAAGCCAGAACTGTCCTCTTGACATGAAAGACAGACACTATATAATAAATGTAAAATTGTATTGTATTGTTCATGTTTTTTGCCTTGCTACTGAAATAAAGGAATAGAAGGAATGAGGGCTGGGCTGAGCAATGTCCTATGTTCTTCCCTCTGTTTTCCCTATTTACACAGAGAGATGCTAGCCTATTTAAACACTGTAAGTTTGCCAAATGCAGATGCTGTAAATGGTGATAATGAAAAGCCATCTTGTCTGACTTTTGAGATAACAGAATTTCTCCATGTGAATAAGCATATTGTAGAAATAAAACAACATTTGGTTCTCAGCCAGACCAGGGGTTAGGTGCCATTGAAACTGCACTGGAGTGAAAATAATTCTGACTCTGAAGCTATAGAACTTAATTGTGAAAGTAAAACTCCTCTAGTGACCTACTAAATGCATTTTCGTGTAGCTACCGAAATGGTGGTGCAACCAGGAAAGTATGTTGCACAAGGAAAGGTCCTTTGCTGGCAATTCGCACAAGTACACGAAGGGTGAACAAGCTCCTTTGCCCCATTTGATCTCAACATTTCAGAACACCAAATCTACTGCCTTCCCGTTACAGTATCAAGCGGTTTCAGATATGAATCCAGTTTCCAGGCTGGTAAATCTATTGATTACCTTCTGTGTAAAAGAATACTTCCTAATATCTGTCCTACGCTTGTATTTGAACATAGTGTTTATATAAAAACAGTGGTTGCCTCACTGTAAATAGGTCTGTTACATGTATATTTCCTTTTTTTTAATAAAATATGGTAAGATATTTAAAGGATTATGTCTTAATAGATTTAAGTTTCCATTTCTATTGAAATGGCTACAGTCCAACATAAGTTGTTTCTGAGAATGAAATGTTTTGTTTATGACCACGGTAATCAATGGAAAGGAAATAGAATCCACAGATAATAGAACTCATAATTCAACCATCTGACAGAATCTAAGAATTCAACTTGCAGACAAGATAAATTGATCCAGGAAATGGTACTCTGTAATCCTCTGAGTTGCTCATCCATATGATGGCTCTCTCAAGTGCCTGGAATGTACACTCCCTCTAGTTTTTCTCCCATGGCCAAACACCACCTACAGCCGTGGGGACCAGTGAGCAGATGGAAGCCAGGGCTCTGGGATGCTGTTCTGAGCTGCCAATAAATGTATAAATGACAGCACCATAGGGAGGACTGATTTTTCATTCACTGGCTGTTCAGACACATCTGCAGCCTGAAATTATATCCAGCCTTGGCCTGTAAAATCATTTATTCTCAAAACGTAAGATCATCTTGAATTATGGAAAAATGTACATTGAGTTTGAACACTGGATGGGAGCTAACTTTCTACAGCTGAACGTCAACAAGACCGAGGTCCTCCTGATAGGCTCCCGTCAGTGCTTTCACACCTCAGGTACTGACAGCATCACCATCCAAGGTTGCACACTCCACCTCACTAAGCCAGTATGGAACCATGACATCTTGTTTGACTCTCAGCAGACCTTTCTACCCCACATCTGTACCATGACCTGCTCTGCCTTCCTGCACCTCTGCAACATCGCCTGACTCTGCCACTGTCTCATACCACAGGCCGCTGAGACACTCAAACACGCATTTATAACATCCAGGCTACTCAAACTCCCTGCTTGTCGGCCTCCCCAACTCCTCCCTCCATAGTTTGCAGATCATCCAGAAATCTTGCAGCCCATGTCCTCTCCTGCACTAGGCTCCACAACCCCATCACCCCCATCCTCGCCAACTCCATCACATAGAGGATGCAATTCAAGATCCTCATCCTCACTTTCAAAGCCCTCCATGGTCTTGCTCCGCCCTACCTCTGCAACCTCCTAACCCCCTACCAATCTGCCTGCACCCTCTGCTCAATGGGCTCCGGCCTGCTTCGCATCCCCCGCCTCACCCACCCCACCATTGGCAGGTGGGCCTTCAGCCATTCAATCCCCACCCTCTGGAACTCCATCCAGTCCCTCCGCCTTGCCCTCTCCCTTGTCTCTTTCAAGACCTGTCTCAAGACCGTTCTCTTCAACCGTCCCTTTGGTCACCATTCTCCACCCCCTGCCCTCCATCCTCCCTGATCCCAACCCTCAACTCAGATCCGAAGCACTGATTTTCCAGCACTTTGGGATGTCTTCCCGAAGTGAAAGATGCTATACAAATGTAATTTTGTTGTTGTTGTTGAGTTTTAATTTGGAAGCCAATTTTCCACAGTTCTTAAAAAGAAATTAAGATCAACTGTAAGAATTTTTCACAATTCTGCGCAATCTTTGAGAATTTTTGAGATAAAGTGATTTTACAGGGTAAGACCATGTGGATTTTCTAGCCTCTGGGTTTTTACTCAACACATTATGCTCACCCATCCATGTTCACTTAACTCATGCTGTCACTCTTTCCCACAAACATATTCAGTGTTTGTGTCTCATTTGTAATCTCGTAGAACTGCAGTTCTAATAATCTCACTTCTTTGCACACGCAGACTTAGTTCTGCCCTTTGCCCTTATCCCACTATGTTTCAGGAAGGAATCATTTATCTTCCAGACAAGCAGATCACTAACGCATAGGGAAGCACGTTAGCTCACAGCTGCAGGTGTTGCTGCTCCCACTGCTGCCAGGGTACTAAACCTTCACCCTTTATTTAAAAAAAGCAACAGAAGACTAAACACCAAAATAAATTCCACCTCCAGCCCATGAAAAATCTAAATTAAGTCTTGCAGAAGTCAAATGATCCGTGATATGCCTACATTCTACCTACATAAATACTGAATCTGGAAATGGGGAGGGCAGGATCATTTTAGAAGGTTGATCCAAAAAATCTAATGTCCAGCAACAACAATAACTTGCACTTACGTAGCACCCTCCATTTAGGGCAGCAATGTTAATGGTACATTAATGACAGGGAGCATTACACCTCCCCAACTTCTCTCTCTGTCTGCTCATAATTTGACTCAATCCCGCTATATGAGAGAGTGTGTGAAATGGAGAAGTTACCATGTGGAACTTCTCAATATATAGTAGGTAAAGGCACATTATCCCGATGCCTGCTGAGACCCAAGATAAAAAAAGTTTTAAGCAAAATGTTAGTATGTAAATATACTGCTCTCGCATTAGCATCCAATGTGGAACATTCAGAGGCTAAATGGCTTGTCGTGGCTTTCTTGATATACGAATATAAACTGTGTTGATTCCTCTCACACTGGTGTCCCTGTTTCTCTTTCCCTCACATCCACAAAAGCAAGACTAAACCACATAGGTCTGAAGGTTGTAGCTTTGAATCTCATCCTGTGTGGAGTTAGCTCATCGCAAAAACGGTCAGGCACTACACTCCGTGGGGAAAAGAGAATCAGGTATGGTTTCCACTCTTGGTTATTAATATACGGAACCCTTCTAGAATGTGTTGATGTTGTGTCAGAATGGGATTGGGTTTAGCAGTCCCCTGCAATCAAGGAGCCTACAAACACTTATTGTGTCAGTCAAGTGTCACTCTTTGCTCAGTTGTCAGCACTCTCACTTCTGAGTCAGAAGGTTGTGGTTTCAATTCCTGCGTGCGCTTCATTGTTGGAGGTGCGGCCCTTTGGATGAGACATTAATCCAATGCCCCATCTAGCTGTTCAGGTGCACATTAAAAATCCCATGGCACAATTTGAAAAGAGAAAATAATTTCTTCCAGCGTCCAAGCCAACAATCCTCCAGATAAAATTGATAATTAATTTCATGATTGTTTGTGGAATGGAATATTACCATGGGTAAATTGACTGCTACATTTTTGTCCACAAATACTTTAAAGCTCTTTAAGACATCTCAGCGATGTGTTGAGGCGCTATATCAAAAAAAGGATTATTATTGTCAAGGCTTATGCGTGAATTATAAGAACTTGGGTGAGAAACCAAAGGGTGACGGTCATCCGTGGAACTATATCTCAGTGGACAAAAAATGTCGTCAAAAGCTTTCATGAGAGTTAGGAACAGAGAGAAAATTGGAGGAGAAAACTTGGCAAAGAAAACACAATTCCACGGCTCACTTATTACTTTTTCAGTATTAACAATTTGCTGCAATAAAAATGATTAACTTCCCTGATCGATCAGTGTGATGGTCTGTGGAAATGTTCAGTTAATATTTATTTTCAGGTCAAAACTTTTTAAAATAAAAAACATGATTTTTCACAGATTTCACCGGTGGGGTTCTAAGGTTGGAGAAAATAAATCATGTCATGATGCTCCCTTAATTGAAACCATTGAATTTTGTTTTCAATTTCTAAAAATATTTCCACTAAAATATTCCCACTGGTTTTTGCTTTTACATCATTTTCTTTCCTAAGAATGGAAAGTACTCACCTCCAATAGATTATGTCTCAATATGGGGCTTGAACTCATTACTATCAACTAAGCCAAGCCATACAGTTATTTTACATTCATAACAAAATAAAGTTCCTTAATCTGTGATGTGGCCTTATCTGCTAATTAAACATGTTTTATTTACAAATGTTATTATGTAAATACACTGCTCTCCCAGCACAGGAAGGGGAGGACAAATAGTTTGTCATGGCTGCTTTGTTACACTAGCCATTACCAAACTCAGCACACAATATGGTGTTCTGATTTCTCTGGAGATGAAGCCTCTGTTTTTGTTACTTTGAATCCCACACACTCCAGATTTAAGCAGCTGAGAAGTCTGCCCAGTGTTATCATTGGCCTGAGTTCAAACCACCCGGAGTTGACAGGCTGAGGCCGCTAATGATGTTGCTGTATATGTGGTCAGAGAAAGTGACACACTCACACACACTGAACATTGAATTCCACTTTGTGTCCAAGGGGTTCTCCCGAGCTTTGGATGAAACTTGAATGGCAGCAAGTATGAGAGACTGGGGTTGAGTGAAGTGTGCTACTAAAATGCTGCTTTGTTTGTATACCCTCAACCAAAATAACTAAAAAAACAGATTATTTTGTGGTTGTGGTAAGCGGTACATAAGTGAGCGATTTTATTACATGACTGTTTGCGGGACATTGCTGTGTACAAATTGGCTGCCTTGTTTTCCTTCAAAATACATAGTAACTGTACTGTGTAGTGAAATTCTGTGAAACGCTTTAAGACATCCTCCCAAAATTAAAGGCATGACAACAAATACAAGGAGTATTAAAAGTTCTTAAACTTTAAAGTACAGTTCAAAATTCACTTACAATTACAGTTATTACACTTTACAGTAAAATCCTGTGAAGAAATTTGAAACATCTTGATGATGTGATAAGTTGCTGTATCAAATGCACAGATTATTATATGTTATTATATACTCAATGTGTGAGTGTTTCGAAATGTTTCAATGTCCAGTAATAATAATAAGGTGTTACATGAAAATCCAAGTATTATCCTGTGAGAGGAACAGAAGTATGTATGTTGGTGAGTGAGTTATATTAATATAATCTCTTGAGGTGCACTTATTTTTATCTGATTTAAAGGGAATTTGCTGCAATTTTTTCAGAAGCAAGTTACGTAATGCACAAATATCCAAAGAAAAATTGGTGAGTGAGTGATGAATGCCACTGCTAATACTCAGCACTGAGCTGGTATTTTGCTTTGGGTGGCACCTTAAGTGTATTTCATATCATGTTCAATCTTTGATACAGTTGGACAGCAGCCTGACAGCTTGATTAGTAGGTCGATTGGCTGGAAATTGTCTGTTTGTTGCAATTTGTAGTTAACCACAGAAGGATTACCTCAATTGCACACAATCTAAATTGCTAATCAGGTAATTATGTTGCAATTTTCTGTTGCTGCTCAGTTGAAACATTATGGTGGTAACACTGCAACACCGCTCCAGTTATGCAGTTTATCCACTATAAGTAGAGTTGCTGACTGAGACGCTACCCTACACTATAAGACCCTCTGAGATGCTACCCTACGCTATGCGCAGTTGGCTGCCGCGTTTCGCCCACAAATGTACAGACAATTCATTTTACAGTATATTCTGTGAAACGCTTTGAGACGTCTAGAAGACATGAAAAGCGTTATATCAAATGCAAAGATTATTATAAGTAGAAGACAGGAAACGTTTGGAAAAATGTAGGCCTGACAAATCTGCTCTTGCTTTTCTGACTGACTTCAACATCCCCTCACCCCGACCTATCTCTTTGAGGGTGTTTTGGCCATTTCCCTCACCCCACACCCTGCTAGCTAGAATTTCCAGTTATAAGGGTGAAATACTTTGATATGTCCTTCAACATGAAAGGTACTATACAATTGTAAAGTGTTGTTTGACTGCAACCCCACCTTTATTGATTCTTACCATATTTAACTCTTTCTTCTTTTTTCTTTGTTTTTTTTCTCTTGAACCAACTTGCACTCTTTGCTTTGGGCCTGCTCTTGTTTCTTATTATATTTCAAGTTCAGTTAATCTCTTTGTTGTTGGTTGCCCTTGTTCTTTTTGTTGCATAATGTCTTGTTCTTCTCAGTATTTCACGAAACACCCAGTCAATTTACTTTACCGCATATTCTGTGAAACACTTTGAGACATCTAGAAGAAGTGAAAAGGTGCTATATCAAATGCAAGGATTATTATTATAAGTAGGAGACAGGAACCGTTTGGAAAAATGTACTTCTGACATTTTATTATTATTATATGCTTTGCAACAGTGTTGTAGAATGGAATGAATCTTTCAACATTGGAGAAATGTGCTTTCACTGTTACGCAAAGACAAATGGAAAATATTCTTGCTTTATTCATAAGGCTGGCGTTAAGTCTCCATCTTCTGGGATATAGCATTAGTTTTAAAGAATTGGACTACAATCACACTGGCATGTCTCCTGATAAAAATAGTACCAATTTGTGCAATCTTCCTATCCTGTCATGACAAATCACTGTTAACGTCAGCAAAACTGAAGATGTCATCATCAGAAAGTAAAGCAAAGCTTTAACTTACTGTATGTTTTTATCAGAATGAAGCTGAATGCCACATGCTCTTTCAACAGCAACAACAACAACAATAACTTGCACTCCTGCAGGGTAGCGTCTCAGAGAGCATAACGGTGGCAGAGCCTGACTCTGAGCTGGGGGTGGGGGAGAGATGGCAGGAAGCACGGTTGAAGAGGAAGGTTTTCAGGTGGGACTTGAAAAAGGGAAGAGAGAGGGGGCAAGGTGGAGGAATTGAGCGAGAGTAACCTCATGAGATTGAGGGAGATTTCTCATGAGGGGCCCAAATTATTTGGGATTCTCATGAAAAATCTCAATAAGACCATTTAATCTTTAATTCCCTCTTTCCTTTAAAGCATTGGGGACCAACCTTCATATGGTTGGCCAACAAAATACATTTTTTTGATTGAATTTTTCTTGATTTATGCCATACTTCTTGATGGACGTGCGGACCACTTCTCACCCATGAATCACAGGTTGGCCACCACTGCTCTAAAGTCTTATAATACCACTTGTAAAGACTACACACAGAGGGTAAGCAACAGTTTCATTGAGTTTTCAGAAAGGGTGGTTGAGGCCAGAATACTGGACTTATTTAAGAAACAGCTTATTGAGGCAATGAGAAGATGGCAGGTTGGGTGTTATAATAATATAATTATTCTCACATTTGATATTTTATTATTATTCATTATTTCACATTGGGCGATGTCTCAAAGTACTTCAAGGGATTTACTGTAAGGGGTAGTGACTGTGTTTTTTATAGGTAAATGCAGCAATCAGTTTGTGCACAGCAATGTCCCTCAAACAGCCATGAAGTGAATTGATAATTTTATTTGGTTTTGTTTTGGTTCTGGAAGAATGAGAACAAATTGGCTGAAGGGCTTTTTTCGCCTGAACCTCTCTTCTGTTCTTGTAATATCTCAATATCCAATACCCAAACCAATGCCATATTTGGTAGTAAACAGAACAGTTTCTGGAATGAAATGCACTATACAGATGTAAATTGTTGTTGGTGGTTAACACTCCCTTCCCCAAACATACACATTTCTACATTCTATCCGCTCTCTCTCCCACTCTTTCCCTTGTCAACTTGCACAATGAAAGAAAGTGAAACAATGGCAGGGTTCATGAATTCAATGATTCCGATAGTATATTAAAATTATCCTTGTTAACTCCAATGTTGAAAAGCAGCACTTAATTTGTCATGTACTAAAAGGCAACTCAAGCTTTGTTACATTTAAGTGGTATTTAGAATTCAAAGTGAGCGTATTTAAAACAATTGGTTAATAATTATTTCAATGCCAGTGTACCAGAAAATGAGCTGAGATGCTCATAAAAATGACAGCTAACTTGGCATTGTGAGCCATTGTGAGCCTTCTGTACTATTGATAATAAAGTGATGATAATCTTATGTTACATAATTTTGGATTATGTGGTCAATGATTATGAGAGACATTCAAATCCTGACAATTTCTGCTTATTGTAAGAGTTTCTCCCTGTGTTTTGGGGTCTGACAGTCCCCCAACGTAAATGTGGTCATTCACTTCATGGTCATTTGTGAGACATTGCTGTGGACAAATGAATTGTTGCATTCACCTATAAATTACACAGTTGCTCCACTGCACAGTAAAATCCTGTGACACATACTCCTGACATGAAAGATACTATACCAATGCAAGGATTACTATTATTATTTTATTATTATTGCAATTTAGATCACTCTGTAGAGATAGTTTTGAAGTGTTTTTCAGTGATTGGTCAGCCAGACCAATAACACTGCCATGTTACACTTTAATTGATGTTGCTTTTCTTCTTCTTAATAATGGCGTAGAGCTGTTTTTTAAAAAANTACGAGATGATAAATGCCTTAATTGCACCTTTCATTCTGTGTTTCTGGTAACAAAGAATCAAACATAATTAAATCTTCTTCCAAGTCTTGCAGGTTGTCTGCGATGGTTCACAGAACTAGCTATATGATTTGCCTATTTTTACTTAAAATAAAATATTCTCTTGAAAATACCTTGACATCGTGCTCGCCACCTGAAAGACAATATTAAATAATAAATAATCTGACTGGGAAAGTATATATTTTGCTCTTTGAAAAATGAGTACAGAGTGCTACAATATGTCAGTATTACTGTATAAATAGGAGCAGGTGCTTTTAAAATCTTTTTTTAAACATAAACTGTAGTCTGCCTTGTTTGCTTGAAGGCATTGATTCATTCTGGGTTAAGATCCATGAGCATTGGTTCCCCTTCAGTGCATTTCTAAGTGGCAAGATTTTACATATTGTACTTACATATTGGGCTCCCACTTTGTCTCTGCAAAGAGCTTTGAGAATTTAACTATGTGAAGGGCCCTATATAAACGAAATGTGTTGCTGTAGATAAGAACATAAGAATTTGCTCGGCTAAAGAAGACCAAGGTCCATCTAGTTCACCTTCCAGCATCCTGGCAGTCTCTTGACATGTCATTTCCCAAACTATATACTGTATCCTGAGATATTATTTTCTAATAAATATAATAAATGCTAGGTTTGTTGTTGGACAATGTAGAGGAGTGTTATCGTCACGGAGTCCAATCTTGCCTTCACACGGAGAGGGAAGATGAAACAACACACAAATTAACTAAGTCAAATATTCTCACTCTTAACAGCATATTTTTAATTTATTTTGTTCTGAGCACTACAATGTGTTTCTTTTAATTGTAATAGGTAGAGATGAAATTAGTTTCCCAAACTGAAAATCTATCATTGTTTTCAAATATGTATTTTATGGAATCCTGTAGCTCAGTGGTTAGAGCACTCGCTTTGCAAGCGAGAGACCTGAGTTCAATTCCAGGCAGAAGGCGAAACCTTGGACAAGTTTCCTTACTCCACACAGAGCCTAATAATAATCCCTCCAAAACCAAAAACAATAATAAATTGGTCATTTTCAATCTACGACTGTTTGTGGGACATTGCTGTGCGCAATTGGCTGCCGCGTTCACCCACAAATATACAGTCAATTCAGTTTACAGTGTGTTCTGTGAAGCGCTTTGGGATGTCCTCCCAACTTCTGTGAAAAGCGCTATATCAAATGCAAGGATTATTATTATTATTATTATTGTTTATATGTAATGTTCTCAATCTTCTGTTCCAAATATTTGTATTGCTACATTGGTACTTTAATTGAAAAAAGCTTTAAATGAGATTAAAACCTGAAATAGATGCCAGTAAGTCTTGAAGTAGACAGCAATTGTGGTCTCATAAAACAGAATATTCCATAGTGGATTAATTAAACATAAGTATATGTCATTAACATGTGGAATACAAAATATAAGTGGCTTGAATCTGGTGAAACAAATACTGCAGTTCGTTTTTATTTTCAGTCTGGCTCTTAAATACTAGCTTATGTGGTCAGATATCACATAAGAATCATTAGTTGAATCGCCTTTAAGAACATTTAGCTCTAGAGAAAATATTTTGTTTTGTGATACTATGTTATAAATCATAATAACTGAAGAACCGCAACAATAATTGTTGATCCGAGGTTCTGTTGGATTGGTAATATCCAGTCCAGGGGGTAGTGGACTAATATCCCTTAACTCAAAAATGTTAAAAGTCTGAATCTCAATAATTGTTTCAACAAACAAATACAGAATTATCTAGTATTGTAGTTTGCCACCTGCTCTTTTGTATGAATCATATTGCCTCCTGCAAAATCTGGGGTAACCATTTGACATCTGGCAGACAATTTGCAATAGGGCTTGCTAAACGTCAGGTGAATGACTCTGTTTACTAGGAATAGGTGTGCCCTTTTGTGCGCTGCTCAGGGAAGCAGAACGCAATCAGTGGTAGCAGATTCATAATAATATTAATAATAAACCTTGCATTTCTTATAGCATTTATCACGTCATTGAGACCTCTCAAAGCGCTTCACAGAATGATACTGTAGAGTGGATTGATTACATTTTGTGGGCAAAACATTTCAAAATATATATTTTAAAAATTTGCTTTGAGGTAATAACAGCATCATGTAGAATTATACTGACCCAACTGTCCCAGCGCCTTGGGACCTCCTCCCGACGTGAAAGGCGCTATATAAATGGAATCTTGTTGTTGTTGGTGTACTGCATATTTATTGAAGTCATCTAAATTGTCATCTAAGAGTGTATCAGCTCCATCAATTGCACACATGGCAAAGTGTGCTCAGGTATCAGCCTCAGCCTGTGGGTCTATTTGCTTCTAATCCTTAGCAGTAAGAGTGCTGACACCTCCAGATGAGAACGGGGAATTGCACCAGAAAACATTCAGATATTTACAGTTGTGTCTGCTTAATGTTATATTCTGTCGGAGCAGACAAAATTATATTATTCTTACTATAACAAAAGTGGTATTTCCCTTATATACACTTGCAATCACTTCCAGACTGTTCTAACGGAACTTACAAATTCAAGGATAAGAAACAAATGTTTAAAATCCAATATTTTACTTTAGTTTCACTGTAATGAAGGTTTATAAAAAAATAAAGTCAGTTATTTTTGACTGTTTTACCTTGGAAATCGAATCACAAAAAATAACAGCTGCAATGGAAGCTAAAATACTATACTGTAACAACCTCTATTCAATGGGCCATCCACCTTCCATCAACTCAGCCTGTGCTCTCATTTGACCATCTTCGTTCCAGGTTTCAGGTGTCGGAGTTGTGCTCTAGCAGCACTACACTACATTATTATTATTCAATCTTTTGTTAATCGGGATTGCAAATTTGCATAGCATTAGATGAATGATAACATTGTACGGCCAAAACAATTCCCAAACTCAAATATGTAGAATATATACCAAGCATGGCCTAGACCAGCCATCAGTGTAACATTATGCGTATTATAACAATAGATGACTTAACATTATGGGAACTCAACTGTACATTAATAACTGGGATTGTCAACAAACACATTGAGGGTGCGCCACACTCTGGATTTCTATTGTTAATATTAGCCTTGCATTGGAAGTTTCCTTGATCAGTGTCAAGCAAACATGTTCAACAGGTGCTAACTTTGGGAGGGTTTGCTGTTTCAGGTGTGGTGTAGAAAGGCATTTTGAGTGAAGTTAATACAGATTATATTTAGAGGCAGAGAATCCATCTGGCATTTTATGTCATATTCTCTAATCTAATCACACTGAAAATTCTCTTGTAGCAAAGTCAAGCCTTCCAGTTTCATTTATTTGTTCGCATTTAACAGAAGGTAAACCGAGGTCCTGTGTGCCTGTTCAGATGGATGTTAGAGATCTCATGGCACTATTTGAAAAGAGAAGGGAGTATCCTGGCCAATAAATCCCCCAAATGAAATTGGTTGCATATTGGCTGCCACATTTCACCCACAAAATACACAGTGAATCCACCTTACATTACATCTGTGATGCTCTTTGAGACGCCTTGATAAAGTGATAAGGCACAATATCAAAAGCAAAGATTACTATTATTATAACCAAAACACCTGACAAATGCAAAGAACAGTTTTCATGTCATTCTCTACAGGCAGTAAAAGGGCAGAAATTGGTGTTCAAATAAGAGGTACAGAAGAAATCAAATTCCCCATCCTATTAGGACTAGTTGAGTCCTGTAGCTCAGTGGTAAGGCACTCGCCTCACAAGCAAGAGACCTGGGTTTGATTCCCAGCAAGGCAAAACCTTGGGCAAGTTTCCTTATTTCACACGCCTGATAATAATCCCTCAAGATAAAAAATCACAATAAATCAGTCACTTCAATACACGACTGTTTGTGGGACACTGCTGTGTGCATTGGCTGCTGCATTTCACCCACAAATATGCAGTCAATTCACTTCACAGTATATTCTGTGAAGCGCTTTGGTATGTCTAGAAGACGTGGAAAGCGCTATATCAAAATGCAAGGATTATTATTATTATTCATTCTATTCAAGGTCCTGGTGAAACAATTCATTAAATTATTAAAATATGCTTCTATATATAAAAAACTGCAAACATTGGCTGCCAAATGTGGAGGCAAATGGTTGCTAAAAATAAAGATAATGAAATGCCTAAAGTCACCAGATTGTGAAGGTCTGACACATAGAATAATTAATTATCTCCTAATGTTGCAAAGCAAAATGGCCACATAACAAAGCAGGCAGTGGATTTGACCCTTTTTCTTTACAAACTCTTTGCGAAAATGCCTTCGAGCTCAAAAATGTGAATCTGTTTGCAGTTGCGCTATGTTCCAAACAAACTAATTGTTTTATTTTTTATAAAGTATAACAAATTACAGTACTTTAAAATAAACATTTATTTCAAACAGCGAACTCATGGGAAATAAAGGATTTCCTTCCAGGCAATTGAGAAACATGAAATTAACCAAGCTTATTTTAAAACAAAATGTTTCACTCACTGTCCTATCCAAATCATTGTGTGGACAATATTATTTTCAGTTGGAAACTCACCTTGCAATCTTTTATGCACTCTATATATAACTGGAGTGAAAGAGGAGTGAAACTGGAGTGAAAAATCCCCAAATAAAAATTGATCAGTCACTCCTTGGCTGTGTGTGGAACATTGCTGTGCGCAAAGTGCCTCATTTCAACCACAAAATACATAGTGAATCTACTTTAAAGTATATCCTGTGAAGCTATTTGAGACATCTCGATGATGTGATGTGAAATGCAAGGATTATTATTATTAACAATGGTCATGGGTTTTTAATGCGTTGTCATGTGGAAAATCAGGTTATTACTGCACAATTTTCTTTATTGTTTGACTAATCCTGACTGACTAGTTGGGCTGAAGGGCCTATTTCCATGCAGTAAAAAATCTGTTTGTGCTGAACTCATTTTTTTAAGTCTCTCTGTTACTGTAAATTGTAACATTTCAAAATGAACAATAAAAAAATGACAACATAAATTATACTTGTATAGTGTCCTTCACGTCGGAAAGATGTCCCAGGGCGCTGGGCAATCAGGGGTTTTGGTCCTGAAGGGACAACCGAAGACGAAGGTCTTCAGACAGGGCTTGAAGGCGGTAAAAGAGTGGGTGAGGAGGAGGGATTGTAGGATAGAGTTCCAGAGTGTGGGGACAGAGATGGTGAATGCCCGACTGCCAATGATGGGACGGGAAATGCGGGGGACCTGAAGTAGGCCGGTGTCGGCCGAGCGGAGGGCGTAGACAGGCTAATATCGGGTTATGATGTCGGAGAGGTAGGGGGGGAGCAATACGGTGGAGGTCCTTGAAGGTAACTGTGTTCTGCCCAAAAATGTTCTTTCCCACCCTTTCAGTAAACATCTGCCCTGTGTTCTGCATTCGCTCTGATAGAACTGCTTAGAATGGGAGCTCATTAAGTGTACAGGAGTCACTTCAACTTTATAAGTGTACAAGGAAGTAACAATTTTGCTACATATAGATTAATAATTCCCCTCCCACACACACAAACATACATCTACACAGACTCAAACTAAAACCTGAATCTGAACCACTGAATGTAAAGAGTCAGAGTTATTAATAATAATCCTTCTATTTGATATAATGTTGGAGGACATCTGGGAGATTGTTGGCCAGAAGACCAGGAGAAACTCTCTTTTTTTGAGTCATGCCATGTGTTCTTTTTGCCCACAAAATACACAGTCAATCCACTTTACAATATATTTCTGTGAAGCACTTTCTCAACGACGTCTCAATCAAATGCAAGTATTCTTATTCTTCTTATTATTCTTTAATATCCACCAGAACAGGGAGACAGGATCTTGGTTTAATGTCTTATCTGAAGAACGACGCCTCTAAAGATACAGTTCTCCTGAACACTGCACTGGAGCATCAGCCTAGACTGTGTGAGTTCAAAGTCCCCCAAATTCTATAATGTGACTGAAAGCACATTAACCCAGCCAGTTACTGAATGGGGTTATTGTGCCTTGGTCCCTATGTGCAGCCAATCGTTTGATATGGGCTTTTCGATAGGAAGTCCCATTCTATTCACTACATTGAAAGATCGGCTACACACAGTGAACATAGAATAACTCCCAATGTGAGCAAAATGCATCACTGCTACAGAATTTTTAAACTCACTTGGAAGTTCTCACCTCGAAGATACAACAGAAGAGTTATCTTCAAGGATGTGACACAACTATAATATTCCTTTCAACTACATTTGTAACATATCACAACATTGTTATAGAGCTAGCATGGTTCTACAGTTCAAGATCAATCAGTTCCAAAAATGACTAATACTTAGTGTGAATCAACAGAATGTAAATCATCACAAGCACCACAATTACACTGACACAGCACTAGCTGTGATTAAATTAACACAGCATGACAGCTACCACCTGAATTAAAGTTCAGTTCTGCAGTCTATAATAACAAGATCACAATCCTAACCTTCGACATTTATCTCACAAAAATGTGACTTTAAATACACACAACCCCTTTAGAGAAACAATTGATATCATAGAATATTTCAGTACAGTATATGCTTATGATCATTCCAGCCTCTGCTGGTATAAATGTCTCTCTTGAGTGACTATACAATCAATTCAAGGCAATGTTGATTTTTTAAATGAATGACATTTTTCATAGGTTGCTTTTGCCATTCACATATCTTCTTTTTTCTTGTGAATCCTACCTCCATTACAAGTACAACTAAAACATTACCTCTGGAAATTTGATCGATCAGTCAAATATCTTTTGTTCTTCTGCCAGATGGCCCATTAAACTGAGGTCCTGCCTGCTTGATCTGGTGATTTAGGTGAACACTGAAGATCTCACACACTATTATGTGTTAACTTGCTATTCTGGCCATTATTTCTTTGTTGTCCAAATTCATCCAAAAAGAATAATTTTAAACATTCATCTTATCGCTGTCTCTGGGACATTGCCTGTACAGCATATCTTCTGCATTTTGCTGAGGAAAAAACTCACTGCATTTCAAAGCAGTTCATTGTGTAGAGTGCTTCAGAATGATGGGATAAGGCACCATAACAAATGTATTCGTTTTTATTATCCTTTTTCAAGATTTTTCAAATATCTGAAATAATATTGTGCAGTATTTCTCACAAATTGTAACTCTCCAGTTGACTTTATTTCACCGACACAATCCAGTGGCCCTCTGGTATTGTTTGCTGACAAAGTACACAGTCACTACACTCTACTGTAAATCATGTGAAGCATTGTGAAGTATTGTGAGACATCCTCCTGACATGATAATCCCCATTATCAAATGCAAGTATGATTATTGCTATAACTCATGTATTTTTCATTTTGGCAATTTAACTGATAATACTGTCTCAAGGAGTTGAAATCCTTTTCAGTCAATCAAACAACCTGCTCGTTACATCTGTTTAGTACAACTTCAGTATTGTTATTCACTGTGAAGTTTGGATTTGGAAGAAATAGCTTCATAGTTTGAATAGTTCCTACAACATTGAGGAATTCAGATCAGGAAGATTTACATCCCTGTTTGTAATTAGATTGTTGAATTCAACCAGGGTACAATGACTCAAGAACCTCTGGCTCATTAGGGGGAAAATTAACCAGATTTTCCAATCCAGCTCACTATTAAGAGACCTGCTAGAAAGTGCACTTGGATGAAGGACACATGAGGAAATATCCTGTGGTTAAATAGTCTGACAGCACTTGAAGTTGAGGATTACATGTGAAGAACGACCATCTGGGCAAGATATCAGAGGGCCAGTGAAGTGTGTGAAATAATACCCCAGAAAAAATAGCACATTTTGGACAGATGTAAAACAATGAGAATTTTGAAAAAGGCATCTGTACAAATTAGCTTAGGTTTCTTATGTCCACTTTATATTACAACAACAAAATTACATTTGTATAGCGCGTTTCACGTCAGGAGGATGTCCCAAGGCGTTGGACAGTCAGAGTTTCGGACCCGAGCTGGGGGTTGGGATCTGGGAGGGTGGAAGGCGGGGGGGAAGCAGGGTGATTGAAAGCACAGTGGAAGAGGAGGGTCTTGAAATGGATTTTGAAGGAGGCAAGGGAGGGGGTGAGGCAGAGGGGCTGTGGGATGGAGTTCCACAGGATGGGGGCAGAGTGGCAGAAGGCCGCCCGCCAATAGTGGGGCGAGCGAGGCAGGGGACGTGAAGCAGGCTGGAGCCCACTGATCGGAGGGAGTGAGCAGGATGGCAGGGGTTTAGGAGGTCGCAGAGGTAGGGGGGAGCAAGACCATGGAGGGCTTTGAAGGTGAGGACCAGGATCTTGAACTGTATCTTCTGAGTGATGAGAAGCCAGTGGAGTTGGGCGAAGATGGGGGTGATAGGGTCATGGAGTGTGGTGCGGGAGATGACACGGGCTGCAGAGTTCTGGATATTATACTTTTAATGCTGATTTAATGTAATTTCCATGGTTCAGCAATGGTTTAGGTGTAGTGCAACTTCAATATTAGACTATTGATTTGATATTAAGTCCTGCTCCACAAATCCCTTTCTCAATGGCTGAAAACACTGGCACTTGCCAGAGTCTGGTTTGCCTGAATGTCAGCTGTCCTCTGGCACCTTGCCACTATGCCAACTCTTCATACAGAATTCTAGATGGTGAATATCGGAGAGTGATTTCCTGACGTACCTACAGATGTACTTTTTGCTGCAGGAAGGCTGGTTGTTGTTTATTACCCTCTCTATTTTGTTTTTTGTAAAGTTAATTAGTTGTATTGCTGTTACTGGTAGCTTGACATAGATCAGCTAACTTACAAGACAAAGACCAGATTTAAGCTTGGTCTATACAATTGAATTGTCACACAATCTGATGCATGTTTTCTGAGGAAAGAAAGAGTTTGCAGCACCAAGAGGGATCTCAAGAGTGTAGTGGCAGAAGAATGTTCCTGGGATTCATTTTGGTTAGCCGGTGTCTGACACATGTGGAAAACCGTCACCATGCTTAGGAATATCCAAACCACACAGAAGTCCATTTATGTCTTGCATAGAAATTCCCGTGTCTGGAATGAAATATGCACTCTCTCCCTGGAGGGTTGCACCCTACTTAGCTAATTCCAGTGAGTATTAGCTACAGGTTGGCAAGAGCTAAGCCTTGGGGAATCCCAGATTGTGCGTTGGGATACTGCTGGAGTTTAATCATCTCAAGAGAATGACATGATGCAAGCCTTTTTAAAATGTTGAGAAGCGGAAGGTGATGCAGATGAAAGCAGTCCAGTGAGTTTGAATAGGAGCACAGAACAAGAGGACATGGGTTTCAAACTAACAATCTTCATATGAGATGATGAATAAGAATTGGCTGTGGGGGGCACAATATGCCAGTTATGGGAAACAAGAATCTCGACAAAAAGGATTTGTTCCTATATTGATTGCACACAGCAGTGTACCAACAAACAGTTGTGGATCGTTTGTGGGACCCTGTTGTGCGCAATTGGCAGCCGCGTTTTGCCCACAAACTGCACAGTCAATCTAAGTTACGGTATTTTTTGTGAAGCGCTTTGAGACGTCTGGAAGACGTAATAAGGCACTATATCAAATGCAAGGATTATTATTATTATTATATGTAATATATAATATTATTACATAATAATAATCCTTGCATTTGATATAGTGCTTTTCACATCTTTTAGATGTCTCAAAGCGATTTCATAGAATATGCTGTAAAGCGAATTGACCGTATATTTGTGGGCGGAACGCGGCAGCCAATTGCGCACAGCAGTGTCCCACATACAGTCGTGGATTGAAAATGAATAATTTATTATTGTTTTTTGTTTTGGAGGGATTTTTTTGGGAGGGAATAATTATTTTTATTGACTATAATAATAATAATAATCCTTGCAATTTGGTATAACACTACAGACACCCGCCACCCGCCCCCAGCCACTAGCCACAGGCACCCGTGACCCGCAGACACCCACCAACCGCCCCCAGCCACAGACACGCGCCACCGACCCAGCCACAGACACCCGCCCCCAGCCACAGATATCCACCCGCCACAGACATCCGCCCCCAGCCACAGACATCCGCCACCCGCCCCCAGCCAGACATCTGCCACCCGCCCCCAGCCACAGACGCCCACCACCCGCCCCCAGCCACAGACGCCAGCCCCCAGACGCCCGCCCTCAGCCGCAGACGCCCGCCCCCAGCCGCAGACGCCCGCCGTCAGCCGCAGAGGCCCGCCCCCAGCCGCAGAGGCCCGCCCCCAGCCGCAGAGGCCCGCCCCCAGCCGCAGACGCCCGCCCCAGCCGCAGACGCCCGCCCCCAGCCGCAGACGCCCGCCCCCAGCCGCAGAGGCCCGCCCCCAGCCGCAGACGCCCGCCCCCAGCCACAGACGCCCACCACCCGCCCCCAGACACAGACGCCCACCACCCGCCCCCAGCCGCAGACGCCCGCCCCCAGCCGCAGACGCCCGCCCCCAGCCGCAGACGCCCGCCCCCAGCCGCAGACGCCCGACCCCAGCCTCAGACGCCCAACCTCAGCCCCAGACGCCCGACCTCAGCCGCAGACGCCCGACCTCAGCCGCAGACGCCCGACCCCTTCCAAACACGAGCCACCAACACCCGCTAATACCCATCTCACCCCCAGCCCTCAAACCCCAGCTCCCCACCCCACCCCCACCCCACCCCGGGCACAGACACCTCCCCTCCCCCTCCACCCCGCAACAGATACTTGCCCCACCCCCCACTCCCAGTCATAAACACCCCCCCCCCCCCCCACACCCCCCCCGAGGGAGGGACTGTCTGTGCGCTCCGCCTCGAGCCCCGCCCCCACGGCCCGGGCTCCCACGAGCTGCGGGACTGACGGCCGCGGCCATGGCGAGCGCCTCGTATCACATCTCCAACCTCCTGGAGAAGATGACCTCGAGCGACAAGGACTTCAGGTGAGACCGGGAGAGAGAGAGAGAGAGAGGCCGGGGATGAGGGGGAGAGAGGCCGGGGATGAGGGGGAGAGAGGCCGGGGATGAGGGGGAGAGAGAGGCCGGGGATGAGGGGGGAGAGGCCGGGGATGAGGGGGAGAGGCCGGGGATGAGGGGGAGAGAGAGGCCGGGGATGAGGGGGAGAGAGGCCGGGGATGAGGGGGGGAGAGACCGGGGATGAGGGGCAGAGAGGCCGGGGATGAGGGGGAGAGAGAGGGCCGGGGATGAGGGGAGAGAGGCCGGGGATGAGGGAGAGAGAGAGGTCGGGGATGAGGGAGAGAGAGAGGCCGGGGATGAGGGGGGAGAGGCCGGGGATGAGGGAGAGAGGCCGAGGATGAGGGAGAGAGAGGCCGAGGATGAGGGAGAGAGAGGCCGGGGATGAGGGGGGGGAGAGGCCGGGGATGAGGGAGAGAGAGGCCGGGGATGAGGGAGAGAGAGAGGCCGGGGATGAGGGAGAGAGAGAGGCCGGGGATGAGGGGGAGAGAGGCCGGGGATGAGGGGGAGAGAGAGGCCGAGGATGAGGGGAGAGAGAGAGGCCGGGGATGAGGGGGAGGGAGAAGAGAGGCCGGGGATGAGGGGGAGAGAGAGAGGTCGGGGATGAGGGGGAGTTAGAGAGAGGTCGGGGATGAGGGAGGGAGAGAGGCCGAGGATGAGGGAGAGAGAGGCCGGGGATGAGGGGGAGAGAGAGAGAGGCCGGGGATGAGGGAGAGAGAGAGGTCGGGGATGAGGGGGAGAGAGAGAGAGGTCGGGGATGAGGGGGGGAGAGGCCGAGGCCCGGACCTGACCTGTTGTCGAGCGCGGTCCTGTTGTGAAACGGTTCGAGGCGCTGCCTTGGCACCTTTTTGTTAGTCTCAGGCCTGGTTGGAGCCGCGGGAGAGGGTGAGGCCTGGGGAGCGGGTGAGGGAGAGGCCGGGGCCTGGGGAGCGGGTGAGGCCTGGGGAGAGGGTGAGGGAGAGGCCGGGGCCTGGGGAGCGGGTGAGGCCTGGGGAGAGGGTGAGGCCTGGGGAGCGGGTGAGGCCGAGGCCTGGGGAGAGGGTTGGGGGGGTGGTTGCAGGTTGGGGGGCGGGGGAGCCGGGAAAGGTGTGTGTGTGTGGTGGGGGGTTGGTGGTGGGGAGGGGGGGTTGGTTGGTGGTGGGGGAGGGGGGGTTGGTTGGTGGTGGGAGGGTTGGTTGGGGAGGGGGGGGTTGGTTGGTGGTGGGGAGGGGGGGTTGGTTGGTGGTGGGGAGGGGGGGGGGGGGGGGGGGGGGTTGGTTGGTGGTGGGGGAGGGGGGGTTGGTTGGTGGTGGGGAGGGGGTTGGTTGGTGGTGGGGAGGGTTGGTTGGTGGTGGGGAGAGGGGGTTGGGTTGGTGGGGAGGGGTTGGTTGGTGGTGGGGAGGGGTTGGTTGGTGGTGGGGAGGGGGGTTGGTTGGTGGTGGGGGGTTGGTTGGTGGTGGGGGAGGGTTGGTTGGTGGTGGGTGGGGTTGGTTGGTGGTGGGTGGGGTTGGTTGGTGGTGGGGAGGGGGGGGTGGTTGGTGGTGGGGGTGGTTGGTTGGTGGTGGGGGGGGTTGGTTGGTGGTGGAGAGAGGCCTGAGGTCAGACTGAGTTTTGATCAGCCACAGCCTTTCACACTCCGGCTCTTGGGGTAAATAATAATATTTTTATATTGTGTTGATGGGTCACTTCACGGCTGTTTTGGGCGGCCGGTGCGGTGCGGTGCACAAACTGGACCCCACACATGCCTACGAAATCCACCAGTCAATGCAGTTGATGGTAAATCCTGTTGAAAGCTCCTTGAGAAGTCCGCTCCCTTCTTCACCCCCCCCCTCCCCCCAAACCACACCCAACTAGAATCATTTTATTTTGAGCTTCGTTAGATTTTATTCCCCCCTCCCCCCCCCCACGCCTGGCTCTACGGGTTGCCTTCATGCTCTTCCCTCGTGTGCGCCTACAGCACTCCAGGTCACTGCCAAGTCTGGGTCATCGGCAAGACTTGGAGGATCACTGCGGACAGGAGTTCTTCCCAGGCGACTCCTGTTAATTCTGCTAGCGAAAGCATTAACAGGTGATCCTAGCCGGACGAACAGCAGAAAACTACCCAGTGATTGAACTGTAGCAGTACCCCCATCCCTCCCATCCACTCTGGGATACCTAAGCTTTGGTACAATAGAATTTACATTTAAGCCTGGAGGATGACTCCAAGCGCTTAAATATTGCCAAACAAACTGCGCCTAATTCAGACTGTCAATCGGGGGAGAGAATGTACAACAGCAACAGCTTTATTTATATAGCGGGCTTCACACGGGTTAGTGTAGCGGAGTGAATACCCTGTATAGAGAAACAATACATAAGTGGAATTCTCTGTAGTTTGGTCTCGGGACTCTTAAGCTTGGGATCTTTAATGGATTGGTGTGAGCTACTTGGTTAGCCTCCCATATCAAGCTTATTCTATGTATGTGTGTAATTAGACAATAAGCATTAGCAAGATATTTGACTACAGAAACATTGCAAGATTAAACTTGTTTTTGCCTCTACATATACAAGAGGTCAAGGTAAGGCTTGGTGTCAGCCTGGCTCAATTGGTAGGACTCTCCCCTCTGAATCACGAGATCGTGGATTCAAGGATTTAACGAGAAACTTCCTCTCTTTTTGAATTGTGTTACGGATTCTTTGAAATCCACTCAAAACAATCGGAGGAGATCTCAGTTTAACATTCCATCCAAATGACTGCACCTCTGACAACACAGCACTCCTCCAACACTGCACTGGCGTCCCCAACGTGGGATTTGAACGCACAGCTTTCTAACTCTACGTTTTCATCTTAACAGAGGCAATAATTGGTAACTGCATCAGTGTCCCCAAGATTGATAGGGAATAAAACAGCCCGGACCAGGATTTCTGCTCTTGATCAATATGCATTGATTCACTGCTGGAAGCTTGTTTAGTTGGTTTTGGAGTGAAGGGAAGATTAAACTTGATTCTGTTATCAATGCTTGTTGATGCATTCTTTGAATTGTTGTGTAAAGCTAACTAGGAAAATGTACTGCCAATGGGACTATACTCCAATAGTGCACAGGGGCGAGAGGATTGAGGAGAGAAAGCTGGATGATCCTGCGAGTATACTGTTGGAATAATGGCTAAATGTGTGATGTGAATATGAAGTGAAAAATGTATTGTCAGAATTGTACTTGAGCTGGACTAGTTCTTCAGCACTGAAGAAGTTAACTGGAATTGTTTTGTATATTAATCCCCTTTCATTTGTAATTTGCAGGTTTATGGCTACCAATGACTTGATGACAGAATTGCAGAAAGACTCGATTAAGTTGGATGATGACAGTGAACGAAAGGTGGTGAAGATGATCCTGAAATTGTTAGAAGATAAAAATGGTGAAGTGCAGAATCTGGCTGTTAAATGGTAAGAGAAAGAGAAGGCTTGACACCATGTATCATAGCAGCAGCATAACTCCTGATGGAAAAAGGTTTTCTTTAGTATAGTAAATGCATCCAATTTATATTATTTATAAATGTATCTGATGCCTTTTAGTGCTTTTATGTTCAGTTGTAAGTGTGTCTGTTGAACATTTATATTTCAGCCTTGGTCCACTGGTTAGCAAAGTGAAGGAATATCAGGTGGAAACTATTGTGGACACCCTGTGTACTAACATGCTGTCGGACAAAGAACAGTTACGAGATATTTCCAGCATTGGACTGAAAACTGTAATTGGAGAGCTACCTCCAGCCTCCAGTGGTAAGCTATAAGGAATTCTCACCATTTAAAGAATGATCTGTTGATAAAATACTGAAGATAGTGCCAAATTATCATCAGTGCAATAGAAATAGTGTTTGAAGCACAATGATTTAATAAAATAATAATTATCCTTGCATTTGATGTAACGCCTTATCACATTATTGAGTCGCCTCAAAGCGCTTCACAAGATATACTGTAAAGTGTAGTGACTGTGTGTTTTGTGGGTAAAACTCTGGGGTGAGGCATCCACTTTGAGATTGTTTTTGCCAAGACACTGAATGGCATTAAGTGTATTTGTAGGGTGTGTGAATATATTTGCCCCCTGGTCAAAATTAGTACAGTAGTTTGACTTAGTTGTACATAGGTGAGTAAGTCAAGTTTATTTTTAAGACTCGGCATTTAGCACTCTGAGTTCTTCTGATCTGGGAACGCAGTAGCTATGGACAAAAGGTTAGTACTATATTAGAAATGTTTTAATTTATCAGTGACCTAAATGGAGATTGGGTTTTCTTTTCTAGGATCTGCTTTAGCAGCCAATGTTTGTAAAAAGATAACAGGACGTCTCACTAGTGCCATAGCCAAACAAGAAGATGTCTCTGTTCAGTTAGAAGCACTGGACATAATGGCAGATATGCTAAGCAGGTAGGTAAGCTAGCACGTGTTAGCACCATGCATTTCAGGTAGGCGTTTAACTCCATGCACTTTAAAAGGTGCAACCTGCACTCGTATTTGTACTCTTTACCTACTGGTGACGAGGGAAAGTTGCCATTAGATGATAAAGTGTAACTTATAATTCTTGGGACGTTTAAGTAAGTAACATTTTTGGAGTTCTATTAATGTTAGCTAACTGCATTCATGGTCGATCAGACTATTAAATGGTAGTTATGCTATTGCAATTCTCAGTTAACTACAGCATATAAAACCATTCGTTAAATGTGGACTTAGCATTTGTTCATATAGCAGTATTTACCTCTATTCCCATTCACTGATATTTTGTCAAGTGCTTCAAGACCTTTTTATTTTACATAAAAGGTGCTACATAAATACAAGTTGTTATAACTTTGGAATTCTTTTTACTTTTTATTAGGCAAGGAGGTCTGCTGGTTAATTTCCACCCGTCTATTCTGAACTGTCTCCTTCCTCAGCTGACCAGTCCACGGCTAGCTGTTCGGAAGAGAACCATCATCGCTCTTGGTCACCTTGTCATGAGCTGTGGAAATCTGGTTTTCATTGACCTAATTGAGCATCTATTGGCTGAACTTGCCAAAAATGATTCTATGTCTACAACTCGGACCTATATTCAATGCATTGCAGCTATTAGTAGACAAGCAGGGCACCGAATAGGTAAAGCAAAACTGCATTTATTTTCCCTTCAAATGTTTTCTGCTTAAATTTTGGAATTTCTAAATCTTTCAACTTGTCTGTTGTTCAGGGGAGTACCTGGAGAAAATCATTCCATTAGTCGTTAAGTTCTGTAGTGTAGAGGATGACGAATTGAGAGAATACTGCATTCAAGCCTTTGAATCCTTTGTGAGAAGGTAAGGTACAGTATATGGATTTCTTGGTGTTAAAAAGTACTGCAGACAGAAATGTTAGTTGTAAAATAATGTTTTTCTTAACTGATCTTTCATTCCAGTTTAATACTTGTGTACTTAATCTCAAATCTTAAATTAGTAACAATCTTGCTATGTTATGTAGTGTTTCCCTTTGTAGCCAGGGACGTTTATTATGACTCATTGGTTAACTGAGTACTTACCAGGATAAACCTGCAACCTGCTGGCTTGTAATGCTTAACTGTCACACTAGGCCTTTGGGATGTGGGGGGAAGGAGAAGCCCCAGTGACCATCTTTTAGATGCCACTCTCAGTAATGACAACACTCATTGGGATACGTTTACCAGTTGTCATAATTTTGCAGGTGTCCAAAAGAAGTATTTCCTCACGTCACAACTGTTATTAACCTGTGCCTGAAGTACTTGACTTATGATCCGAATTACAATTACGATGATGACGATGAGGATGAAAGTGCAATGGAATCTGAAGGTGGAGATGATGATGATCAAGGTATATAATTTTGAATGCCCCAATGTGTTTACAACCCGGAATATTTAAAGATTGCACTCACCCTAGTGAATAGGGAGGACTAACCAAATTAAGGGAAGAATCTCATTCACAACTGCTTTAACGTTGCATTTGACTAAACATTTTCCCCCTCTCCTGAAGATGCCCACATGTGGTGGGTGTATACTTCCATCAGTAGTGACTATTCTGCATACATGAACTCAGACTGCGAATGATGCACTGGGGAGAGGAAGTTCATTATATCCTGGTACAACAGCAGCAACTTGCATATATATGGCGCCCACTACACAGGTTAGCATAACAGAGTGATTGGCAGTGGCGGAGCACAACTCCGAGCCAGGGGAAGGGGGAAGTGACCATGGGCACGGTCAAATACTAAGGTCTTCAAACGGGACCTAAAAAAGGGGAAGGAAGTGGCCAGGCAGAGGAATAGAGGAAGAGTGTTTCAGAGGGTAGTGGTTGAAAGCGTGTTCAGTACGGATCGATGGAAAGTGATCAGAGGAGGAATGCTCTTTCCTCACTTCCTAGTACAGAGAAATGTAACCTGTTTGAATTCTAGTCTTAATTATCTACCCCCCCCCCCCATTTATTCCTTGTTTGTAGGAAGTGATGATGAGTATAGTGATGACGATGATATGAGCTGGAAGGTACGACGTGCTGCCGCCAAGTGTTTAGATGGGGTGGTCAGCACTCGACATGAAATGCTACCAGAGTTTTATAAAACTGTGTCTCCTGCACTGATTGCCAGATTTAAGGAACGTGAAGAGAATGTTAAAGCAGATGTTTTCCATGCATATCTCTCACTGCTGAAACAGACCAGGCCAGCTCAGAGCTGGCATCTTGACCCAGATGCAATGGAACAGGAAGAAACTCCTTTGACCATGCTTCAGAATCAAGTAAGCTTGAATGCGTTTTCATATTACTATTATTAGAACTGATTTTTATTAGATTTGAAATTAGTTTGCCTATCTTTTGTCATTTGTATGCTATCTAAAAGAGGGGTCTCTCTTTTAGATCCAGCTTCTTTTCAATCCCTTGAACTGAATGAAAGCTCTGCTGAAATAGTTTTGGTTTTAATGCTTAGTTCATATTCCGTGCTGAATGCATAATGTTAAGACCAGGTATTGTTTGCAAAATAGTTTTCTCTTAATCTGATCCAAATGAGGGGAAAGAATCATTTATGAAATATTACACTCTTGTGAAGCACCAAATGATATGTATGTAATGTGAACATCCTGTGACCGGAAAAGCTTTGCATTTTGTGAACCAAATGTGAATTTGTTTCCACCTGGCTAATTTCAAGGAATTTGGAAATGTTCCCAGACCTGGTGGTATATAAGAAGCTAAGTACTTTACTGAATGTTTTGCGTTACTTCCAGAATCTTATTTGAATCTAAATGTAACTCTTGAGGCATAGGGATGATGAATAGCAATGTAACTCTACTCAAACTTATTTTCTTTTAAAATCAAAAGGTTCCCAACATTGTCAAAGCTTTGCACAAGCAGATGAAGGAGAAAAGTGTGAAGACCCGCCAATGCTGCTTTCACATGCTGACTGAACTGGTGAATGTGTTGCCTGGGGCTTTAACGCAGCATGTGCCAGTTCTTGTGCCGGGTAATTGAAGTAGTTCTAGTTTTCTATTTCTAACTGTTTTCTAATGCATGCTTTTAAATCTATCCTGTGTATTTTCTGCTTGAATTGGATAGAATTTTGACGGAACGTATCTTGTATCATTTTTTACAGAAGGTAATGTGTAGTTTGTCAAGGTAGAGCTTTAAAAGTGAGGAAATGACACTTTATTTTGGTCAGTAAATGCATTAACTGCCTAATCTACCGATATTTACAATCAGTTACGTGTTCTTTACTGATGCTTTGAAATTGCCTTTTTTGGGTTAATCTAATGGGCTAGAATTGCTACTAGCCAAATAATGTTCTCTAGGATTTTTTTGATATAACATATTGACAAAATATAAAGAGAATGTTTAAACTGAGCCATTGCAACCAATTCTATTTTTTTCTTCCAGGAATAATATTTTCATTGAATGATAAATCCAGCTCATCCAACCTGAAGATTGATGCACTCTCGTGCTTGTATGTCGTCCTGTGTAATCACTCACCTCAGGTCTTCCATTCTCATGTGGAGGTTTTAGTCTTGCCTGTTGTAGCCTGCGTCGGTGATCCTTTCTACAAGATCACTTCAGAAGCTCTTCTGGTTACTCAACAGCTTGTAAAAGTGATACGGCCAGTAGATCATCAGTGTTCTTTTGATGCTGCTCCATACATTAAGGATTTATTCACTTGTACAGTGAAGCGCTTGAAAGCTGCTGACATTGATCAAGAAGTGAAAGAGCGAGCTATCTCTTGTATGGGACAAATCATTTGTAATCTTGGAGACCATTTAGGCAGTGACTTACCAAACACCCTACAGATTTTCTTGGAAAGACTGAAGAATGAAATTACTAGGCTTACAACAGTGAAAGCCTTGACTTTAATTGCTGGATCTTCTCTCAAGATCGATCTACGTCCAGTCCTAGGTGAAGGAGTTCCAATCTTGGCCTCTTTTCTGAGAAAGAACCAGCGAGCGCTGAAGCTAAGCACCCTTTTGGCTTTAGATATCGTGATAAAGAACTACAGTGACAGTTTAACACCTGCCATGATCGAAGCTGTTCTAGTGGAACTCCCACCTCTTATTAGTGAAAGCGATATGCATGTGTCACAGATGGCCATAAGCTTTCTTACCACCTTAGCCAAAGTGCATCCATCTTCCCTTTCAAAGGTCAGTGGTTCTATACTCACTGAGCTTATTGGACTTGTACGGTCACCGTTGCTTCAAGGAGGAGCCCTCAGTGCAATGCTAGACTTCTTCCAAGCTCTAGTTGGGACTGGAACTGCAAACCTAGGTTACATGGAATTGCTGCGTATGTTGACTGGTCCAGTTTATTCTCAAAGCAATGCATTGACCCACAAGCAGTCCTATTACTCAATTGCTAAGTGTGTAGCAGCCCTTACCCGAGCCTGCCCGAAAGAAGGACCTGCTGTAGTTGGACAGTTTATCCAGGATGTGAAGAATTCTAGATCAACTGATTCTATTCGACTCCTAGCTTTACTGTCGCTTGGAGAGGTTGGACACCATATTGATTTAAGTGGGCAGGCTGAACTTAAATCTGTAATCCTTGAAGCTTTCTCTTCCCCAAGTGAAGAGGTTAAATCTGCAGCCTCCTATGCCCTTGGAAGCATTAGTGTTGGGAACCTTCCTGAGTATCTGCCTTTTGTTCTGCAAGAAATAAGTAGCCAGCCAAGAAGACAATACCTCCTCCTGCACTCCTTGAAAGAAATTATTAGCTCTTCCTCAGTTGAAGGCCTTAAACCATATGTAGAAAATATTTGGACTTTGTTGCTGAAACATTGTGAATGTGCGGAAGAGGGAACTCGGAATGTTGTTGCCGAATGCCTGGGCAAGCTTACTTTGATAGATCCAGAAACATTGCTACCGCGACTTAAGGGGTACTTGGAGTCAGGTAGGTGTTTGCTTATAATGTCTTTATAAAATTTGTTTTTTATCATTGGTGTAAAATCCAGTATGATAAATAAGGTTTTAATAACTTACTCTGCTTAATCAAAAAGCTGCTGCTGCAGGGGAAATTATAACATTTCACAGAGTTTGTAATTAAAAATCTAGCTTCATCACATTGTATTGTAACCAGTTACTGTCACTGTTTGGTGATGTAAACATGTATTTACTGCTTTTCACAGTATGCAGTTTGGTACAGTGGGTGGGGAGAGGGAAAAGTATGTACCAATGATTAGAAAAAGTTAAAGGAGCAAAGTGGGTAAGAAAAAAAAATTGTGAAGATTGGGGGAATGAATAAAATGGAGATTTGAAATTATTGGTCCTGAACCTCAACATGGTTTTAAATTATTTAAATACAAATTTAAGCAGTTTCCTTTTGATTCTTGCCCTCGCAAATGGATGACTATAATAGAAGATAAAGGTGTTTTTACTTAATAACTGAAAATCAATGGAACAAATATCAGTAACGTTAATAGATGAACTTTATATGGTGTTGTAACAAAGTATGGCTAGTTTTCTTTACACCAGATAATGCTTTAATATTCTTGTTTTTTTACAGGATCTTCCTATGCTCGAAGCTCTGTGGTTACAGCTGTGAAATTTACCATTTCTGATCACCCACAGCCAATAGACCCTCTGTTGAAGAACTGCATTGGTAAAGTTGTTTTTCACCCTTTGGAATTTTTTTATATTAAAAGTGGTTAGTAGTTTTATAAGAAGTTTCTCAAGTTTTATAAAAAGATTAGAACGTTTATAGTGTGTCAGCCTGATTGGTAGCACTCTTGCCTCTGAGTCAGAGGCTTGTACAGTACTTTACTTTTTCTGTACATTCTTTCTGTTACGAGAATAAAGGTAGAGCACCCTCAATTCCAAGACCACTGCTTGTCCTCACAGACGGACATCAAATCTGGATGGGAGCTAATTTCCTGCAGTTGAATGTCAACAAGACCGAGACCCTTCTGCTTGACTCCCGGCCTCCATACCTCGGCGCTGACAGTATTTCCCTCCATGGATGCACTCTATATCTCATGGAGTCAATACGGAACCTCGGCGTCCTCTTCAACTATCCTTTCTACCTCACATCCATGCCATGACCCGCAGCGCCTTTCCCCACCTCTGCAACATCACTCAGCTCCACCGCTGTCCCACACCACAGGCTGCCAAGACCCTCATGTGGGTTCATAACATCCATTCTCCAATACACAAACTCCCTGCTTGTTGGCCTCCCCAACTCTTCCATCCACAGACTGCAGATCATTCAGAACTCTGCAGCCCGTGTCCTCTCCCGCACGGGCCCCGCCTCGCCCACCCCACCTCCTGACGTGAAAGGCACTGTACAAATGTAATTTTGTTGTCGTCGTAGAGCAGAAATCAGTTGGTCGGTGATCATGAAGGTATCAAATTAAATACAGCTTAAAGATGATTCATTTACATTCTGCTTTTGTGCACTACCGTTTTGTCAGCCGGGTGTCTGGCACACGCAGAATCTCATCACCATGCTTGAGTATCCAATCCAAACCATGCATGCCCTTACACATGGAAATTCCTGTGTACCACCTAGAAATTTAATTAATGCCTAGAAACTTAGGAAGTACCTTGGAACATGTCTGCTTCTCCTAAATTGGGGAATGATATGCAACACTTTAGAGATTTTAAAATGAGGAATAAAACTGTACAAATGATTGATTTTTTTTCTTCCACAAATGACTGTTTCAGGTGATTTCCTGAAAACTTTGGAAGATCCAGATCTCAATGTGAGAAGAGTGGCATTAGTTACTTTCAATTCAGCTGCACACAATAAACCATCGCTCATCAGGGACCTTTTAGATACTGTTCTTCCACATCTCTATAATGAAACAAAAGTTCGAAAGGAATTGATCAGAGAGGTCTGTATGCTTTGTTATATATTAATAAGATCTGTCTTTGCTTCTAAATGTCTTTATTTGGCATCTTATTGTAAAATCTGCATTTTAAACATGAGTTTCAAGGTGTTGCTTGATTCTCCCCTTTGATTGTTAGGTGGAAATGGGACCATTCAAGCATACTGTGGATGATGGCTTGGATATCAGGAAAGCAGCTTTTGAATGCATGTATACACTCCTAGACAGCTGTCTTGATAGACTAGACATTTTTGAATTCCTAAACCACGTTGAAGATGGACTTAAGGACCATTATGACATCAAGGTACTATATTGAATGTAGAGCATTTCATTTATGATGAGATATGGTTTTGGTTTGTTTAGTCATCTTTTAAATCACCCCTGAAAGCCACCTACCAAGTTCATATCAAGTTGTGATTACGCATAAGAAAATGTTGACTAAAAGGAGTCCGCATAGACAATAGTGCTTCTAGTTTGCTGTGTTCCATGTTGCATGTTAAACCGCATGTATTCAATGTGAATGTTGTATGGTAGAACATTTTATTTGTATTGGGAACATAGGAACAGTACTAGGCCATTCAGCCCTTCAAGCCTGTTCTGCCATTCAATTAGATCATGGCTGATCTGCATCTCAACTACTCCTGTCAATTCCAATTTCCTGCTTTTTCCCCATATCCCTTGATACCCTGACTTACCAAAAATCTTCTCAACCTCACTCTTGAAGATGTGGATGGATCCAATATCCACAGCCTTTTGAGGGAGATCGTTCCAGATTTCTACCACTCTTTGAGTGGAAAAAATGCTTCCTGATTTCACTTTTAAATGGCATGGTTCTAATTTTAAGAGTATGCCCCCTTTCATTTTAAGACCATGCTCCTTATTATTGTCTTGACACATGGAAACCCATCACCATGCTTAAGAGTATCCAAATCCAAGAGAGTACCAAGCATGCCACCTATAAATGAAAATTCCTGTGTTGGGAATGGAATATGCACTCTCCCTGGAGGTTTGCACCCTGCTTTCCTAATTCCAGAGAGTATTAGGCCTTGGTTGGTAAGAGCCAAGGCTTGGGGACCCCGGGATGTGGTTTGGGTACTGATGGAGTTTGACCAGCTAAAACTGCAAAGCTTACCAATGTGTCAGCCTGGTTCAAATAGTAGCAGTCACGTCTCTGAGTTAAACATTTAACTCACATAATCTGGGCTGACAGTCCAGTCTGGTGCTGGGGGTCTGTTGCATTATTGAAACACTCAGATGAGATGTTAAACCGAAGTCCCCTCTGCCTGTTTAGTTGTATGTTAAAGATCCCATAGTAATATTCGAAAAGTGAATGGAGTTTCCCCTGGTTTCCTCACCAGCAATCCTCCAAATAAAATTGGTCATTCAACTTCATCCAACGAAGCAAACCCAAAGTTGTAATGTACAGTAATTAGTACAGCACTTCAGAAAACGTAATAGTAATTTAATGTCCAAACTTTCTTCTCTACATTTAACAGATGCTGACCTTCCTGATGTTAGTCCGACTTTCGACCCTTTGTCCAAGTGCAGTTCTACAACGATTGGACAGGCTGGTGGAACCTTTGCGGGCTACCTGTACAACCAAGGTATGCAATTCTGCATTGCCTTTATCTAAGTGCATATTTATTGGAACAAAAGGGGAACCTGGATGTATAACTGTTATACATGTTAATTTACCAGAGTTTCTGTACACTCTTTTTCTAATCTTATTATATCAGAATGCTATTTGCTTGTACATACCCTTTTGAGAATTGATCTCTGCTGTTGGCATATTGTAAAACTCTCAATAAATTAAACAAACATGTGGGTTAGGAAATTATGCAATAGCTTTTAAACACGTTTGAGGTGTAGTTTCAGATTGGCACAACAGTAACATTAATACTGCTCCAATGACACATTACTTTACATTAGAAATGTGCTGTTTATGTAGAAAGTCTGAATTACGATCCACTTTTGAAGAGAGTAATAGTGTCAGCCATCAGGAGGAAAGGACTTAAATTAATGCATCCAATTAGACATTTTTCAAAATCATCGCATGACATACATGAAACATACACAATATCGTTGAGCTTAGATAGCCAAATCTGTTGGTTGTCTCGTGTGGTGCTATCCTAAGGAAATAAAAGGTACTACAGTATAAAAATGCAAAAAAAAGGTGTAAAATTAAACCATTTATATCCAATAGTTTTATTGCAATTGTGTTCTGTATCAGGTGAAAGCCAACTCTGTGAAGCAGGAGTTTGAGAAGCAAGATGAACTGAAACGCTCAGCCATGAGGGCAGTTGCAGCACTACTGACCATTCCTGAAGCAGAGAAGAGTCCACTTATGAGTGAATTCCAATCTCAAATAAGCTCCAACCCTGAATTGGCAGCCATTTTTGAGAGCATCCAAAAGGACTCTTCTTCCACTAACTTGGAGTCGATGGACACTACCTGAATCTTTTCTTCCAAAGGAGGAATCTTTCATTCTTGTTTTGATGTAATGCACTGGAATTTCAGTCTGTACGCAAGCAAAAAAAATCAGTACTTTAAGCTTCAAACTTATCCATTAATTTTTACTTTTATGGAAATTACAAGTTTGTTTCTTTCGTTTAATGTTGCTTTCTTAGTGTTTAATCGAGAAAGTCCTTGTAGTTAAAGTGAACAATGAGTGTAAATTACACAGAGCATTTCAGTTGTGATACCACATAAAATTCAGCAGTATTTTAGAAAGGAAAGGAAATTGTAGCAGTAGATTGTGAACTAGGTATCCACTAAAGATAGTGATGTGCTGACTGAACTTGGATTATAACTGTTGAGCTTTACTCTAGGATTTTCTTCCTGCAACAGAGTTCATGCCATTTATCTTGTTAAAATGTGATTTTTGTAAGAAAAAAAAGAAAAACTTTGTTCATCTCTGCCTGCTGTTTTTGTTTCAGCTTGCTAAACAAATAGTTAAAGAACTCTGCTTTGTGAGATTTATTATATTAAAATGGTTTGGCAAAGGCCTTGCATCATACCTTGGTATTTCCAACTTACAATCATAGTAATATTATAGCACAGAAGGAGACCATTTAGCCTATCAAGTCTGCACCAGCTCTCAGAGCAAGCTGCACTTTCAATCCCACTACCCTCTCCTATCTCCATGTCCCTTCAAGCATCTAAACTTCTCAGCATGAAGAATTATCTCCAAATGAATGTGGTTTTAGGGCACACTAGGGCCATCTAGCCTTGGCTCTTGCCAATATGTGCCTAAAATAAGTAGGTTGTGTCCTTCCAGGGAGATGGTATTCTGTTCCAATAAGTATCTCTGGAATTTCTATATGTAGGTGGGATGCATGAAACTGTTTGGTTTGGATACTCCAGCATGGTGATGTTTCCGCATGTGTTAGACATCCAGCTGACCCCCCCCAAAAAAAATCAATATGATTGAATAGGACAGAAAACTCAAGATGGCTTTACTGGTGTGGGGATAGGATAATGGCTCAAAACTAAGCAATGTGGAATCCAGCTGTTGTGTGTGCTGATCAGTCTGGAAACAGAATGACAACAGTTGATCAAAATTTTCAGTACAATTTACGTTCAAATAGTGCCTTTCATGGCGGGAGCGTGTCTCAAAGCATTTAAAAGATGCTTGTATTTGAGGGGTTTTTTTTAGGGTGGGGGGTAATTGGGAACGAAAGAAGATTTATACAAATAGATGAAGGTCTAGAATTGATGTATTCATAAATTCCATTTTTNAAATGGAGGTCACTACCCAAATAATATTTTCAATTTAAAAATTGATTGGAGGATGAGTGACAAGCTATAGGTGAATTAGTGAGCAGATAAATGGTTGGATCTGTCAATGAGTGGTTGGAGGATGAATGCTTGGGTGGTTAGGAGTTGGAAGGTGAATATTTGATAGGTAAGCGGTTGGAGCTGTCAGTGGAGGCTAATGAATGTTTGGTGGGTGTTGGGTGAGTAGTTGGAACATAGGAACAGGAGCAGGCCATTCAGTCCCTCAAGCCTGTTCCACCTTTCTATTAGATTATGACTTGTACCTCAACTCCAAATACCTGCCTTTGCTCCATATCCCCTGATACCCAAGGAATATCCAAGGGTTAGAGGATGAGTATTGGGTGACTGAATGTTGGATGGGTGAGTGTTTGGTCAATTAGTGGGGGGTTTGTTGGGGAGGTGAGTGGTTGGAGGGTGAGTGGTTGGAGGGTGAGTATTAGATGGGTGAGTGTCGAATGGATACATTCCAAGAATCTCGCACTCCTCTTCAAATCTCTTTGTGCCCTGACACCTCCCTACCTCCGACCTGCTTACCCCCCCAACCCACTACTCGCTGCCTCTGCTCAACTAGCGCCAACCCTCCTGCGTGTCCCTCGTGCTCTCCACACCAACACGGGTGGCCACGCTTTCAACCACTGCACCGCGAAACTCTGGAACACTTCCTGTACCCCTCCGCTTTGCCCCTTCCTTCCTTCCTTCCTTCCTTCCTACATCTTCAGATGGTGCCTGAAAACCTTCCTCTTGGGACCATGCCTACGGCCACCTCCCCCCCACCCTCATACTCCGCCGCTGGCAAGCGCTCTGGGGTGCTGCCCTGCCTGAGGGGCCCTGTATAGATGCAACTTGTTGTTGTTGTGGTGGGGGGTGGGGGGGGGTTTGGGTGTGTGAGTTCCAGGTCGAGTTTCTGGAGCTGCAGTGTCTCGGCGGGAGGTCCTCTCGGCTCACCTTCCCCCACCCTCTCCGTGGGGGGGGGGGGGGGGGTCTGACCTCCCGGGGACTGAGCCCGTCTCCACAGTCGGTCGGGGCCGCGCAGGGCTCTCGCCACATCCACCCAGAAAACACTGAGGTAAAGCCATCGCCAGACTAACTGCGCTGGAGGGGACGAGGGGCAAGTGAACGCCCGGCGGGTGGGGGGGGTGGGGGTGGAGGGGTGGAGGGTGGGGGGGGGAGCGGGTGGGGGGGGGGGAGCGGGTGGGGGTGAAGTGGAAAGGCGTCTTAACGCGTTGGGACTGCGTTGCGAGTCTCTGTATATGGAGTTCCCACTGAGGAGAAGTATCGATGAGAGGAAATAGCCGAGTGTCAGCGGCACTGGACTCGGGCTCCGGAGCCCCGGAGGGCACTGTGTTTGGTGGGCAGCGGAGGCGAAAGAACCGAAACCCCCCCAACACCCCACCACCCCCCACACCCCCCCCCCCACACACACACCCACACACACCCCCACACACACCCCACACACACACACACACACACCCACACACACACACACACCACACCCCCACACACACCCCCCACACACACACCCCCACACACCCCACACACACCCCCCCCACACACACACCCCCACACACACACCCCACACACACACACCCACACCCCACACACACCCACCCCACACCCACACACACACACCCCCACACCTCCACACCCACCCCCACACACCACACCCACACACCCCCCCCCCCACCCCATACCACCCCCCCCACACACACACACACCCCCCCCACACACACACACACACACCACACACACACCCCCCCCACACACACACCCACACACACACACACACACACACACACCACACCACACCCCACACACACACACCCCCCACACACACCCCCCCCACCACACACACACACCCCACACATACCCACATCACACGCGCCCACACAACCACACCCCCCACACACACCCACACACACACACACCCACCCCACACACACACACTCCCCCCCACACACGCACACCCCACACATACACACACACCCCCCACACACACACCCCCACACACCCCCACACACACACACACACCCACACACCCCCCCCACACACACACACCCACACCACACACCCCCACACCACACACACCCCCACACCACACACACCACACCCCCCCACCACACACACCCCACACACACACACACCCACACACACACCCCCCCACACACACCCCACACACACACACCCCACACCCCCCCCCACACACACACACACCCACACACCCCCCCACACACACACCCACACACACACCCCCCCCCCCACACACACACCCCCCACCCCCCCCCACACACACACCCACACACACCACCCCCCCCACACACACACACACCACCCCCCACACACACACACACCCCCCCCACACACACACATCCCCCCCACACACACACCACCCCCCCCCACACACACACACACACCCACACACACACACCACACACACACACCCCTCCCCGGGAGAGCTGAGCGGATAGACTCAAGAGTGGGAGAGGGACATTGTCAATAATGTTTATTTTCAGCTGTAGAATCCCCCCAACACTCACACACACACACACTTCACCAGGTGAGGGTAAAACCCCACGACCACACTTCACTTGGCACTGCACACAACCCCAAAGGCAAACCTATACATTCCTATAAATGTGCGCGTGACATAAAGTAGAGCAATTTCCTCGTTTTTTGTGTCTGTGTGTGTTGTGTGAGTGTTGTGTATGTGAATGTGTGTTGTGTGTGAGTGTGTGTTGTGTGAGTGTTGTGTGTGTGAGTGTGTGTTGTGTGTGTGTTGTGTGAGTGTGTTGTGTGTGTTGTGTGAGTGTTGTGTGTGAGTGTGTGTTATGTGAGTGTTGTGTGTGTGGTGTGTGTGTTGTGTGTGTGTGTTGTGTGTGAGTGTGTGTTGTGTGTGAGTGTGCGTTGTGTGTGTGAGTGCGATAACACCTCCAGTGCGATCGCTGGTACGGTGTTGTGAGCGCTTTTATTCGTAACGCGTGATAGCTGAGTTGTTGGGTTGTGCAGGACCTCCGCTGAGAATCCATGGGAACCCGAGAGGTGTGGAGATCATTACTGGCGATCATTGACAGACAAGGGGAGCCCTTTCAGTCGCCGGAGCCCAGGGCACCGCTTCCCGTGGGATTGGGAATGGATCCTGTTTTCATGTCTCCCAGTGATGTATGAGAGCAGAAAGGGAGCTCTGGAGAATCGTGTGCAACTGTACAGCTATCGATCTGACTCGACGACTCTCTTTATCAGGGGGTCCTGTGCCTCCTCGCCAGGGTTTGTCCTATGAAAATGACATTTGCAGGTACTTTAACATGACTGAGAAATACTACATAGTATGCATTGTTTGTATTTTGTACAAAATCCACCCCCCCCCCCCCACCCCCTCCCTCCCTCCCTATTAAGGGATCAATATCTAATAATTAAATAATTGCGAGGTGATCATTTGCATCGATTCATTTGCGGCAAACACCAGCACCAGTTTTTATTTACAATTTTAAATAGTATCTGAAGTTTGACACCACATATCCCCTGTTAAGAGGTAAACAGCAAATGTTAAATGCAAACCCACTGGCTAAAACAATAATAAATTGCTCATTTTTGATCTATGATTGTTTGTGGGACATTGCTGTGCGCAATTGGCTGCTGCGTTCACCCACAAATATACAGTCAATTCACTTTACAGTGTGTTCTGTGAAGCGCTTTGGGACGTCCTCCCAACGTGAAAAACGCTATATCAAATGCAAGGTTTATTGTTATTATTATAATAATAATTTTGAAATTCAATATTACTCAGTAAACGCCCCATGGACCTTATTTTCCATCATTGTTTTAAACTTAAATGAATTGTTGGCTAAGAAGGCTCAACACTAACACATTTATGCAAGCTGTTGTGCATTGCTCTAATGAACAGGATTGTTTTCTTTGTCTTATCTGCACTAAACCGTGTTTTGGAACAATTTATAAATGCTAACACAATTCAACTTGCAGGATTACATTCGTCAGGATAGGTAAATAATTGAATGTTTTTATTAATCATTCATTCATTTACATTGTCAATTAATATGTGTTGTAGCGTGAGTCTCTGTCAAGATGAACACTCATAATGTAAATAACCTTTTGCAAAGTATTAACTACCCTTAATATCTTCAGAATGCTTCTACTTTATGCTTCATAATAATATTTTGGTTTCGTTTTCAGTATACAGTTTGTGGGAGATCGTGCTGATGGCCATGTGATAGATCGATGAGATATTAAGCTGAGGAGTTCAGCTGGAATTTAAGATTCTGTGTTACTATTCACATTTCAAATGGTATAAAAGTGTAAGTTTGGCCTTTCTTTCTCTTTTGGATTAAGAACATGTCATATAAAAAAAAATCATTGGGCTTATCAAGCCTGCTCCTCTCCACAAAACATCAACACCTATCCTATTGCGGGTTGTCATCCAAATATATAACTTGAAAGATTGAATTGATATTCCCCGACCCTACAGAAATAATCCAGCTAAAGTATGCTGCACTGTTTTGTCACTCAACACTGACATTTTACCCTGTTTGTATGCTGCAACACTGATTTTTCATGCGCTCTTTGATTGCTTCAGGAAAAGACTGAAATAAAGTTGGACCATGGGGAGTCTGCACAAGACCAAATTAATAGATGTAATTGAACAAAGACTTCAGAGAGAGCTGTCTGTAAGTGTCAGTGTACAGTATTAATATGGAAACGAACAAAAAGTCATTTGGATCTTCCTATTGAATAGATGAGAATAAGGAATGATTCCTGTGATTATCCTACAAAGAATTTATTATTGTGTGTCAATGATTCAGAGGAAGTGTCCTTTTTTGAATGATCTAAATATTGTAAATATCACTTGCAATTTAACGTGCTCTTAATATAAATTCAGTGAGTAACATGATGAAGAGAAGTCAGTTGACTGTTAGTGTCAGGCTTCATGTTCACAGTAAAATGCTGGTCCTATGTGATACTGGAAAATTTCTTAAATATCACTTTATAATAATAATAATCCTTGCATTTGATATAGCGCTTTTCACGTCGGGAGGACATCCCAAAGCGCTTCACAGAACATTGTAAAGTGAATTGACTGTATGTGGGCGAACGAGGCAGCCAATTGCGCACAGCAATGTCCCACAAACAGTCGTAGATTGAAAATGACCAATTTATTATTGCTTTTTTTTGAGGGATTATTATTAGGCGTGTGGGGTAAGGAAACTTGCCCAAGGTTTCACCCTGCCTGGAATTGAACTCAGGTCTCTCACTTGCAAAGCGAGTGCTCTAACCACTGAGCTACAGGACTCCACTTTGGAGGGATAATAATGTAGCGCTAGTTATATATGTACCATATATTATACCAGTACCTTTAATCTATATTTGAATGCTTTTCTAATGTATACTTAGAATGAATGGTGAGAAAACTTCAAATTGCAAAATGTTTTGTATTTCAGAATCATGTTACAAAGCAATCATTAAAATCACAGCACGTACTGAGGACAATAACAAGTAAGATAAACACTTATGGAAATAGTATCTGTAAAATACAACAACTTGTATTTATATAGAGGCCTTCACATAGAATAGCGTCTTGGACGGTTGGATGGTGAAAATCAATTGGTATGAGTAACAGAATTGGTTTATGTAGTTTATGTACATAATATGTAGTTCTGAATTGGTTTGCAGGCATATACAATATCTACAAAGCAGAGTAATTATGGGATCCAGGTCAGTGGGATTGAAGGAAGTGCGGAGGAAGAGTGGGAAGTGAATGTGAAGGGTTTGCAGGTGACAATGAAGATCTTGAACTTGATCCCCCGGGGACTGAGGAGCTAAGATGGGGTTGATAGGCTTGTCGAACCTGATAGGGAGAGGACACAGGTTGTAGAGTTTGGGATAGTTGGCTAGATGGTTAAGGTAAGTAGGTAGATACTTAGGAAATAAGGCATTATTAAGAAAAATGGAGAAACAGTGAGGAAATGCTGTTAAAAATATAGATATTATGATATATTATAATATTTTCATATTGTAACTGGAAAACCATACTGGCTATTAATAAAATGCCAGAGCTGACTTGAAGCATCAAATGGCCTCCTTGAGTATTCTATAATGCTAAGGTATAGTTTCAAAAAACAATTGATAAACTCAGATATGGCATTAAATAATAATGATAATCCTTGCATTTGATATACTGCCTTATCACGTCTTCGAGATTAAATTAAATTACATCATTTTAAATGACTTGTTGGCCACAACAGAACATCAACTTGGCGGTGTTTCAGAAGCAAGGTCAAATGTACAAACTTCAGTTGCACAGCTTCCAAAACTCAAGTGTGCAATCATTGAAGGAGATGGTGCACAAGAAAGCAAAGTGCCGTTTTCCAGCCTTGTCGGGTTTATTATGGAAAGAAAGAGAACCCTTAAATGGAACGGAGTTCAATGGCATAGGACCAGTTACTCTATACCCAGAAGTCTCCCTTTGATCATAAGGTAAAAAGCATTCCACTGTTATGTTTACCTAGTATGAAAGTCACGGGCCATTAATATAGTTACTGCAACATCAAAATATACTCACTGGAAGCTTTGTCAAAAGCACTTTAGGAGAGGCTCTAATATATGGAGCTGCAACTCACAGACCAGGGGTTCACTGGTTCCTATTCCAAGCCATTGGGGAGGGGGTGGGTGTTGGGGGTTCCGAAGCACAGCCAACACCCAGAGAGAGCTGTACCCAGAGAGAAGAGGCCCAGTTACAGGAGCAAAGAGACTTGTGCCGGGGGGAGAAAATTAGAAAAATAATTGAACAAACATACTGCATTTATTAATTAAAAAAACGATTTGAGCAATGATTGGCAACATTTGCATCATTATGCTTGCTTTTGTTTTAGAATGAAACCATGTGTAGCACTCTTAACAACTGAAGAAAACAAGTAAAAATATAAATGCAAGTAAAATGATACATGGTATATTGCACCTTTCTAATTCTCCAGAAGTGTTATAACTACTTGACAAAATGCAACATTCAGTTCCATCAAGTGTTTCAAAATACCAATTGTTTGAATCCAAATCGGAGTTCCTATGAAATGTAACACCTTTCTCTGAAATACCAATTGATTCAAAAAGACAGTTATATGAAATACAGTACATGGATTTTGTGTTACGTAGATTATTATCAGAAAAGTTCAATGAGGGAATAATTAAAAATGTTACACAGTACCTAATGTTTGCATAGTACATCGGATAACATTTTAGTTTGCTCCCAGGATGTTTTGTCAACAGTTGCACATTGTATAAAAACAAACCTCTGGACCTTCTGTTACTCTGTTAATTTCAGGGGCTACAAGAAGAGGAATAATATGGGAGATGTTGAAAAGAATATGGGAAGACGAACAGGGAATGTGTCTGAAACCCACACGGACAGGTTTGTACTTTCCAGTTTAGTCCATTTGTTAACAAGACTGCCTGTTGCAGTGTAAAGAAAAAAAATAATTCTACAAATACATTTTACATGTAAATTTGAGCAACTATGAATGTTTTTGAACACAAAGTAACTCAAGCTGAAAAATAAATATTTTTTAAAAATGTTTTAAAATGTTTTTATTTATTAAATCTATTCAGCAGGAAACCTCTACAAAATTCAACAGAAGATTCAACCTTTAAAAATTACAAAAGCAGTGACTGGGATGGTGATGGAGAGACTTTATCCGCAAGCCCATGTCCCGTGTCAGTTTTGGAGCAGATTTCCAAGTCAACCTCACCTAAACATTGCAAGGTACAGTCATTTTGAAAGAAAATAAATTGAGCAGTTGTTATGTTTGTCAGGTGAGTAGCTATACTTGGGTTGTGTGGCTGGGACGGAGTGATTCTGATTCAAAACACATTTGTTTTTCTTTCTGTAAAATATAATTTCCATGATGCCAAATAGATACTATTTAATATGTGAAAGCCAGTAAAACATGTCTCTGTCACTCCTGATGGAATTGTGCAACACACAAATGCAACAGTCAGTGTCAACGATATTTGTTAAAATTAAATACTCAGCTAGAGTACTGTGCTCAGTTCTGGGCACCATACTTTAGGAAAAATGTCAAGGCATTGGAGAGGGTGCAAAGGAGATTTACCAGAATGGTACCAGGAATGAGGAACTTCAGTTATGAGGAGAGGCTAGAGAAGCTAGAATTATTCTCTATCCTTGGAGCAGAGAAGGTTAAGAGGAGACTTAATCAAAGTTTTCAAAATTATGAGGGAATACGATAGGGTGAACAAGGAGAAACTATTTCCAATGGCGGGTGGAGTGGTAACCCAAGGACACTGATTTATAATAGTTTTTAAAAGAAACAGCGGGGAGGTGAGGAGAACTTTTTTCACACAGCGAGTGGTTCGGATCTGGAATGCATTGCCTAAATGAGTGGTGGAAGCTGATTTGAATAACAACCTTTAAGAGAGAAGTAGATAATTATTTGGGGAGGACAAGTTTGCAGGGCTATGGGGAGAGCGCGGGGGACTGAGATTGATTCGGAAAGGTCTTTTAAAAGAGCCAGCACAGACTTAATAAGCCGAATGGGCTCCTTCTATGCTGTATAATTCTATGAAGCCCTCCGAGACACCATCCGGCGTGAAGGCTGCTATTTAAACGCAAGTTGTTGTTGTTCCAAAGCAGTGACATATCTTAGTGCTGAGTTAGATGATAGATGAACCATTCTGTGGTTTATGATTGACATAATCAGAAACTCAGCTATGTGTTACAGCCTTAGAATACATTCCAGACTGTGTGCTGTCCTAAATTGATGATACTTTCCTGTAAATTAAGGTAGGAACAAAGTTGCCAGGCAGGTCTCAAACAGAGCGTGGGAACCATTATCATGATGAAGATGTCAAACTTGTGAAGAGTGTGAAAAGCTCAGCAGGATCTGTTGCGAGCATGAATTGGCCAAAAGGATGCAAGAGAAAACTTGCTGTCGGCCAGCGACTTCCTCCAATAGCCTTGTGCTCAGAAGCAGAAAATAGCAGGTGATTGGATTTCATTGTTGAATATTGTTTCACGGTTGCTAAATAATGGCAATCTCACTTACAAAGTTTAAGCACATAATAGCCTGCTCCATCAACAACTACCCCGTCAATTTTACATTGATGTAGCACCTTTCTCATCAGGAGGACGTCTCAAATCTCTTCACAGAACCCACTGGAAGCCCAAGCTGGTGGTGAGGTGAAAAAACAACCATATTGTAAGATCATAGCAGATTTTTAAACCCAAATTCTCCCCATGTTCCTTAATATCCTTACCTCCCAAGTATGTATCCATCTCTCATTTTAAAAACATCTGAATGAAACACAAGAGTGGTATTCAGCTCAATAACATTTGAATAATACTATCAATACTCATTAATACTATACCTGTACAGTCACAGTTTCATGGTTTTGGAGAGAGCGAGAGAGAAACTTACACAAAACACCCAGGAGGGCAAACCGTGGCTGCAAATGAGCACCACGCACCAAATATATGGAAATTAAGTCAAAACTTCTAACTATTTATGTTCATTACTCTTTCCACTCTATCTTATAATCTACAAGCCTGCTTCTCTCTCTCTCTTGCTCAAGCATTCCTTTCTCTCTGGTGTTATTTATTTGACTTCCTACATTTCCTCTTGCCTATTATATGATTTTATTCATATTTTACTTTCTTATTAACTTGGCCATCACTTTTCTTCACTTTCATTCCAGTCTCCAGTTTTAGTGGGACCTCCCGAGTCCTGTAATACTGTACTTATAAGTAAAAATTAAACCTTCAAAATGTAGAGACCAACTAGGTATACCACAATCATTTATAAATGTTACAGTTCATCAGGATTTTTGTGATATTTTCTTTTTTCCAATTTCTTTGAAAGCTCAGGGATTAGGCTAGACAGCTTCTGTTTCAGAGTTACTTTTTTTCTCATCTTCCTGCTTCTCCACCAATTTTCTTTCTTCACTTGAAGGCATTTCACTTATTTTACCTTCTGTAAAGTACAAATTCAATGGGCTCAGGCTGCACTCTGGGACTGACCAAGTGACCATTATATTCTTGTGTGAGCCTTGGCAGTCAGGGTCGTTAGGATATTTGACCACAGGGTGGTGTCACAGCTGAGCCCCACCCTCTCCTTATGTGGCACCCACACACTCATTTCCAGCAAGGGGACGGTCGATAGATAGAGATCAGAAGTGAGAACTCTGGCACACAAGCTACTTTTAATACATTCACATATGCTTTCCTCTCTCTCTTAGATCATTTCCAGTATTTTTAGCAGGCTTCTACTTTTGGATATAGTTAAGCAATTGGATAAAGGAATTATCCATACATGGCTATTTCAGGCTATTTCTATTCAAGCAATGTGACCTGGGGAAAACACACAAGCTTTTAACTGGAGACTATGGGTTTAAAAGAAGCCCTAAATTGTGTTCAATCTCCAGTTAGGAAGTTTGCTAGTTTGTCTGTCTTTTGAAGGGTGTCTCACAATGGAGCTGGAATGTGACTCCATAAAAACTGCACTGAAATTACTGAACTGTAATCTCTGAACAGTGGAAAATTTGAGCATTTCATTGTTTGGCCCTTAAACTGCCAAGATTTTTCTTGGAACCAAAGCATTTCATTTTGCACTGAAAGACTGAATGGAAATAAAAAGAAAACTCCGTCCGTACTTAGAGATATACCTGGCCATGTCTTATTTTCCGCTCGGAAATACCTCTCTCCCCCTTTTTTTTCCCCCCCGGAAGTGGTGACTTGTACAGGGGTACAGTTCACCAGGTATTGAATGCCTTTGCCCAGGGGGCTAATCCTCTTGTGTGCAATTAGACAATGAGTATTGGTGACTGCAGCAGCCATCGAAGTCTGCACACACGCACTTTCCAGCAATAGTCCTCGATAGCGATCTGGAGCAAGTATCTTCACTGACTGTTCTACCCTCCCTAAACCAAGGATGCATAGGACTTTACTGAGATCAACTGATCCAACACAAAGTGAGCATCATCCCTGGAATTTTTCTGGTTTCTATGATTTAATATTGAAGATTGAGAGACTATACTTCCAGTAAGTGATCTATTATTCTGAGTGGTGGAGGGAGCCACAAACTTGTGTTTAACATTTGGTTTAAACAACTTTTATGATAGACCCCAGCATTTCCACTTGATTTGGACAGCTCACACAATACATCCCAGCATTTACACATGGTTTACACAACTTACATAACAAATATCAGAATTTGCATTTGCTTTGCGCAACTCACATGTTAGATTCCCAAAGTATACACTTGGTTTACAAAACTCACATAATAGACTCCCAATGGTGAATCAATTCCATATCCTAGCATTATTTGAAAGCTTATGACGCAACGTAAAATCATTTGCATGACAGTTAGAAATCTCTAATATATTGCTTTTCTGGTCCAAAATCTACAGATCAGGTCTAAGTGTCAGTGGTTCCAGCTGCCGCAAGTTCCAAACTGTTCCTTCAGAACGGAAATCAAAACCCATCTCGAGCAAAAGATTTGAGCAACCAATTCCAGGCAAAGGCTGCAGGTACATGTCCACGCATTCTCATTTTGATTTAGTGATCATTTGTACCACTGTAATAATGATTCATTGTCCTTTAGTCTAAATAATCATTTGTTCATAGAAATATAACATAATTTAACTTTCTTGATCTAATGCATCATCTCTAAAAACAAATTGATACTTCAATAATTAAGGCAACAAATTAAGAGTTTAGGTTATGATGCACAAAAACTTCTTGCCACTTTGATCCCATCTGATACACACAACCTTTCTCAACATCACTATTTAGCCATATTTTACGCAGATTCTCCCGTGCTTAGTTAACCCTTCCTCTCTCACCCAACGTGCTGCAGTTCTCTTCATTCTGAAGATTAGTGCAGCTAACCCTGTAAATATCTTGGGTGAGAACGAAGAGGGTAGGGGCATACAGCAAGCCTGAGATAGCCAAATGGAGGGATCAAGTGGAGAAGTTGGGTAAGAGAAGATCAGTGGGGAAGGAGTAGTAGGAGAAGGTCCTTCATTGTGAATAATGAATAGTATTTTCATTTGGATTATGTTTTAAAACATTTTTAAGATCCGAACTGAAGCAAATCTCTAGCCAGTCCTACCTGGAGGACGCCAGTCAGGAATTGGAGATGGAGCACAGGTCTGTGAGTCAGGCTAAAAATCGAGTGACAGACACTGGCTCTCACAGGTTGTGCTTTGATGATGACTCTGCTGAAAATGGAGAAAGTGTAATCGGTGAGAAAGCCACAGATACAGACTTTATTCAGCAAGTGGGACCTAAAATGACCTTCCATTGCCCTGTTGTGTTCCCTGTGACCCTGAGCTGCGATAAGCCAGAAGAAAAGAGTAACACAACAGCGAAGCAACCCGATGGAAAACTGCAGCGTACTGTATTAAACTCCTCATTGGCTACCTGTTTAAGCAAAATGTCTTATGCCAGCAAAACCTCAACTTCTTATAGCAGAGCCAGCAAAAGCTCTGATAACAAATCCAAAGTTAGTCAATCCACGAGTCAGGGTACGGAAGAGTGTCTTATCTCAGACTTGATTGATGTTGTGCATGAAAAGAGTAAGAGTCTACATATTGACCCTGGAAGGGCTGTTCCTCTGGTGAAGGGTGATGCAAGATACCACCGCCAGAGGCAACCACTGAAGTCTTCCATGAAGAAGACATTTGACTGGCGTGGTCATTCACAGCGGATTGTAGAAGAACCCAAGGCTACAAAAGACACAAAGCTCAACACTGTAAAGAAGGATTTGGATACAAATGTAGAAAAATCTTCTCCAAATAAGCAGCAAGCACGAAAGACTTTTCGACCTCTTGATTTAGCATCAAGCCAAATTGTGCAGGTTTGTGCATACTCGCTTCTTGAAAAATCTACAGAGCTTTGCATTCAGTTCAATTGCTGCCCGCAGCAATGTTTGAAGTTTGTGCACCATAGCCCTCCGCTTGCCCAGCAACAACAAAACCAGCCCAACCCATTGCCAGGTACAATGCAGCAGCATGATAGCAGTCAACTAAAACCAACTGTGAATATTGAATTGGCTATGGATACACATGCAACTCTGGATTGTTACTATTGCCCGAATTATAACGTTCAAATTCACAGGAACCAGAATCATTTGCGACTCCCGGAATCAGTGGAGTTGATGTGGTCCAAAGCATCTCCTTTACCAGAGCGGACTATTGAATTGTCCAGTTCTTGTGGAGGTAAAGTCCCTAAAATAACCATGACTTGCCCTACTCCGATTCCAGATAAACAATGAGACCTTAACAATGAGATAGGATCAGGTTGATTGTTTTGGTTTGTTTTATTTATGTAAAAACAAATTCTGAGAGATCATTCTATCCATATTACACTGATGGAACAAGAAATGTAACAGCTTCCAATGCCAAATCTTTCATAAGAACACATTTGTATTTAATTCATGTCAATTTTATTTGATTTTTTTTAGTGTTAAAAAAAGATATCTGAGAAAGAGAACCTTGTAGAAGCATTTAAGATACTAATGGGGAGAAATCCCATCAGAGTGCTTCACAGGATTTCACTGTAAAATGTTGTGACTGTAATTGTAGACAAACTTGGCAGACAATTTGCGCACAGCAATGTCACCATTTTATCAGGGGGAATTGTTGACCAGGACACCAGAAAAACCTCCTTTCTTGGAAGATTTACTCTTCCCTTAAATATTTCAGAATGCCTAGAATTTGGTAAATTATTAAATATAGTATTGATTTTAAGCCAGTTTTCTGCAAGTTCTTTTAAAAGCTAAAGAAACCAGCTTCAAAGTTAAGACTGAATTTAACAATTTGCTAAATTCAGGAAGCTCTGAATTCTATAAGAGAGTAAATCTAGACCCAGATGGAATTTCTCCCGTAATAACACCTGAAATGGGTAACCAGGAAGGGTGGTTATAACATTAACTCCTCCTTCCCCACGGTTTAGTGTGTAAATAAGCCCCACGATCAATCATTAGTTTATACCGAGTTACCGTTTTAACTGGATTCTTAGCGCGGTACTGTGGCTGGATTGATTGACCCTGGATTAAACTCAGAAAATTCAGATAGGATCATTATTCAGTGAAGGTCATCTTCTGGAAGTGCACATATTCAGATCCATAATGAAAACAGACAGAGTCTAAAATATGCTTTCCCCCCAAAGTATAATCCATCAATACCCAGTGGTTAATAATTGGATGAGTTACTGATGGACTGCTGCTGCCCGTGGATTGCTATTTTTACAAGAGAAGGAAAGCAGGGGTAAGTGGAAAATAAGAAAGATGTTTGGAAGAGAAAATAACAGCTAAACAATCCATTTTATTTGGTGCTAGTTTGCAAACAGCAATGACCATAAACAGCCAATGAAGTGAATGCTGATTTTATCTGTGGGTTTGTTGGCTATCATTCATAAATATCATGTAAAACTTTCCCTGAAATATTTTTTATATGGCTTTCCAAAACATCATTATATGTAGGATTATCTACTAACACTATGACTAAAAGCAAACATTTTGCCTTACTTTTCTGTAATAAAGGGAACGTACTTAATTCTTGTACAAAATCTTTCCACTATGCCAATGACAACAATGCGACTTGCATTAGCAGTTTTGCGTAAAATATATATTTAAAAAATGACCAATGTATAAATGCAGATCAATTAAATTAGATTCTACATTGTGGCACTAATCACAGCCTATTCCATTGACAACATAAGGCGACTTCTTATCCAGGAATCAAATCAGCAGGGCAGTCTTTGCATTAAAAGCACCTAGGGGAGTCATTGCACAGCCAGAACTGGCAAACAGAACCTTTGCGTTTGTGAACTCTCAGCAGCTGCAAATAAGATGTTTAAGCACAGTAAGGTGTTTCTGGGCAAACAGCCTGAGTCTTGGCTGCTCCCTCAAAATAGAACTCTAATTAACATCATCTCTGGGTTCAGATGAATTTGTTTTGACAGTCAATTTGTTCTCGAATGGTATCCGATGCTTTGCTGTCTGACTATATTTGAAATGCTTGTTGAAAGAATACAATTTATAATGTATACCAATATTTTGTGGTATGATAGGAGCAGATATGTCTCACATTGTCTTGAATAAAAAGATGTTTGTTACATTGTTTTGTCTTTTTCACAGTCACTGTGAGATGTGAGCTACATCATCATCACTTCAGTTTCGACGTGTTTAGAATGAATTCAATTCAGTCTAGTTTGACACTCGATAACATGGTACCTGAAATTGATGTGTATTAACACAATAGCGGGCAAACCCTACAGAGGAATTTAGCAATAGCAACAGCTTGCATTTATATAGTGTCCTTCACACAGGGTAGTAGCTTGGAGCGTGGCACAGTGTGGGTTAGACTTCGACAAAGGAGAATGGAGAGGTAACCTTCGTAGAGATTGAAGAGGTAAAAGCAGCAAACAAGACCAAATGCCACAACTCAGAAATCTTTTAAGGGAAATAAGAATTGGTCAGTGCAATACTTTATGCATAGATTGTAGTTAGCTTCCTCTGTGAAGGAACTACACGTGAACCATATTTATACAGCAGCTATTGTTTCAGATTCCTGTCAACTAATGGATTATTATATAAAAGCCACCCATGCTGGTTAAAGGTTACTGACTGTTTAACATTTGGGAGATTGTTATTTTATTAACATTGGAATGGAGGGGGAATTAATTTCCAGTTATGGATTATTCATAATACTCCCAAATTAACAACAACTTGCATTTATATGGTGCTCTTCATGTAGAATAAAGTCTCTGAGTGCTTTACAGGACACTGCTTATGAGCCATGTTCTTTCAAAATTATTTTTCTCGCTTCTGTGAAAAGTGTTTTACTTGCGTTCACAAAATTGTTTGACCTTTTATGTAACTGATTATCAATTTAATTATAATCTTTCCATTTGATGTAGCATCTACTCAACTCAAAACACATTTCAGATAGAATAATTACTGTCAAATGTCGTGACTTTTAGGTGAGCACAGCAGACAGTTTGTGCAGAGAAAGGTTCCACAAAGGTTCCACGAATGATCAATTAATCTAGTAAATTGTTCGCCAGAATGCTGGGAAAAACTGGATTCTCTTTTGGATAATAGAATATGCTATTAAATGTGCACCTGAACAGATAGATATTACCTTAGTTAGGAATTCCACTTGGCTCATTAATGTAGCATTTTCGAGTGTCACAAATGCAACCTTAAGCACAGAAATCTTAAATATAAAACAGTATTCTGTAAGTTCTTTTAAAAGATGTAGGCTTTGAATGAGTTTGACAACAAAAATAAGAGTAGATTTTATAGATGCATTCCTGATTTATTCTTTCGACTGATTTTTGTTACTTGATTGTTTCTCAAACCAGTTCCTTTCTAACTCCACAGTGATGCAAGGAGCTGTGAGCCTGTGTTACGCTCCTTGCCTTTTACAGGCATCAGTAGTAACAGTGGCCTCCTGCTGTTCTGCTGGGACCCCCACCTGTGGTAGCGCATTCCTTAAATGTTTTTGAAACATCGAGCCTGATCCAATAGAACTCTGGATCACAATGTGATTTAAGTAAGCATTTGAAAGTGTCAGGCTTGAGCTAAAATGATGAAAACATTTGAAAATAGCTATGAAAAAACTGAATAGGAAATGTTAAAGTGTATCTCATATAAAATGTCTCGGATTGCAAAAGCTTCCCTTTACTTTTCGTTTGTGTACACTTTCCTGGAAAGGCCACAAACAGTGGACCATGAAGGAAAGGACATAAGAAATAAGTAATGTGTATAGTACTGTGTATATATGAAAGTGCTTTTTCATTTCATTGCCCCTAAAGTAAAAAGCTTGGTTCGCTGTCAAGACTGTTCAATCTCCAAGTCGGCCTGATTCAGTGCAAGTGCTACTTTATAACTCACCCGTTCTGTGTTCCTGTAATGGCTGTTTATTTAGGATGATTCCACTTTAACCTGGGCCAGGCTGGAAGAAGAATAATAATAATAATCATAATAAAAATAATCCTTGTATTCGATGTAGCGCCTTATCACATCTTCGAGACATCTCAAAGCCCTTCACAGAATATAATGTAAAGTGAATTTACTGTATATTTTGTGGGTGAAACGCAGCTGCCAATTGCACACAGCAGTGTCCCACAAACAGTCATGGATTGAAGTAATCAATTTATTATTATTACAACAACAACAAAATTACATTTGTATAGCGCATTTCATGAGGGAGATCGAATGCACGGTCGAAGAAGAGGGTCTTGAGGTGGGTCTTCAAGGTGGCGAGGGAGGGGGCGAGGTGGAGGGACTGCGGGATGGAGTTCCAGAGGGTGGGGGCAGAGTGGCGGAAGGCCCGCCCACCAAAAGTGGTGCGAACAAGGCGGGGGATGTGAAGCAGGCCGGAGCCCGCTGAGCGGAGGGAGCAAACAGGATGGTAGGGGGATAGGCGGTCGGAGAGGTAGAGGGGAATAAGACCATGGGGGGCTTTGAAGGTGAGGACCAGGATCTTGAACTGTATCCTCAGCGTAATGGGAAGCCAGTGGAGTTGGGCAAGGATGGGGGTGATAGGGTTGTGGAGCCTAGTGTGGGAGTGGACATGGGCTGCAGAGATCTGGACGATCTACAGCCTGTGGAGGGAGGAGTTGGGGAGGCCAACAAGCAATGAGTTTGCATAGTCGAGCCTCGATGTAATGAAGGCATGTATGAGGGTTGAAAAGGAGGGGACCGAGGACAGAACACTATGAAACACCGCACAAGATGGTTTGGGGGTTAGAGGAGAAGTCGTTTGAAGAGATGAACTGCAGGAGGTGTGAAAGGTATGATCTGAACCAGTCAAGGACAGCGCCATGGAAGTTGAGATGAGAGGAGAGGCAGTGGATGAGGATAGAGTGGTCGATAGTGTCGAGAGCAGCAGAGAGGTCAAGGAAGACGTGGAGGCAGAGGGAGCTCAGGTCACAGATGGCAGAATATTATTTGTCACTTTGACCAGGGCTGTTTCTGTGCTGTAGGCGGCACGGAAACCCGATTGGAGGAGTTCGAGAAGGGAGTGGCTGGAGAGGAAGGAGTGAAGCTGAGAAGCAACAACTCGTTCCAGGACCTTGGAGAGGAAGAGGAGGTTGGAGATGGGGCAGTAGTTAGGGAGTAGAGAAGGGCTCAGGGAGGGTTTTTAAGGATAGGAGTGATGATAGCGTTTTTTAATGTGATGGGAACAGTACCAGAGGACAGGGAGAGATTTATGATGTCAGTGAATAGTGGGGCAAGGAGGTGGAGCTGGGAGGTAAGGAGAGGGGTAGGGATGGGGTCGAGGGAGCAGGTGGTAGGTTTCGTAAGGGTTATGGTGGTGATGAAAGAGGAGGGGGAGACAGGTACAAGGATGTGGAGGGAGGGATGGGTAGGGGCCAGGGTGGGAGGAGGAGATGGGGAGGGTATAGCAGTGGCAGAGGCAGCTGAGTGAATTCCCTCGACTTTGGATTCGAAGAAGTCCAGCATCGCCAGTTGGCATTTGAGGTGAGGATGAGTGAGGCATGAGAGGGTGGGTGGAGGAGCCAGTTCGTGATGGAGAAAAGGAGGCTGGGGTTGTCCTTAGCCTCCAAGATTGTCTTGGAGTAGAATGACGATTTAGCGGAGGCGAGGGTGGAACGGTAGGATTTGACATGGTCCAGCCAGATCTGCTGATGGACAGTTTGGCTTGATTTAAACCAGGTGCGCTCAGCAGAACGCGCCTGGGCTTTAAGGGAGCAGAGGTGGCTGGTGTACCAAGGTGATTTGCATGCATAGAAGACGGTTCGGAAAGAGAGGGGAGCGAGGGAATCGAGCTTCATCCCCCTTCCCCCAATTGTAAAAAGCTTCCATCACCAATGATTCACAGTAAAATCCTGTGAAGTGCTTTGAGACGTCTCCTAACATGAAAGATGCTGTATCAAATGCAAGGATTGTATTATGACTTTCTGATCCTGACCATACCTGCCACATTAATCAACATATCCCTAACTATAAGTTACCAAATAAGGTCTTTCAGTGCATTTTTCAGAAAGGCCATAGTTGATTTTTGGTTAGTGTGTCGAACACGCTTCCACTGATGTTATCACTGATTGATTTTTAACTCTGTCTGGCAAACTTCCTGCTGCTTATCCAGCTAGAAATTTACAGAATAGAAGAAGGCCATTTGACCCATTGTGTCAGCTAGATAGTCACCCTACCCATTAGCGTTTTGGGTTGCAGTGTTAACAGGAGCTGAGTGGGAAGAATCTCTGCCCCTAGTGACTGGTCTGCTCCCCTAAGGTCTGTCAATGAGCCAGGCTGGCTGATCTGTCATTAGCAAACCTCTGCTTTCCTGCCCTGGTTCAGGAACCAGACTACAGAGACTGCCACAGAAAATTGATATTGGAGCCAACTCAGCCGAGCTCAACTGATTTTTGACATGAGGTTTGGGAGGTGGTGTCCCAGTCACAGCTGTGTGTACTCATTGTTATTTTTTTCCAGGCAGGGAGAAACCTTGGGCAAGTTTCCTTACTCCACACGCCTAATAATAATCCCTCCAAACCCAAAAACAATAATAAATTGGTCATTTTCAATCTACGACTGTTTGTGGGACATTGCTGTGCGCAATTGGCTGCCGCGTTCGCCCACAAATATACAGTCAACTCACTTTACAGTGTGTTCTGTGAAGCGCTTTCGGACGTCCTCCTGACGTGAAAAGCGCTATATCAAATGCAAGGATTATTATTATTATTTTGAAATCATGCACAACAGCAACCTTAATCAGTATCAAATCAAGATTGAAAGGGAATATCATGTATGTTCACAACATATTTTGATGAGAGGTTAAAAGGCAATGCTTTGTGTCTTGTTGATGTGATGCCCTACAAATATGCAGTCACTACACTTGAGAGTAAAATGCTGTGAAGCATTTTGAGACGTCTCAATGTTGCTACAAGGTACTGTATTAAATACAAGGAATATTATTTTATGAGTTTCAACCAGTGTAAGGAAGGCCAAAGGGCCTCTTCGTTCAGACTAATCCTGTGATGTGATCTTGTGAGATGTTAGTCGTTGAAAAGGTTTGTGATTGGGGATGGAATGCAACATGAGGCAAGAGAATAGCAAACAAATATTAGTGAGGGGAGAATGTGAAAATATTGGAATACTTGTGAAAAACTGTAGAAATTGTTTCTTTCACAGTAGTTAAGAGTTGCGACCCCTTTGCCAACAGCTGTTGGATATGAATGGGCATCTAATGCTTCTTTCAGTCTGACTCCCTAGTCCTGACACAGCTGCGGTCTGCGACTGCTTAAGGGCAAATATTGAATTGTTGATGCAGCATTGAACATGGGAATGTCCACGTACTGGAAGGAGACCCCACCTGGCCAGTCCCAACAGTGGGTTGAAGATTTTCTACGTTTACTTACACTCCAGTAAACCCAGACCTGTATCTACATTACAACATGTGCCAGCTGTGTCAATGATCCTATTATCCCGATGTCCCGATGACTGTTATTCAAGACACTTTTCCATTAGCAGGTCCAACTTCCTCCTCAATCAACTGAGTAGAGGTCAGCAGATTCTCCACTGGGAGGGAGGAAAGAAAAATCGGCCAAGTGCACCCTAGGCTTTTTTTGTGCTGCTTCCAGGGTGGTATAGGCTGAGGCCTAGAGGCCATAGACTCAGAATATATAAACTACCTCCTGATGTGAAATTGTACTCTACCAACCCAGGAGGTTCCAAGTTGTATGAGCCAGCACAGACCAGGAAGTAGGACGGCTACACACATTGGTTTTACTTTCCACACTGCTTCTCACATTTCAGTCGTTGAAACGTCTCAAAGTGCTTCACAAGATTTTCACTGTGAAGTGTAATGACTATGTTCAACAATGATGTGCCTTTCTGTATAAGATTGTGTCATATACTTGGGTTTAGATTTAGGCAACAATGTAAACACGATATATATATATATAGTATTGTAAAATATGCAATTATATTCAGTAGCTCCAGAACTACATATCTTTTCTAATCTCTTTTCCTAATGAATGCTGTTATGTGTGCCCAGTCCACAGGGGGGCAGAAGTGGTACATTGGCTGTTTTGTATTCTATTGCTTTTCTTACATGTAAATCCTGTAATATTCAGTTGTCGATGTAATAAAATACTTTGGTTTCTTCTACTAAGGACGGTATCTCAAACAGCAATCTCTGCTTTGGTTTCTGACATTGTATTGAGATGATACATGATATAGCCTGAATGTTGTTGGAATTTAACAAGAAATACTCACAGCTTCTCCTCACTCAGCAGTCCATGGTACAAATGAAGACCTCATAATTTGATATAGCATTTGTTTTAATGATGCAGGTTGTGATTTCAGACAATCTTGTCAGCCCAGTGATACCTCTGTATTATTACAAGGCACCAAATACTTATAATATTCCAGTTCTTTAAAGAAATTAGTGTTCAGAAGGAGGGCAGATGAATTGTCTGTGGAAACAGTCAGTGCCAAGCCTTTTACTAAGTTGAATGCCAACACTACTAACCCTTCATGTTCCTCCAACCCGCCCCACCATCAGTGGTCAGGCTTTCAATATATCTGCTTCCACTCTCTGGAACTCCATTTCAGAGACCCTTCAACTCGTCATTTCCTTTGTCTGCTTCAAGGTCCGCCTCAAGACCTTACTCTTTGACCATGCTTTCAACCATCTTACCCCTTCCTCACTCCCATTGTCCCCACATCCTTGTCCCCATTCCCAGCTCAGGGGGAAATCTTGGACTGTCCCGCGCCTTGGGAAGTCTTGCTGATGTGAAAGCGCTCCCGACATGAAAGGCGCTCTATAAATGTAATTTTGTTGTTGTTGATGTGAAAGGCACCCCATAAATGTAAGTTTGTTTTGTATGAATAAAAAAATTCAATAGCAAACCTAACTCAGTGCATCTAATCTAATCACAACAACAATAACAAGATTACATTTGTATAGCGCCTTTCACATTGGGAGGACGTCCCAAGGCGCCGGACAGTGTACAGCATTTCAGACCCGAGCTGGGGTCAGAGGGGGAGAAGGGAGGGGAGGGGAAGGGGGTTGGCCGATGGCATGGTCGATGGCATGGTCGAAGAGGAGGGGAAATGGTTGAGGCAGGACTTGAAGGAGGCTAAGAAGGGGACGAGGCGGAGTGATTGGGGGATGGAATTCCAGAGGTTGGGGGCAGCGTGGCTGAAGGCTCTCCCGTCAATGGTGGGGCGGTGGGTCAAGGGATGTGGAGCAGGCCAGAGCCGGCTGAGTGGAGGGAACGAGCGGGTTGCTAAGGGATTAGGAGGTCGCAGAGGTAGGGTGGGGCGAGGCCATTGATGGCTTTGTAGGTGAGGACTAGGATCTTGAACTGGATCCTCTGAGAGATAGGGAACCAATGGAGTCGGGCGAGAGTGGGGGAGATGGGGTCATGGAATTTGGTGCGGGAGAGGACATTGGCTGCAGAGTTCTGGATTATCTGCAACCTGTAAAGGGAGGAGTTGGGAAGGCCGACAAGCAGGGCGTTTGTATAGTCGAGCCTGGAGGTGATGAAGGCATGAACAAGAGTTTCAGGTGCCTGAGGGGTGAGGTAGTGGCGGAGTCGGGCTATGTTACGGAGCTGAGGGAAGGCAGAGCGGGTCATGGCTTGGATGTGGGGAAGAAAAGACAGTTGAGGGTCGAACAAGACACCTGGGTTCCTGACTGGCTTGGTGAGTTGTAGTGAGCAACCATGGAGGTTGATGCTGCCAGAGCCTGAGGTGCAGAGGCGCTGGCGCGAGCTAATCAGGAGAGCCTCAGTCTTACTCACATTCAACTGTAGGAAATTTGCCCTCATCCAGGACTTGATGTCTGACAGGCAGTCTGTCAGGGCAGCAGTGGTCCTGGAGTTGAGGGTGGAGGCAGAAAGATAGAGTTGGGTGTCATCCGCCTACATGTGGAAGTTGACCCCATGTCTGCGGATGATATCACCAAGGGGGAGCATGTAGATATTAAAGAGGAGAGGGCCAAGGACAGAGCCCTGGGGGATCCCAGATGTTACAGTGCAGAGCCTGAAGGAGAAACCGTTAGAGGCAACAAAGTGGAGATGGTGAGATAGATAGGAATCGAACCAGGCAAGGGCAGGTCTGTGAAGATTGAATATTTAGATTAAACAAAAAAAACTTCTAAAAATGGCTTGCTAACTTTCTCTGCCCAACTATGTTTAATAATATATATAAAAATAATCCTTGCATTTGATATAGCGCTTTTCACGTCTTCTAGACGTCTCAAAACACTTCACAGAATATGCTGTAAAGTGAATTGACTGTATATTTGTGGGCGAATCTCAACAGCCAATTGTGCACGGCAGTGTCCCACAAACAGTCGTTTAAGTTTAATTTAAATTTTAACTTTAAATTCGAGTAATGCTATTTTATCGATTGCACCACAGTATGTATCCTGTGGATTGACTTCCATTAAACTAAATTTATAACCTGCTGATCAGCTGTAAATATTTTAAATGTTCCCTCGGTAATTGAGACACTTTACTGGCCTCATAAATGTTGTCAGAGAGTAGAAACAGTTCTATTAATGAAGGAACAAGTTGCTTACTGTGTAGAATTGGGGGATTTAAAGGTAGAAACTAGGCCAGGTTCTTAATTGACTTTCATGGTTACTATGCAGGATCCTGTTCCCCATTAACAATGTCTCCAATGGAAAAAAAATTGCAAATATTTGTTACTGATCAGCTTCCAGTGTAATAAATGTTACTTAGCAAACATGCTCTAAGAGGCTTAAGAAAGTATAAATTAGTTCTGTATTATGAACAACACATTTATGCACAACAGTCACCACCACATAACATTGCAACAAGTCACAGGAACAGATTCAGGGCATGGATGGCACAATATCATTTTTTAAAGAAATAGCACATCATCATTACACTGTTTTTAACTTAAGTCCTTATAAAGCAATAAGCAATTTAAAAAAAAATCCCTGATGCTTTATTTGCAAATGACACTCTATCTAGGAAGACATGGCAGTCTATAAAGGTCACCGAGGAATAGGCAGTGATTATACATTGGGTTAGTATAAATACACCAGAGGAATTAAATAGCTAATCTAATAGAGCTCAAATTAGAAGGGTCAAAGCAACAATAACCATTTATATTTCTACAGTGCCTTTCACGTCAAGAGGACATCTCAAACCACTTCACACAGATGACTGGGAACCCAAGCTGAGGAAGTGGGTGGGAGAGATCTGAGGAAAGGCAGAAATTGTGGGCAAAATCATGCCTGAAAAGATGAGTCTTAAGGTGGATTTTGATGCTGGGGGAAGGGGGCAAGGTGGAGGGACCTTCGGATGGGGTTCCTGAGGCAGAAAGGCAGAATGTAGGATGGATCGCGCTGTAGATGTGAAACAGGCCGATGTCTGCTCAGTGCAGCTAAACTGAGGAAAAGCATGATCATCATCATATTTGACCCACAGAATATACATTCAATCAATTTATATACAGTATATAGTATATTTTGTGAAGCACTTTGAGACATCTCGAAGACATGATAACGCACTATATCAAATGCACGTATTATTATTATGAGTTATTCTACAAAGTACCAGAATATGCTCACAAACATCTGTAAAGTACTTTGAGACATCATTCTGAAGTGAAAGGCACTTTATCAAATGCAAAGATTATTATTCTAATAAATTTTAACTGAAAGGAGAAATGCAGAATTTCAAATCTAAACCTCAATAATGCACACTCGCATTACATTAAACCACTGTATCGATTGGTTTTGCTTCAGCTCGTATATGTAGATGAGCTTTCAGCCTTGGAGAGGACATGTTTGCAGGGCTATGGGGACAGTGCGGGGGAATGGGATTGATTTGGGTAAGCCTTTTCAAAGAGCTGGCACAGACCCGATGATCCGAATAGCCTCTTTCTGTGCTGCATAATTCTATGATTCTGTATAGAAAGACCTGCAGGTGGTGCTGCAGTACTATTGAAACAAATTCTCCAACATACAGAAATGATGTCACTTGTTACAGCATGAATATCCATTTTTTGATAATTTCTTCATTTATTTTTGTATCATAGTGAGAAATCAGAGCTTGTGTAAAATACATTTAAAAATGGCTTACTCCATTTCAATAGAGCATAATTACATTTTGGGAGGGAAAATGGCTGGGACAATACGTTGCAATCAAATTAGAACACTACCATAATGTGTTTATGTGGAAAATGCAGGTTGAAATTGAGACTCAACTGAAGAATGTTCTTCAATTATGCCCGATCTGCAATTTTGCATATTTGCTTACAAAATACAGAGTCGCTACAACTTTATAGTTTATCTTGTGAAACACTTTGAGACAACCTCCTGATTTAAAAGGTGCTATAATTTTTTATTATTAATAATAATGTATTCTTTATTATTGGTAACAATTATGAATAAGAAGAAAAATGGTCTTAAGGCTGAGACAAGGTGAAACAGCAGGCCTTTGGAGAGCTGTATTAGAATATCAAATGCAAAGATTATTATTATAATAGAATATTATAATATACATGCAAGATCAGTTATCCCTCCCGCTTAGCATAACACGTCCTGCAACCCCAACATCTCTCAACCACAGCAATGTAATGTAAATGTGATATTTAAGCACCATTTACTCAGCTTTTCGCTTCTTCTCACAACCTACTGCAAATTATTCCTTTGAAGTTCAGATGCCACATTTTATTTCCCTTTCTCCTTGGCATTTGAGGAAGTGCAAACAAGCTGGTAAACATCATTAGGATATCTCAACATCTGTCACCCTTTCTTATTGTGCATCTTTATATGATGTACAGAAATGCAGAAATCTGAATTTGTTTTTTGACTGAAATAACAGGTTTGAAAAGTTTCTCGACTGAAATGAAATGTTTCTCAACTGAAAGTGGGTTTGATTCCCGGGCAGGGCGAAATGTTGGCCAAGTTTCCTTAATCCACACGCGTCTGTTTAACTAGCAGTAAGTAGGAACCCAATGTTAGTTGATTGATGGATCGCTTTTCCAGGGGTAATAATTCCTTCCAAAAAAATTAATAATTTGGTCACTCAATCTATGACTGTTTGTGGGATGGTGTTGTGCGTAACTGGCTGCCACGTTTCTCTCACAAAATATGCAGTCAATTCACTTTATTCTATACTATGTAAAGCACTTTGAGACATCTGGGAGACGTGATAAGGCACTGTATCAAATGCAAGGATTATTATTATTATAAATAACCAATGATTCAAATCATTGCTTTTTTTTTACTGAATTACATCTTGAAAACTCACTGGAATTCTTTCCCTAAACTCTTCACCTCGCACTCTGCATTTACGCTTTCAAAATCCCTCTGAAAACCTGCGACTTTGACTATTCCTTTGGTCACCTTCCTTCTACCCTCTTCCTCTCCAACTTGCTTAGGTTCCTACTCTGTCTCTGTGAAGCACTTTGAGACCTTTCCTATGTGGAAGGCATATTATAAGTGCATGATATTGCTGGTTTGGTTGAACTATAGGACATTTTTCTATTTCCAAAATCATTTTTGAAAGCTGAGCCATAATGGTAGCCTGCACTAGGAATGAATAAGGTGGAACAAGCTTAAAAAGGTAAAAGAGATGTTCCACTCTTCTCAGCCTCTTATATTCATTATTATTCCTCAACCATTTGTGGAAGATGCAAATCTCATTGAGTACTTCATCCAATGGAATCTGAGGTTTTCCTCCTATTGATTTTGTGAGCTCAATTTTGCAGGATTTCTTAATTAAGAAATGGATTCAAGGGAACCCAACTGAAAACAGGTTACGTTGGAGTTAGTGTCAGAGTCTTAATTAAGAAATCTGTTAAGGAATACAAAATCAAAATCAAGCCCTTGGATTTGAAAAAAACAGTCTGTGGCTTTAAAAAGGAATTAAGAAGTATCATTAAAAGGCAACTAGTCATAGACAGTGACACATCTATTTCAGTAGCAGGCAGTATTACTGCCAACCATAAGCGATAACTGCTGTCAAGTTCAAATGATTTTTTTATTTTTAGATGATTTGCTATATTAAAAAAAGTTCAACTTTTCAAAATGTCTGTTCTTAAATCATTACTAAAAGAACTCTCCAGTCAGCAAGAGGATATTTGTTTATGAGGATTCCAGTTTTGAATGTCGTTTGCCCCCCATACCCCTCCCCTTTCTACCTGTTATTAGAACAAACTTTCTGAGAATTGCTTCTCAGCTACTAATGAAGTGACAGACATAGCAACAGTGATCACTGATTCAGTACAGTACGGCACAGTTAACCTTGTTGCTTTGAAAGCAGGTCAGCACCTCAAGGCAAAAAGCCAAGTACAAGCTGTGGAAACTGGACCCACGATGCTAAAATTAGTTTAGCCACAGTGACAGAAAGTGAATAAACTTTGTTTTGGCCATATGTTGCTGGCAACTGGAGAAAAAACCCCAGCTTTTTTGGGGGGCAAATTTGAATAATTTCATGTAAATAAATTTTTATCAATTGATCCACAAAGATAATTTATTTTAAATCATTAGATACAGTCTCTGCACTTTGCAGTCAACTCATGTGAAGCTATTATATAAATGTAATAATTTCACATGAGTTAGGCAAATTATAGAAAATATATATCAAATGCAAAATACAACATGCAAATGTAAGTCTTTGCTTTTCATCTTCATTCATGCTTGATCTTTCTTCGCAAATTTCCCTCCTACACTTTTCTAACCTCCTCTCCTGAAGGTAGTAATTTACGTTGGGTTACAGTCATTGGTAGCTCCATGGTATTCTGCCGAAAAAGATATTTTGTACGTGTAACTCTAGACCGTGAACTAAGCCCAATTCTGTCTTCGCCCTAAATCCACACACGTGTCTATCCTAGAAAAGGTCACTGGATAGAGATCAGGACCAGTAACGCTGGCTGCCTCCGTAGATCCTGCAATTCCAAAGTTTGCAGTACTCCTGCTGTTGCCGTGTCTGAGAGTAGATCAAACCTTAGACCAGAGATCAATTGGGACCTTCCTCTTCTGTGTTGCTCAGTTTAACCAATAGTTGTAACAAAATGATAAAGTGAAAATACATTGCTGCTCAGTGGAAAGATTAAACAGTTTGCATTGTATGGGGTATTCATGTATCATTCACTGATCAGTCTTTCTATAAACTCACACCGCCAAGGTCAGTAAATTGCCCACAATCAGAGAATCATTGCTTGCTTTCTCCAATGCATAGATTTCTTATTGCAAAAGGGATTAAGGGATATGGAGATAAAGCAGGATCAGGTTATTAGCTGGAGTTAGATTAGAAGATCAGCCATGATTGAATGGCGGGGCAGGCTCGAAGGGCCGAATGGCCTACTCCTGCTCCTACATGTTATGTTATGTTATGTGTTTGCTTGAGTTAAATAAGAGCCAGAGGTCGATTCAGCTGGTGTCTTGTAACTTGCTGCCCATCTACAAACTCACGCACACAAATACATGTATACACACAACGTTAATCTGGAAACACACATATATACACCCAAACAATCCCAGATTGAAAAAAGATTACCTGATTCCTAGCTCCTCACATTGATATCAGTGCTGCATAAAGGACAAATGAGTGGTACATTTATTTGGGCACTTGATATTTTCTTCTTTTATGCCAATCTAACCAAGTTAGCCTATCTCCTTTGCAAGTTTTTATAGAGGTTTTGTGGTAATATCCAAAAAGGAAGGGATATAGCAAAGGTTGCTACATTGAGATGTTGATTTCCCACTGTGCCATTAACTTTCAAGTCGCTGACTTCAGGCACAACACACTTTGTACGGATGTGACTCGGGATTTCTTAATCCTATGGTTAATAACTTGAGTTAGGGATCTGAGGCTGGCTGCTATGTGACCAAGCTTCAAGTTCTCTCATGCTACAAGTGGAGTGGCTTGTGTAGTCCTGTAGCTCAGTGGTTAGAGCACTCGCTTTGCAAGCGAGAGACCTGAGTTCAATTCCAGGCAGGGCGAAACCTTGGGCAAGTTTCCTTACTCGACAAGCCTAATAATAATCCCTCCAAAAANCAAAAAAATAATAAATTGGTCATTTTCAATCTACGACTGTTTGTGGGACATTGCTGTGCGCAATTGGCTGCCGCGTTCGCCCACAAATATACAGTCAATTCACTTTACAGTATATTCTGTGAAGCGCTTTGGGAAGTCTAGAAGATGTGAAAAGCGCTATATCAAATGCAAGGATTATTATATTATTATTAAGTTAGAATTATAAGCAGCTGAGGGAGTCTCCCAGTGCACATTTAATTTTATAACCCATTGGGATACTTCATATTGAAAATCAGCTTGCTTATCTGGTAATATTTCTCAATTCATCCTAATATTTTGTTACCTCACTTGACGGGCGCTATATAAATGGAAGTTGTTGTTGTTCCATAGTAGCATAGGAACATCCTTGCTAAACACCCAGGGTCACAGCCCATGTGTCAAGGCAGCCCATGTTATTGATTAGGCAGCTACTTGTGCTTCAGACAACTGCTGTGGTGCAAAAGCAGAGTCAATCCCAGGAGAATTTTCTCTTCAATACATTAGCAGCTGGCAGCTTCACAGGGTTTACACAGGTAAATGTGACCCGAGACCACTGACTGTTCATAGAAAGAGCAAAGGACCAGAGAAAGAAACCAAGAACCTTGGAAGTTAAACCCATATATGCCCTTATCTTTATACACATCTAGCATTTAAAAGCATTAGTGTAGAAGTATTACAATTTTATAACAACAAAAATGTGCATTAATGTATACTTTTACATTAATGCACATTTTTGTTGTTATAAAATTGTAATAGACAATCTAATTTTCATTTCAGGAAGTCAGATGTAACCATTGGATTCTGTCATTATGAGGATCTTGTGCAGATTTCATTCATTTTCTAACAATCTTGCTTAAATGCGGGTTAATTCATTGTACCAGAGTCTATTAATGAATTCTTTATTGATGTGGAAACAGATGGCAATTGAGTTGTGTAAGTTCCAAAAGAAAACTGATGATACTGCATAATTTTATTTAGTTACAGATTTCATTGAAGGTCTTAGAAAACTGCCAGGAACTTGCAAACTCCAACTCTGATTATTGCACATTTTCTTTTTGCATACAAAATATACAGTTTACAGTATATTCTGTGGATGCTTTAAGATGTCCTTCCAACGTGAACCTTGGGACTAAGCAGTTGTCTGAAGCACAAGAAGATGCCTAATCAATAACACGGGCTGTGACCCTGGGTGTTTAGCAAGGATGTTCCTATGCTACTATGGAACAACAACAACTTGCATTTTTATAGCCCGTCAAGTGAGGTAACAAAATATTAGGATGAATTGGGAAATCTTACCAGATAAGCAAGCTGATTTTCAATATGAAGCATCCCAATGGGTTATAAAATTAAATGTGCACTGGGAGACTCCCTCAGCTGCTTATAATTCTAGCTTGTAGCATGAGAACATAACAATAGGTATAGGCCATTTAACCCAACAAATCTACTCTGCCATTTTACGACTTAATAGCAGTTCTTGAATTTCACTAGGTGCAGACTCTTGGTAACAGAATTATGCCACTGATTTGTGGGAACTCCAATCCAAAAGTAAATTGAGTTGCATCAGTGTTCCTGTAGAAGACAAGGCAAGACTCTTCAGTCTTGAAAAGAGTTGTCTCAAAAGGGGATTTTTTTTAGAAGTGTATAAAATTTTAAATGGGATTGAGAAGGTAAAGCCTGAACCGTACTTTTTGATGTACTACGAGAATAGGACAAGCGGACATAGATTTAAAGTTGCAAGTGAGTCAATTTTAGGACAGATACTAGGAAGTATTTATTTACCCAAAAGGTAATTAAAGACTGGAACAGGTTGCCAGGAAGGGTAGTTGAGGCCAGGGTGCTGGACCCATTAAAAAAATAAGCTTGATGCTATTATGAGAAGACAGTAAGGTGGGTATTTTGAAAGGATGAGACGGAATGAGCCGAAAGGTCTTCTGAATCCAAAACAATCTTGTGATCTTGTGAACTCTGCACGTTGTATTTTCAGTTTGCTCGTTAAAGAACCCAAATAGGAATCTCTGCAATTAGACCGCATTGTGTAAGGCAAAACTGTTCTATCTCAATGCATATCAATTAAATGAAATTGAACTAAGAGTGGAAGAAACTAAAGTCAAACAGGGAAGTTGCTCTTATCAAATTTCTGTTTCCTGTTGTGAGAACCCCATGTAAGGGGTTTATTTCTCAGGCCAAGTTATTTAACAGCGGCAGTTCCCTGTTCAGAAATAGCTGAGTGTGGGACAGCATTTTTAGCCTCTACTAAGTAATGACCCACCATTTCTAGCCACTGTCACACAGCCATTCATTAGGCACAGACCTGGATGTAACTTATCTGAGTAGAGGCAGTGCCAGTGAATCCGAAAAATGACATGAGCTATTCAGCAGAAGCTGAAGATACAGCAAGAGAGCACCAGCAGTAAAAGTGGAGAGAAGAGCAGAATTGGATTGCAATGGGACTGCAAAATCAATTAAAAATTCCTCTACAGTGAAATCCATCACATCCAGCTAACTTTCTATAAGGAACAATCCTTAATGGAAATTTAGGTTGACTCGTTGGGAAGATCACAGCAAATCTAAGATGATATTAATTTTAAACCAGATTTGAATCTTTGTGTTAAACCGGGGCTCTACATCTGATTCCACATTCCCAACACACAAGACTGAAAGCGGTAACATTAGGCAGCTTCTCTTCAATGAGACGCCAAACTGTTGCATAATGTGTCAAAGATTGATTGTTGATCCAATTACTATTGGAAGAAACTCCTTCCATTAGAACTTATCTGAAGAATTTTTGATATTGCTCACTGTTAATGAATAAGTCAATGTTAATTGATTTAGTCCACATATGACCTGTGTGTTCTTATGAGGCCACTATATAAAGTAGTATACAGATGTGTTCTTCCTTTGCTGACTGCTACTGGTTACTTTCAGGAATATAACAGCGATGGTTTTACATTTATACATCCCCTTTCATGTTGGGTGTACATCTATACAGAGCTGACTGAGAGCCCAGGGAGCTGGAATTGGGGGTGGGAGAGATTCGAAAGAGGGGCATAACCAAAATTGCATTTTTAAAAAAAAACTTTTCAAGGTGGAGAGGGAGGGGCTGAGGCAAATGGTCCTTGGGATGGGATTCCAGAGAGTTTGGGCAGATTGGCTGAAAGCTCGCCCTGTTTAGTGAGCAGGAAGCAGACCAGTGTTCACTGAGCAGAGGGAGAGGGTGAGGTGAAGCCATGGAGAGATTTGAGCGCATAGTTTAGGCTGATACTCCATTGCAGTGCTGGGGGAGTGCTGTAATGTCAGAGGTCCAATCCTTTGGATGAGATGGAAAAAGTCATGGCACTAAAAGAGAAGTATGTTTTGTTTTGTGTCCTGGCCAACAATCCCCTCAGGAAATAAAATGGTCATTCACTTAATGGCTGTTAGTGGGAAACGGCTGTTAGCGGGACATGGCTACACACAAGAAGTGGTTGCCAGGTTGACTTACACACAGTTACTACATTTTACAGAACACTCTGTGAAATGCTTTAAGTCGTTTTGATGTGATAAGGCACGATATCAAAAGCAAAATATTATGATTATACAGAGAACCTGCCTCCAATGTTTAAATGCTTATTGTGTTTATTGTGTTGCCCAGTTAATCTTGGAAACATTAGGCAGGACCTGTGCTGATTGCTCTCACTTCTGTGAATCACTTCTGCTTTATGTTGGTGAGGACATGATTGGGCTTGGGTGTAACTTCCCCGACCCCCACCCCTCAACACAAAACACACACACACACACTCATAGTCAAATAACAAGATGACACTTGATGATTTACACAGAGCGAATTTTATCAGGGGATAGCCAGCAACCATTAAACTTTAGCCCAGAAGGATGAGTCATCTTTAGGACAGGAGACAATAAGCATAAAATGTTTTAAATATGAATCTTCACTATTTATAGAATAAACCAGCCAATTTTATCAACCCATTATAATGTGAACATTTTAATGTGCATATGGTAAGGACTATCACCCTTCCAATGTCAGGTCATTTTCTAGGGTTAAAAGAATACTTGGTTAGATGCATTGTTCTGCATTCCACATGTTGAATCTGCCGTACAATATTGCTAGCTATCACTATTAATTTCTCTATGTGCTTTTCCTGATCATTGCTTCTCGTTCCTTTCTTTCTCTCTGAGTCATTTGATGCATCTGTTTTACTACCTTGTTCGCTGACCTCTTTCATTTTGCTTCACTTAACAGTTAACTTTTTCTACATTGTTTTCACATTTTGGGAATTGAAGAGGGCACAAAACTGAACTGTTTACTATTCAAGCCTGCAGTCTTGTGCAGTTTTTTTATACACTGTGCACACCAAGCAGTTGACGCCTCTGCAAGTCAGTGTTACTCACTGATCTGATCCAGACAGAAATAGCCCTGTGAAGTGACACACAGTAAATAGTAATATCTCACTAACTACTGCAGCAAATTCTATGCCAATTAAGAACTAAATAAGAATAAGGAAATAATTAGGCATCTGAAGCACAATGTAATGAATTCAGCAGCATATTCAAAGGCAGTTGCAAATGAATTTAGCATCTGTGGAATTCTTGCAAAATGTGTTCAGTTACCCGCTACATGTGGTGATATTTTCAGCGTTGGGCTTCCTGAAAATCATTGTTGGTGTAATGTTTCTCTCATCTGCAGTCAACACTTGATATCAGTAGATTAGATGAGAGTGTTCTGTGAATGTACATGGTACTATTTTTTGAAAATCTGTCCAAGGTGAGGTGCAACAAATTGTTTACTGGGCAATCTGGTCCAAACACAGAATTAAATAAATGTAGTTTTATTTAAAAGCTGCCTAGGTCATTTACTGGGGAAAGTCATTGCTTGGCATAATAATAATAATAATAATAATAATAATAATAATAATAATAATAATAATAATAATAATAATAATAAACCTCCAACTTCACGGACTCTGGGTATCTGGAATTCGAGCCTATCTGGACTGGGAATAAAACCTAAAGTTTAAAATAAATTCTGCAGGCCCACATGTAGACTCCCGAATCCTAACTCTACTAATGGCACCAATGCCACATTGAGAAGCCTCACTGTCCTTGCTGGCCTTCACAGTGGCCAGGGATATTGACTTTAACTCAAATAGTTTGAATCCCGGGAACATAAGAGAGCTTATTCACTATCTTCTGCTCACAGGATTTGAACAATTACAATGCCAGTACCGGCATTTACTGGCATTTTTTTAAATGACTGCGTATTTTTAGTTTGCAGACTGAGAAGTCACTGGATAACATTAGGAACAGGATCACTGAAGCTTGACTGTGTTAGATATAAAAGTTTAGAGCCCATTAAATTCAAAGCACAAGGCTTCTGGGCAGGATACTGATGGGCTTTGTAATGTAGGTTGGATTATTCTCCTCAAAAGGTGCCCAATATTACAGGATCCATTTTCAATCTTTTGTGTGGGTTTGTCCAAGTTATGGAACGTTACAGTGCAGAAACAGGCTATTCAGTTCATCCAGTCTGTGTTTGGTGTTTTTCTCCACATGAGCCACTTTGTGTGATCTCACTCTCTTGCTCACTTCCCATACACTTTAGTAGTTTCCATATTTAGCTGATCTGCTCTCATACATGAATTGTGAGATCTAATTCAATCAGCAGGAAATGTGTTAGTTCTACACTTGTGAACTAACAGAGCTAGGCAACAGTCTTATCATGTGTTGGCAGCTGGAATATGCTCATAATAGTGAGGTGAGATTTGAAGATAGATCTGGTAGCTCTGTACAGAGCTGTGGTGTTTTCATGGTGGCAGAGACTGTTGATTAAATAGAAAAATAATAGATGCAGCCAGGTGATTATAAGGCAACAATCTGACTGAAGTATTCAGATGATATGCTAAAGTCTGAGCTGAAAGTGCAAGTGGCAATATAATTAGGATTTGCACCCAAAATGTAGCCTTATAACTCAGCCCTCCTAATTATATGCCAATTTTAAATATCCATTTAATTTTCATTGGGAATTTATTCAGCTTTTGCCAACAAGTGGCATGAATTCCATTGGAAACTGAAAGTTTCAACCTCTTTGTGTGGCTGCATCAACACGATTAGTTACCCCAATGGCTCAGCTCAAGTGGTTATTATTAATAATAATGATAATAATAATAATTAATCCTTGCATTTGATACACTCTCAGGCTCACGCATGAAGTAGAGCCACTTGGACAATATGCCAGCAGGTGGCTGTAACGTGTGCAATCTACACCAGCAGGAGAAGATTAAAAACTGCGATATCTGTAATTGCAAATGTACCAAGAAACAATCAACCATTGATTGCTGGGAAGATCTGCACCTAGGCTTAGAAATTCCACCTGAGTCTGGATTTATTCTTTTTGTTTGGTCAGCCTGGTTTCTGACAAATGCAGAAATCCATTACCATTGTGAAACCAGACTGAGAGTTTCATATTTGTATACCGACCTGTTAACCTGCTAACTGCAACATTTTCCCCATCTTAATAAAGCTTTCTGAAATCTGGATTTGTTTGATTTTTCCTCTCCCCCCTCCCCCACCTAATTACCATTTTCCTATCAGTTCTGTCATCAATACCACCACATGATTACTTGGAGAGATAGACAGACATTTGGGTGGTAGAGGTAAAAGAATATGAAGAGACATTGGGATTAAAAGTTCTGGCAACATCTAAAACTGATAGAACAGGCTTGATGGCTGAATCGCTTCCTCCTGTTCTTGTTTTCCTAAGTTCCTCAGGAGGAGGCTTCAGTTTTTGTTCATTTAAATGTGCCACATTACTAACTGATGTTTGATTAGGATAATTTACTCCTCGGCAGTGAATAAATGTGGATAATGCAGAGTTAAAGTACCCCAAATTGCCTTTACACCTGCAATCCTGACCGTATTTTGTAGTGTATTGTGAAACCTGAGCACCCCTACTCATCGTTAGCAGCAGGAAATATCAGAAGTCAAAGTTCAGGGCCAAAATGTCACATTCCCACAACTACCATGGGAAATGTCTAACCCCTGAATATTCTTTTAAAGACTATGTTCAGTGATGTTAATTCATCTTTCTCATGCTCAACGGGTTACCCCCCAATGATGTCATCAGCATACACTGTTTTAACGTAAAGCTTTAAAAAATAAACAGAAGAGTGGAAGAATAAGCAAATGAAAACTGTGGTTTAAGCTAAATGATTCTTTGTAAATGTTTAATGTTCAACATTGTTACATACCTTTTAAGATGCTTAATACAGTTAAGCAAACCAGTTATTTTACTTGAAAGAAGTTACACTATATCAAATGCAAGGATTATTATTAAGTTACTCTATAAATGCAAATGTTTCTTTCTTTGAAAATTTGTTCACTTCTTTGTTTCTTTCTCTCTCTCTGTTTCTCTCTTTTTTCTGGCTGATTTTCTTCTTCAAGATGGTTTGACTAAAACATACCAAAATTAGGTGTTTTCATGGAACATAGTAGATCAAACACCAGTGTTTAGGAAAATAAACAGCTACGTGCGCCAGTTTGGCTCTTCCCTCGCCTTCTGGCAAAATTCAGGTGAGTGGAAATTGCATCATATTGCAATCTGGCACTTTTTCCCACTAAAATAACAAGCACCAATTCTGTTGCAGTGAGACTCCATCCCATTTTCCTATCCATTAGTTTCCTGGCTATAACTATTTAATTCTGCAGAGCAGGAAATTCCTTCAAACTACTGGCAGACTCTGACAATATTCTTGCCAACCCCATGTTTTGAAGTTTGCTTCTTTACATTCAAGTATTTATTAGCCAATACATTTTACGAAAGTGTCCTTCCTTTGCACATTAAACAACACTTCATGGTTTTTTTCATTATTTAAATGTGATAAAATCGATGCATCGGTGTCAAGTTGTGACCTGCTCTTTTTTGCATTGAATGTATTGCAAATCACATTAGAAATCTTGTGATAACAGGAGATGTTTGTGGAGCAGACCACAATGTCAATAGCATTGCAATTAATGGCATTCAATGCCCAATAGAAAAGTGCATCAGGATTTTGTTTTAATATTTTCTCAGTCCTTGGGAAAACGTTATGATGACACTTCAATTTTGTTCAGTAATCCACTGGATTGTGTGTTGTGGTTTCATGTTTATTTTAATCTGAGGCCTATTGCAGTGCTTCTCCTTATACATTGGAGTACAGGGTTTTGACTGTTAAATGTCATCTACTTACCAAAACCAGGCAAATCATGTATAAGGTTCAGTTAAAAGCAAATCACGAGGTATACTAAAACACAACAACAACTTGCACTTATAAAGCGCCCTCCACGCAGGGTAGTGCCTCAGAGCGCTTAACAGTGGTGGAGCCTGACTCAGAGCCGGGGTGGAGATGTCCATTAGCACCGTCGAAAAGGAAGGTTTTCAGGCAGGACTTGAAAAAGGGGTGAGAGGGAGCAAGGTGGTGAGATTGAGGGATGTAGTGGCTGAATGCGCGATTTCCAACAGTGGAGGGGAGGGCGCGAGGGACAAGCAGGAGGCTGGTGCCAGTCGAGCAGAAGTGCTGGGTAGTGGATTGGGCAGTGAGGACGTCAGAGAGGTAGAAAGTGCCAGGGAGTGAAGGGATTTGAACACGGGTGTGAAGTCAGTCCGTTCGGTGATGCAGAGCCAGTGGAGTCTGGCCACTAAGCTCCTCGTGGAGTCCTGCAGCTCAGTGGTTAGAGCACTCGCGTCGCAAGCGAGAGACCTGAGTTCAATTCCAGGCAGGGTGAAACCTTGGGCAAGTTTCCTTACTCCACATGCCTAATAATAATCCCTCCAAAACCAAAAACAATAATAAAAATTGGTCATTTTCAATCTACGACTGTTTGTGGGACATTGTGGTGCGCAATTGGCTGCCGCGTTCACCCACAAATATACAGTCAATTCACTTTACAGTGTGTTCTGTAAAGCGCTTTGGGACGTCCTCCCGACGTGAAAAGCGCTATATCAAAAGTAAGGATTATTATTATTATTATTATTAGAGGACTTCACTTTACTCTGCCTTTGCCCTCGACTATAGCTTTCAAACAGGTTGTAATAAGTAGGATCTGTCCTCAGACAGACTTCCTTTTAGGTTGTGTTGATTTTTTTAAATTGAAATGATTATTTATGATGAATTATTGGACATAGACTAATATCTGTATATAATCCCATTGCACCACTAGGATTCCACTACTTACAGATTTGGTAAAAACCCCCAATAACTCAATCAGGGGGTTATTAGCTTTTACACTGCTGCCTGTCTTAGCACTATAGTGTAGCAAAAGCTTTACAATCTTTCAAATATTCTTTCCTTTTTCGATACACAGAATTTCATGGATGAAGTATTATGTGTCTCAGCCTGGCTCAGTTGGTAGCACTCTTGCCTCTGAGTCAGAGGGTTGTAGGTTCAAACCCCACATCGGGACTTTTAAATCACATACTTTATAACAACATTCCAGAACAGTACTGGGGGATGCTGCATTGTCAGATTGCCGCCCTTCAAATGAGATATTTAAACCAAAGTCCTGTCTACTTCTTCAGTTGGATGCTAACGATCCTATGACACTATCCGACAAGAGAAGGGAATTTCTCCCAGTGTCCTGGCAATCAATGCCCCAAATAAAATTAGTCATTCTTTCAACCGCTATTTGTGGGAAACTGCTCTGTGTCTTGGCAGCTGTGTTCACGTACAAAATTACGCAATCACTTTATAGTGAATCCTGTGAAGAACTTTGAGACACCCTTCCAATGTCAAGGCATGATATCAAATGCAAGGATTATTATTTGTATTATTATTGTATTATTATGAAAGTCTTGTGATGTGGCAGACAAGGAAACCCTTTTTGAAATTCAAAGAGATCAAGGGAACTAAATTTGTATTGAGTTGATTTCCTTGATCGAGCACAAAATATATCCATTCCAAAGGGCGTAATTTTACAAAGCAAAAAAAAGCAGTCATGACAGTAATAAAGCATAACTTCCCAGTGAACATTAAGAGGTTTCAGACTATCATTTGCAATCAGCATTATAGATTATGCTTCACTGCAGCAATGTAATGCTCAATGTATCTCCTACAGTGTTACAAAACTTATCGGTATAATACGTTTACAGTAACATTTGGATAAAAGCAGTAGCTTTAAAAGAGGAAACATCTGGCAGAGCTAATTATTGTGTAAGATTTTGTCTAATTTGGCTAATATCCCGTAGGAATATTTATAAAACCTAATATGATGCAGAATAAGGATCGTTATTAATTCTGATGAAGGTCCAGAACACTGCTGTGTGCAATACAGTGAACATCACTGTGGGTAATACATTGAATATTGTGTATAATACACTGAACACCATTGTGCAATTACACCCTGTGAACACCATCATTTCACATAATGCTCATCCTTTTGACTTTCATTGTGTAATTTGTGGAACAGAATATGATACAATACAAAATTACATTTGTAAAGCGCCTTTCAAGTCGGGAGGATGTCCCAAGGCCCTGGACAGCCAGGAATTTGGACACGAGCTGGGGGGGGCGGGTTAGGGGAGGATGGAGGGCAGGGACGGTAGGCGGGTGGCCGAAGGCGCGGTCGAAATGGGGGGTTTCGATTCGTACCTTGAAGGAGGGAAGGAGTGAGGCAAAGGGAATGTGGGATGGAGTTCCAAAGGATGGGGGCAGAAAGGGTGAAGGCCCAACCCCGCTGGTAGGGCAGGCCAGGTGGGGGATGTGGGGCAGGTCACAGCCTGCTGAGCGGAGGGAGCGGACTAGATGATATGGGGTCGGCAGGTCGCAGAGGATCAAGGCCGTGGAGGGCCTTGAAGATAGGGATGAGGATACATAATGATACATAGCGGACTAAATATATAGAATGCTACTTTGTATTACACTGTTCAAACCAAGGAGAAACTTTGTGTAATGCACTGGTTGATAAACTGCCCGTTCACTGTAATGTGCGTTATCCTGCAGAACTCAACCATATCACCCCACTGTTTGGTGCAGGGGATTTTGTTGTATAAGCCTCTTGTCAGCCTTAATTCTGCCTGACAGATTGGAAAAAAAGACACATCATTCTGCTGTGAATGTGCCCTGTAAAAAAAAGTGTATATAGTTGTCCATTAAAAAAATTTTAAATATGATTTGATTTTGTTTTGCGTGCATCAATGTGAGTACTGACAGAAGAGTAGGGAAACTGAGCAAGTAACTAAATTCACCTGTATAAGGTTGAGTAACTTATGGACTTGATGGAGCACATAGCTCACACGTTACTCTGATGTTTTACTGCCCCAAACCTCTGAACTAAAGTTAAATTGCATAGGTTTTTCCATTTCCTACTCTATCTCTCCTCGTGGTCATTTTGAGTGACTTCGCCAAATGAATGCCAACTGTGCTGAACTACACAGCATTGTTAAGTAATAGGCTCCTACCCACTGATGAAATGGAATAGGAACTTCTGAGACTGCTCAAACCCATTTCACTTAGGGCTCTTAACAGCTGTCAGACAGTGGATACCTTTCATATTACAGTTTAGCTGGTGCAGAGGTAAAAACACAATACCCCGAAGCAGATCGCTAACATCTACAAATATGACACTGATATTTTGTCTGCGGAAACCACCAATTTCAATGTTTCTTTCTGTAAAGGTCTCTTGCCAGTGCCATTCTGTGTAAATTCAAAGATGTTCTTGAAACCGTTTCCGCTCACATTTTACAAAATGTGCTGATCCTTCATGTTTCAGTATTGCCCAACACTTTTCCCACAATAATTATTTTGGTTCCATTCGAACATGCAGATATTTTCAGTTTGAGCTGACAATGTTGAATCAACTTTGTTCCCCACAGCTCACTCAGCACCCACACTCTGGACTCCACAGGATGCTGTGAGGCGTTCAACAAAATAATTTGTAAATCATTGGCAAAATCATTATGAGAGATAATGTATCCATGTCTAGATACAAGCATTATTCATTTTAAATTACCAAATTCCCCTCCTCTGGGAAAATAATAAAACTATTACAATAAAAGGAGCAGACAGAAAAGATCTGTTAGTGTGCAGGCTTTTCAGCGTCACTGCTTGATAAAACACTCTCCTTATAAAAATGTCATCCTAATTAATAATTAGGCATGGCTCTTTGAGGTGCCTTCAGAGAAAGCTGCTTTTGTCTGTCTGACTAGGAACTACATGATTCGGTCTGCACCCTGCAGCAAAACCAGATCTAGTATAACTACTTGTTCTATTGTAACAATCCTATCAGCATGAATAGCCTTGACTATGGCATTTGTCATGTCTGGAATGCAAATGTTTCAAAAAAAGAACTCTGTTTTACCCCTGGTGAATCTTTTAGGTAGTGTCAGCATTGGGTTGGTTTCACTGTATGAAATAATGCAAAAAACAATTGGAATCATTTTGACCTTTTCTATAATGAAATAAACCACTTACAGTCACTGTCTAAAATAAACCATCAGAAGACATTGCACAGAACTGGCATGTGTATCTGAAAGTAAGTCAATAAAATATAAAGCGTACATTATAAAATATACCCCATTAGCAGCCGCACTGTATAGCGAAGAAACATGAGAGGTTACTATGGCAACAGTTCAATATGGCTGTACCCTCAAGAGGGAATCAGATGCATTTGAATTATGTAAATGCTTTTTGAGTGAAAGCTCAATCATGCTGTACTGTCACTGGTGTGATTTTCTAATTACTGTGCAGGGCAAGGATCAAGTCTGGTCTCAGCATGCTCCACACTCGCGGTATATGGGTATACTGCTCGGGGATTATTTCCTCAATTCTATCTGTTTAAAACTTAAATAAGTCTGTGCAGAAAGTGAACATAACCTCACATATCTCTTCCCATGCAATTTAGACTCAATCTGCAGAATGAATGTACCAATAGCGTGGATTCACTGCATTATTTCCAAATTATGAAAGGATGATAATTCATGAGGCTGCAGACAGGAGTGAAATATGAGGCTTTCCTTACAAGTGAAATAAGATCAGTAATTCTCTGCTGCCTCTAAGATATTCTGTTTATTATACACTTAATACAGTTTAATTTCAGGAAGTTGCAATGGGGAGGGGATTTCAATGGTAAAATATAGGTTCCTTTGAACTATTTGCTAATTGTGGAATAATATGCATAAAATATCAATATTATTATTAATAACAATTTGCAGAGCACAGGGACAAGATGGCTGGAAGCTCAGCCACTGGTGATGGAGCCAAGGGAATGGGGAGTCAGCTATCAATATTGAAAGAGGGGAGGATAGGGACTGGAGTGTGATCAGTAACAAGATAACATTTGTATGAAGTGGTTGATTCATCACCTTGCCTCTGATGGTCTTAGTTTAAGTAGAAGGTTTAGCTCACTCATAAAGTTCACTAACACTTAAAAATTAAATTGTCCAATCTGAGAGGACATGAAGTGCATCAAGAAGTGCCTTCCAGACCTGGATTAGATAAATAGGTGCTTTAGAGGCACGTGTTGACCTAATGCACTTTATATGCCCTGCTCATTTAAACCCTTTGATTGCAAATTCAGGGTTATGAGACCACTTGATGCTCCAAGCCACAATCATTGACATGAAGTTAGTTGTTGTATCTTGTGGCTAATTTGTAGTGAGCTGTTTGTCACCAGTGTTATCGCTTGAAAATCCAATTTACCACATTTTGCAATGCAAAAATAAAAACTTGTTTATCTCGTAATTAATTGTTTGAATATTAAGTATAATTAACGTAACAGTGTAATGTGAAGGAAAAGACCAGATGATAGGATCGGTCGACAAAATATATTTTCTTCCTGTTTAAAATGTCACGGACATTTGAGGGAAAGACAGCAGGTGTCATTTGAAGCTCCAAATGGTGCTAATATCCTGCCAGCTTGTTTTGCTTGGAATTAATTACTGCTTTCATGTACCATGCTCAATATCAGTTCATTTCCTTCTCATGGGCTAACTCACAAATAGTTGATTATAATAATAATCCTTGCATTTGATATAACACATTTCACATCAGGAGGGTGTCTGAAAGCGCTTCAACGGATTTTATTGTGAAGTGTAGTGACTGTGTATTTTTATATACAGGCAATATTTTGATGTTTCCAATTCTATTGTTTGTTCCTCATTCCCTCCAACCTAACATTGGTGGCTAAGCTTCCTACCTGTCTTCTTGAACGCTCTTTCAAAACGTCTTTGCCTCGCCTTCCTTCACAACCCTCCTAAAAAGATATATTTTCAATAATGCATTTGGTTAGAGTCCTTAATTCACACATGCTTCATATTGCTCGGTGTTCCCTATCATATTTGTTAAGTGATTTGAGATGTTCATGCAATGTGAAGGCCACCAGATGAATGCAAGTTATTGTTTGCAAATTCCTATTGACTGTGATTGTAGTTGATGAGCTGGTGAATGGGTGCATTAAGCCAGGTTGGCTGAGCAGAAAGTTTCCATGTCTTTCAGTTGCCACTTGTGTAGTTGACAAATCAGTTATCTTATCACATTCATGTACAGAGATGTCCCTTTGTCTCTGCAGTGGTTTGGATAAACAAATGTTGCACTGAATCTCCCAAGATAGTGGGAACTGTGTTGCTAGAATGGTTTTTCACAAGATCAAAATTGGCCTGGATCAAGAAGGCCCTTTGGCCTATCCAATCTCATCTCTCCAGAACATCAGAAAGATGCTTGATATTATAATGAGTCCAATGTCCTGCCTTCTACCTTTTAAATGCATTGTTGCAACTGTGCTGAGTCTGACATTGTGATTTATTTCCATCACGTGTAGAGATGCCAAGTCTGTAGGTTAGACTTTCATTTCACTTTCAATCAACATAAACTTTCATAACAAAATAACCTTTATCTGAGACCATCTGGTGGAGGGACAGAATAGCAGCTACCATCCTGTCGGAAAGCAAACAAACAGACAGCAAACGGAAAATATTTTCTTTGTCGATTTTATATTTATATATATATATATATTACAAAACAGCCTAATCCACAGGCTTTTGTGGCTGGAGTGGGGGGTTGGGTGAAGGGCAGACATGACCTCCAAACCTTGTCAGATGACTGTCACCAAACATGACATGGAATTTGCATCACTCTTGGCTGGTACACCCTCATGAGATTTCTTGACAGTGACTCACACTACCGGGATGTCAAGGTTTACCAGTTTCTCTTTGACAGGAAAAAACCCCACAAGCTTTGAATCAAAACTTAATACCGGGAAGTCACAAGAGACATGTGTGCACCAGATGTTCAGATTAATTAGCCTTTGTGATTTTCAGATGTTTCCCATTGTTTTTGTTCCATTGCTACCAATATATATTGTGCATTTTTTTTCAAAGAAATTATAAAGTATGGATTGGAAAGCTTGCTGAGGTGAGACTCATTGCACTTTCAGTGACTGCAAAGGCAACTTGAATCACCATGAATTCTTAGTGTCAAACATAGAGTTTATTTGTCCTAGACTCGAGATCTATAACACAAGAAACGTATTTTAAAAGGCTTTAGAGGGAACCTTGGGTTATATATATTGCTTCATTTTTAAACTCAAATTTAAAATATATATATTTCATTTGCCAATTTGCAATTCTCAATTTATGAATGACCATTGTCATCATTATCATTGCAGGAACTGAATGTAAGTATTTCCTGTGTTGTCATACAAAAGCTGCAGGAAATTGACAGTATTACTCATAAGATCTTAATTACCTGAGACAGTTCAGAATGTGAAATGTAAATAAAATGATTCATTAAATTTACCTGCCAAATGTTGACACCATGTGCATGAATGGGATAAAGGCTGACAGAACATTTTACTGCAGCGAAAAGGCTAAGCAGCAAGCAGAATTAATCCTAAAAATAAACATTGTTCTTCACTGACAAAAGTGAAACTGGAATGTTTCAATATGTTATTCTTAGCCATGCACAGTCGAAGTCTGATGATCTTATAAGTGTCTTTTTTTAAAGTATTTTTTGGGGGGAATACAATGGTATTTTGCGGGGGGGGTGGGGGGTGGGGGGGGGGGTAATGAAGTCCTGATACAATAATTAAGAGTCTGTTCATTGTCATGTTTAATCTTTCCCAGCAAAACATGACAGCAATCAGAATGTGATAAAGAAACAAAATGCTTTGCATTCCCCCTAGATGGAGTTTACTAGCGCAGCATACAGCAAACTAATCTGTAAAGTTATTATGTCACTATTATATTCTACAGTAACATTTTCACATTCATTGGACCAAGGAATATTATAAATGAATCTTTTCTCTTGATTTTTTTGTTCAAACCCCACTTCAAACAAGATAATTGATTGTAATAGACAATCTGAGGCTCATACATCTACCTACTCTGTAATTTATTGTTGTTGTAAAACTTGTTAGAGCTCAGAGAAATGCTAGCATCCTATGTAAGGGGTGTAATACAATGCATGTTGTTGTTGTTAATATTTTGTCTTATCATTTAAAATTACCAGTTTTCTGCAGGTTTTAAAAATAAATGACTTCCAAAGTAATTTGGTGCCGTATTTGATTTTAAGACAAAATAGTCTTACAGGCTAAGATTAGGTGGAATTTTAGGCCTCATTGATCTTAATGGGGGCCAGGCTTAGATTGTCAACATTATTATGTGAATTTGTACACATATTCTTTGGTGCACCCATAATTCAAATGATATCATATATTCAATTGAATTTGGTAGTATCCCATTTCAAAATTCAGAAGTGTGGAACTATATTGGCCAGTCTCAAAGCTTATGAGGTGGCAGCAAGTCCTTTGAGATCTCTGCCCCAAATCATATCATATTGTTTTAAAACATGTCATTGAGGTGTGAACTATCGTCAGTGAAGAATAGAATGAGTTTCTAGTTTTTAAAACCAATATCAGCAACACATACTTCCAAGTCAGGTATGGCACATATTGTGGTCTGTTTATATTGTGCTTTTCATCAGAATTTGTTGGGATCACTTTGAGTGATTTCAGCTGTATGTGCATTTGCCTCCTTGAGTATAAACCCAACAGTAGTGAATTCTACTGGCCCTGTAAAAGTTATTGGGATGATCAATATCTCAGTGAAGTTCCCCGCTCCACTTGCTCTGCTGCTGAAAGCATACCAATTCTCTTCCAGGAGAATCAATGAAACATTTGCTGAATATGATTTCTGTTATGTGGCCAACACCAACCTTAGAGAAGCAAACCCAGCTGCACTGTAATGTGCCCATTTCCCACACAACTCATTATAGCTTCTCTTAGCAAAGACTGATCATATTAGTGTTACTTTGTGCTGAAAAGTGGTGTGGTTCAACATTTGCCTCTAGTATTCCACTTACCTTTTTTTAAAAAGAAAAATCCAATCTTGTCCACAATGTTCTTCTCCTTCTCCTTCTTCTCTGCTAAAGCTTTTAACATTTGTTTCCGTTCTCCACTCAGTGCCCAGGAATGCTAAAAAAAACTACAGCCTTAATTGCTACCACTTGAAATTACAATGTCCCACAAAAGCTATTATCTGCCCATTGGTGATACATTGTAGCTCTCTTTGGCAGCCACAAAAGAGTTATTTTTTGCTCTGTGAATCAGTCCGTAGGCATGTAGACCGCTGGATTTGATGAGGTTGGCCTAACTGCATGCCAGAGTCCACCATTTACAACGTTGCCTGTCTATATTTTATTACATCGTAACTATACCGTTGAAAAAGTAGCCAGTTAAATAGTCTGCCAATCCTACAAGACCACGTCTGAGGCAGCACCAATAGTTGTAATGAGTTAACCAGGCATCCGTGTTTATGCCAAGAAAGAGGTGCTCTAGCTGTACTTTATTGTTAGTTTTGTGTTGCTTCCTTCATTAATCAGGGTCCTCACTCGACCTTTGAAAAGTTCTGTACTAGTTTTTCTTCAACCTCCCCCCCCCCCCCCTTCCTCCAAGGTCAATTGAAGCATCTCTACTACTGTCTCACTGACATCAATTCAGAATACAGTGTGGACCAGATGCTGACCTGGAAAATTCCTGGACTGTGTAGCTCAATTTCACATGTGGAATCCTTCATTCACCTTTGTAATTGACATTGCTACATGATATTGTTTCCCACACAACCAGAGAGCTTAAAAGGAATGATTCAGCTTAGTTAGTAAATCAAATGAATTGATTTACTAACTGAGCTATCAGGGGGAGTGGGCAGGTCATCTGGTAAAATAGTCTTTTGGATCAAATTTTGCAAACATTCTGAGATGACAATTGCACCCTGACAAACTTTACAGATTTGGTGAACAAACAATTGAATTTCATTCAAACTTGAACAACTGCCCTGATTCCTGGCAGATGATTCTGCTTGGTTGCAGATGGGGAATTTCATGTGCACACCTGAAAATAAAGATTCTTAAAGGAGAAAGAACAACATGGGACTGAGTTTCAGTGGATGGTAAGTCTGATGGGTAATAATATAAAGTGGGCACCAGGGTGCACTTCACTTGTTTATGAATGGCCATCCAAATACTATTGAATTTAGTACAAGTGGAAATGCCATACCGGTGAATAAATTGTTAAGAATTATACTAACCAGCGCTCTATGAGGTTTCTGAGTAATGTGCAATGGAATCACTTAGCCTCTAACCTTACAATCCTATTACATGGTCCTTGCCTGTGGCAATACTCAGCACTGCATTGAGTACTGACTATAATCATCACAAATGCATAATGATAAATGTGGAGCAAAAGCATTTTTTAAACTGGGGTTGAGGGAAACTTCTTACAATTATCTCTTGGTGCCAATAAGTTATCAATGTTGCTAGGCTGTATTTCCAAACAGAAAAATTGTTTTGCATATATTATTCCAACAAGTTGGATGAATGCGCCCGAAACCATAATAATAGTTAAAAGGAATTGAATAAATATTTGGAAAAATATAAAAGAGCACAGGGAATAATTGAGGATTGGAGCAGTTAGTTGCAGTAGATGAGCAACCACCAGTTTATGTTTGATGGGCTGAATAGCCTTCTCTATGCTGTGTTTTCCATGTAGAAATCCCCAATTCCATACTGCATTGAAAAAGAACTTCCGGCTTCAATCAACAATGGGATTCTGTTTAACCGAACAGATCAAGGAAAAAACCTTTGTTGCATAAATGAAACATTTGGAACTTGTTGCTTCTGTTTTGCTTTGAACAAAAAAAANCTTTAGAGATATTGTATCAGAACATACGAAAACACAGGGCTTCCATTCGTGCTAACCCAGTGCCCGCTTGATTAGATTGAAGAACTATGGAAAATTATTTTCCAAGATAAGACTAAATTTAAGAATTGCCCAGAATTCTGTGCTCTCTTAAAGTTTAACACAGAATGGTCTTACAGGCTGAGACTGGGTGGAGTTTCAGACCTCAGAAGAGGGCAGAATTGGGCTTAGCTGTAATGTTCCCTTCACAGTCAGACACCTTCCAACACCATTGTCCAGGCTCATACGTGAACAAATGGCCACTTGGCAAGGTAATGGGCATCAATGGTACCCGTGAAACTTGAACTCAACAGACATCAACGCTTCAGGTGAGGTGGCGATGGGGGCAAGATGAAAGTAAATTAAACATAAAAGGTAAACAGAAAAGAGCAGGATAAAATGTAACATTATACAATAGAATTCATTTGAAATGTTTATTAAAAAAAGAACAATATGATGTTTATCTAAACTGGTCATTGCTGGAACAAGGGATTTCAAACTAAATAAAATGTTTCCAGCCAGATTTTTTAATGAGTATGATGTTGCATAGTCCAACATGTGCTGGGTCAAAGACTACCGTCTTATTATATATAGAATAATGGATAGCACAGGGTGATTGCAAGCTGCAATCTAATCATAGAGTTCAGATGAAATCACAATCAGAAGAGTGAAGTTCAAGCAGTTTTTGAATGTCATTCAACCCCACAGATTATATTACAGTCTTTAAATCACTCCCTGAACTATTATTTATAATAGATGCTGGGCAATTTTGTGCCTGTCATTAGATTTAATAGTCTTACAGTTTTCAGCTGCACTGTGTTTCTGGAAGCTCTGTTAAGGTAAGGAGGCTATGGTCAATGTTTGCTTTGATAATTGGCAATTTGTAATTCTCGTAGTTGTAGATAAAAATACTGCTCTCTTCATTGGTAATAGTGATGAAAAAATATAGTCAAAGCATGAGCTTCTTTTTGTTGTAATGCTTTTAAAACTCTTTAAAACAGTTTCCGCAGCATGTAATTTGACATCCGAGATACTATAGTATAATGATCATAGAAGGTGTTTCAATATTGCAGTTTTACAGGGAAATAATCTACAGTTAATCATGTGAAGAGAGTAATTTCACTACATAAGTAATTTAAAACATGAAAGTTTGGTATTATGCGGGGGAAAAAGGGAACCATCAGTGATTAGCATCAATTTCATTTTCAAATTGTATTCATATTGTACATACTTTAACTTGTGATAAAGTAACATCATAAGCACTTTTTTATATTCTGAATAGTGTGCATAAATTTTGTGGGAATTCATTGTGGGGAATTACTTGGAATATGAGATGTGATGTACAAGCTGAAGGTATGCAGCATCACATTCATGTTTGATACAGTACCTCCGCACCCTGCATCACTGCCATCTTTTAGTATCCTCTATGCCCTACCATACTTAGTGCTACTCTGCTGCCTATTTTTATGTTAAAAACACTCAATTGAAATAAATATCCAACAGACTGTATAATGTTAAGATTAATAACGATTCTGAAATGAATTTAAGGGACGTAATAATAATCTTTAATAATCCTTGATTTGATATAGCCTTATCATGTCTTCGAGACATCTCAAAGCACTTCATAGAATATACTGTAAAGTGAATTGACTGTATATTTTGTGGGCAAAATGTACAACCCTTGTCATACATTTAAACTATTTATGTTTAAAAAAAAGCAACAATGATTCAGCCTTTTAACTCCATGATAAGATAATGATTGAATTCTACTTTTGTTCCCTCTCTTTGTAGAGAACATTTATAGGGACCTATTATTAATTAGCCTTATTGTTCTGTGCATTCGTTGTTAGTACTGAGTACAAATTACAGACTGTGCTAAATTGAAGCTGGCTCTGGATTCTAAATTTAAAAGTGTTGATCTTACCTGGAATAGAACAGGCTGTATTTTCTCAATCAGCTGTTCAGCATTATATAGCCACTTACTATATTTGCCAGCAGAGCCTCCTTTCTCAAATTTGGCTGCAAACTCCATGTCCTGATCTGTGACAGGAATTGCCACTCAGCAATGTTTGAACAGATCACTTTGCACCTAGCTTACAGAAAAAATGAAGATGTATATAACTGGAAACAAATACTATGGATAGATATAGCTTTTTGCAGCTCTACCATAGTGCACCATCTGATTTCTACAGAAAGGTTTAGGGAGATTAGACATTTGGAACTGAATTAGTTCCCCATCCCACTTCACCTATTAAGACTCTGTAACAGAGAGAAATTCTACCCTGGTCAAGATTTACTCTATTCATGTAGCATTTTCAAATGTCCAGAATTCAGCAAATTGCTAAATTCAGTCTTCACTTTGAAGTTGATTTTCAGTAATGCTTAAAAGAACTATTAAAAGAATTCCAAATTCTAGATGCTTTGCAGTACTACATAAATAGAATAAATCTAAACCCAGGTGGAATTTCTCCTGTATTTGTTATTATGGGCACGAAAAAATACAGTCATTTCTGTGTTCACCGTGTACTGAAAGTAAATAGTATTTAGAATTCGTACAGATTGTCTGTGGCCTTGTAATGGATGGTAAATGACCACAGCTTTTGATAGTATAATTTACTAGTATACTTGTATTAGTTTATGTATATGACTTCCCAACATCAGTGCACCGAATGCATCAGCAAGTTTGTATCAGAAGGTTTCAACCATCATTACTAATTCAGGAATGTTCTATCCATTCAGAGTGTTAACACAGGGCATCAGTTTTACTTATTGCTAAGTGCCTCTGCAATGGTTATAGCTTTTTGGCTGTTTGCATTTCAACTAAGAGGACAACCTAGATTCCAAAAGTGGCAGAACAAAAAAGACAAGTGTGATTGTAATCTGAACAACTGAATAAATGAGACATGACTGTCAAGTTCAGAGTGTGCTTTCGATGTTGGATTCAAGAGTTGTATCAAAATTGTATCCAATGAACCTGTGGGGCGGGGGAATTGTAATGTTCATTTTTAACAGGATTAATATGATCACATTAAATCTGTTAAGAGACATCCAAGTTTTCACCCCCATATGATCTTTTCTTCATCTGCAAAATACAGCTACCATACTGTAGCTTGTGAAACAACGTGAAAGGTGCAATACCAAATATGAGGATTATTATTGTTATTATTTTATATATTGACTCTGGAGAAGTAAGGTAAGCTTTTATAATTTTGATTTTTTTTCATGAAAAACATTAGCCAGACTTAATTAGAAATTCTTACGTGAACAAGTAAAATACCAGGACTTATGAACACAAAATAATCTGTCAATTCATCTAACACTTCACCAAGGCAAAAGCGGAGTAACAAACACTGGCATGGACTGATTGGGTCGAGTGGCCTGTTTCGGTACTGTATATTGTTTACAATCTTTGTAAGCTGATGATGTGTAAATGAGCACTTGATTCAACTTTGAAGAGTCCCGCAGTTCAATCTCTGACAGAATATAACAGGTCACAATACTTACTTATTTACTTGCAGGATTCAACAGGTTAATCTCTCTTGTATCTTTCTTACTTTAATGATAATTTATCAAGGATAATATGCATTTACAGAGTCATTTCTTTGTCGGTCAGCCAGGTGTCTGACATGTGTGGAACCCCGTGCTTCAGAGGAACCAGACCAGACTGAGGGTTCCACTTATGCATGCCACCTGAACACAGAAATGTCCCTGTTTCTGAAATCTCTTTGCCCAGAGGGATGCACCCGCCTTAACTTATTTTGGAGTGTATTAGGCACAAGTTTGCAAGAGCCACAGAAAGAGTGTGTGTTGCGTATTGTGGAGTTTAACCAGCTACTGATCCACAGCTTGTTATTAAGAGCACAACTTCCTGTTGCTTTCCAGATAGGACAACTTTACCCAATAGAACGTTGGCATGTAGGGTTAGCAGAAGTTAAGTGGGAAGAATCCCTGCTCCCAGTGACCAATCTGCCCCTCCAAGCCCTACCGATAAGCCAGGCTGGTCTGTTATCAGCAGTGCACGAGAGTACTGCAGACCTGAACTGAGACCATCACAGAGGGTTGACTCAATTCCAAAATTCTGTTATGTTATGTTGGAGTTATCTCAGCATCAAGGGAACCCCAATTACCTCTCCTCCAAGGAGAATTGATACAGAGTAATCTGATGTTCTAACTTTATAATCAGTAAATTCCTGAGCAAACCCCAAAACACAAATATTTATCAGTAACTAGTGAACATATACAATGGACAGAAAGGACTATTTATAGGTGAAATCCAGAATGGAGGGTCTACATGGGTGTTATAAACACCCTGACACTAACCAGCAGCTGTACAGTACACACACACTACTCAGCGTATACTGTCAGTGCATTTGCACATTCCATCCCACCATAGGCTGATTGTATTTTCCCTGGAGGTGTGTTGAACAGAGATAGATATGATCACTGTTGTTGGGTCTGAACTAAATGTGGGTGAAAGCCAGCAACATTAGTCATGTAATGGTGCCGCTGCCTTTATATATTTAAAATTTTCTTTAACTGAGTGTGGGCTGCGCTGAAGGCTTGTTACTTAAATATTTGGCCTACAAATTATACAAAACAGTTAAAAGTTAGTTTGAAGCAGTTCCTTTCACTCATATGGAGACTGTGTTGTATAAACTATGTAAATTACAGATGAATAAATCTAATGCGTGTGACTTGCACTTGTTAATCAAAATATATTGCGGTGAGTTTGACTTTGTCCTTTGACTTTAGTGACCAGGATTTGAATTCAGTCCAAACTGATAAGTTGAAAATCCCTTTGACTTCCAACTGAAAGGACCCCTTTTGTTTTTTCTGCCTGTCCATTGTAAGGATTTGAATAAAAATAATTTGGGAAGTTGCAACCTGTGGCTAGTGGAATAAAACTGTATACAACTACCCATACTGGGCACACATTAGCATTATATCAGAAGGTCATAAAGGAATGTACGGAGAAGGCCTTTCAGCCCAATTGATCTCATTCTTCAGAATACCCACCCATTTTGTCTTCTCATTATAGTTCTGAGCTGTTTCTTAAATGAGTCCAGTATGTTGCCTCCTTTCCAATCTCACTCAGTGAAGCCACAAGATGATAGGTTTGGGAACTAAATAATTACATGTGGAATCGGCGCAGGGAGCTCTCTTGGGACTGAGAGACATTGTTGGGACAAAATAGAAGTAATTTTATACTGTATCTAACCTACCCACTACCCACTGCCTCCGCTCAGCTGGCTCTGGCCTCCTGTTTGACCCTCATGCCCTCCATTCCACCACTGGAACTTTCTCCCTCAATGCCTCCACCTTGCCCCCTCCTTCCCCACCTTCAAATCCCACCTAAAGACCTTCCTTTATGATTGTGCTTCTGGTCACCTCCCCCCTTCGTCTCCCCCGGCTCATTGTCAGACACCATCACTGTGAAGAGCTCCGGGACACTACACCATGTGAAGGGCGCTATATAAATGCAAGTTGTTGAATCTGACTTCCGCAATCCAGGGATATTTGACAACGGGGCCTCCCACATGCACAGTAATAGAAATGGGATTTCAATACAATAGTATAAGATAATTTATATAGCGCCTTTCATGTCGGGACGATATCTCAAGGCGCTTGACACTGGTGGTTGGGCACCTGAGCTGGAGGTGGATTTTGAGAGGGATATTATCCATTACAAACAAGCAACAAAAAAGTTGCTAAATTTACCCATTAAAAACTTGAAAAGGAAAACAAAAGGCACTGTGTCTGAATTAGAATCACTGGTGGTCAAATGTCTAATATTGTAAATCTCTCTCGAATGATATTCAACTTAAAAAATCTATTTAAATAAAACACAAAAAGCGTTGTGATGTAATGTCTCTGGTGACCACTGGGGGCACATATTGGAGAATTGAGCAGACTGCACTGAGCCACCCAGCTACCTGGAGACAGCTTATTCCCCAGACACCATGTGGTGAAGTGACAGACATGATAAGCTGTTTATCATGCTCATCATTCCAGCTGGTTTAGAGAGAGGCAAAATTCACTGCCTGAAACAGAAAACAATAAAAATCAAGAAAATAAAGGATCGTTTATAGAGTTTACAGAGAGAACGTTGCTGTTACACTGCTGCAAGTGATGCCTCGCTTTTAGTGCTTTGGTGATTTGGAGCAGGAAGTTGGATTAAAATTTCTCACGAGGGAGCCCAGTGTGATTTGTTTATACTGCACCAATATGAACTGTATTGCTCCTGAGACCATCTTTCCCTAGGAACTAATCCTAATCCTTGCATTTGATGTAGTGCTTTATCATGTCGAAATATCGCAAGACACTATACAGACTTTTTTTAAATTGGAGGATTGTTGGCCAGGATGCCAGAAGAAACTCCCTTCTCTCTTCAAATGTTGCCTTGAATGGATAGATGGATCCTTGACTGAACGTCTCATCCAAAGAATGGCACATCCAACAATTCAGTGCTCCACAATACCACACCTAGTGTCAGCCTAGACTGTGAGTTCAGACAAAGGGTTTGAACTCACAATCTCAGATTGTTACCAACTGAGCCAGACGGGCAACTACATGTCAAGAGCAGAGTTCCAATTAAATTTGCCCCATGAGTCCTCCACCTCCAACCCCGCACAATACTCTTTGTTGTGGAGTCCTGTAGCTCAGTGGTTAGAGCACTCGCTTTGCAAGCGAGAGACCTGAGTTCAATTCCAGGCAGGGCGAAACCTTGGGCAAGTTTCCTTACTCCACACGTCTAATAATAATCCCTCCAAAACCAAAAACAATAATAAATTAGTCATTTTCAATCTACGACTGTTTGTGGGACATTGCTGTGCGCAATTGGCTGCCGCGTTCGCCCACAAATATACAGTCAATTCACTTTACAGTGTGTTCTGTGAAGCGCTTTGGGACGTCCTCCCGACGTGAAAAGCGCTATATCAAATGCAAGGATTATTATTATTATTATTATTATTAAAAGTACATATTTAACGTATTTCGGCAAAAAAAATTGTTCAAAGAAAGTTAGACTGCAATGACCATTTTAAAGTAAATTCAGTAAGCCTGATATAACTTGAACCAGTTTGATAGTGCTTACGGTCACCTCTCCCTCCCTCTTCCCCTAGCTCAGGGTCAGACTCCGCCACTGTTTAACGCTCCAGGAGAGTACCCAGCGTGAAGGGCGCTATATAAATGCAAGTTGTTGTTGTTGAAGAATAAATAGATTAAGTTGTTTTTGGAGGCCTTCTCTGATGGCTCAGTGGGTTAAAAGTAGTTAATGACAGGTGTGGAGTGTTCTGAGCTAAAGTACGTATCATAATAATCCCCTCAAATTCAATCTTTGGTCTGTGCAGGGTTTTCTGATCTCAGTCAGAATGATAATGGTGACAGAGCTGTTTATTACGTTCCGAGTTAGATGTATCCTGGCTAAGTAAGGTTGAATGAACCAAGTTGAAAGTCTGCGCGTCTGTGTGTATGTGTGGCAAGAACAAACTGTACTGTGATACTGCCTTCTCTTCCTGGCTGAATCGACTGCCAATGTTCACACGTGAAGAATGGTTACTTGGCGAGGCATCACAGGGCAAGTGGCACCTAAAAGATAAAGTTCAACAAGAGGTAAAACACTGGAAACTAAAACTACATGCTGTAAAAACTGATCAATAATGTACTTTATCCATCCTTTCAGACCTAATAAATATCAAAAGTAACTTTATCAATGTGACCGACACTCCAAGACACTTCCCCTGAATGAAGGGTGCTCTCTCTATAAATGCAAGTTAGTGTTTTTGACTTCTAAATGCTTTGTATAAATTGTCACCTGTGTAATGTGGGGAGCAATTTATACACAGATGTGATTTATATACCATTGTTTATGGTAATATGGTGCCTCCTATCGATTTAAACAAAATATATTGCCAATAATGAAAAGCTCAATTCAATCTTTGAAGGAAACTTCCTCTGCTCATACTTGTTAGCACTTGTCGGTGATGTGAGTCACCTGTAATACTCACTGCTGGTGTAGACCACACTTGTTCATTCTTGTGCATTTTTCTCAATGTCATCACTTGAATCTCTCTTGGCTCAATGTCAACTCACTGAGGATGACATATGTTTGGTGATGCCCAACAATGAATGGAAGGTAATTCCTTAAAATAGTCATAGACCATAATCATTTTCGTTTTTCATAAACGTTATATTCAGAAAGATGGCAAAGCATCTTCAATACACTCAAACGTACACATACACTCACACAAATATAGGATTACTCTTGTGTGTACCATAAATTTAAGAAGCTCTTCTGTACTATGTGAGCTATCAGCTGTTCAGACCTCTAGCACGGAGGAAAGGTTTAGAGAAACATTCAACTAATTATGTTCAAACTCCACTAAAAAACTGATAAATCATTGGAATATTGTTTTTTATCTCCAAATTAATATTCAAATTGTCAGCCCTATTATTCACAGTAAAAAAGGAGTCTAAAAAAGATTTCCATGGCTTGTGTTAACAGCCTGAACAATAGAATTAATGATAGTGAGCCAATGAGGCACAAATGGGCAGATAATACTTAAGAATTTCCATCGTGTCTCTCAGTATGATTTTGATGTAAACTGTATTGCTGATATTTTTTCTTTATATGCTTTTTAAGAAACTGGGGATACCCAACCTTCCTTGTGCTGACGGCTTGGCTCATTCTTTGTCCTGTGGATGATTCACCACTGCACCTTCTTTATTCGTCAGGATTTTAAAGCAAGAACACACTCCAAAATGTCAGCGTTCATAGGGAGGCAGGATCATTCTGAGAGATTAGCTCTGATAAGATGCTAAGGGCTTTATAAACTTAACAGATTTGTGCATGTTCTGATTAGCAGCCTGAAATTAAAATACTTATCCAGCGATTTTTCTTTGCAATAAAAGGGGAATAAAAAGCAAGTCATATTAATTCTGCTTTTCTTTATAAACTGACAAAATTCCCTAATCCTTGATTTTCAAAATCTTTTTAAGTAAGTGGATTATTTGTAAGGAAGACTAAATATAATTTTGTTGTTTCAGGTGAATATAATACTGCATGTACCTATATATATACCTGCAAGACCCATTGTGTCAGATTAATCTGGTTATTTACTTAGTGGTTGTGGTTGTGAAATATTGCAGTGCGCAAATGGGCTGTCGCATTCGCCTACAAATACACAGTTCCTACACTTTACAGTATATTCTGTGAAATGCTTTTGAGTTAAACCCCTGACGTGAAAGGTGCTCTACTAAATGTGAGCATTAAACTAAATGAATTTACTGCTGAAGAGGGTAGATTTGTATTGGTTATGTATACTCACCGCAGTGCAAAGACAATGCAAGGGCATTATCATGGTTTTGATTTAAAGTTTTGTTTTGCTCAATATATTTATATGGGATATGCGCTGGGAATTATTTTATGGGAGCACAGTCTTCAGACACTTAGAACTGCAAACGCATCAATGTTAGAGCTCTCTTACATCATATAGGACTAATGAACGACAGCGCAGTATATTGCTGAGACACAGATAATATCTCCATTCATAAAGCGCGTACATATCAGTCGAAGGTCTGCCACAACCCTAATAAAACGGCAGGAGAGGCTCCACAGGCCTAATGGCCTGTTCTTGCTGCTAAATTACTTGTTTTTTCTCTTATTACAACTTCTCCAGTCCATCCTCAGATTGCTCCACCACTCGCTTCTTGAATTACTCTCACCCTGGTCCAATATTCAGTGGCTGGTTCAGGCTCACACACTCTCTCTCTCCTGTGTCTTTTGTTGCTTGGTAACAGAGTGCACTGCCTTTGTACTGGCTGCACGCTGCTGCAGTGGATAGTTCAAATTCTAAGCTTGTCTCACCAATCTGAGACCATCATCTCATTGCTACCAAACGTCGCTTCTGATGGATCAGAAATGACGTAATAACCAACAAGTGTTGCTATTGATGCTTCCCCAACCCGGGAAGCCGATGCTTATAATCAACTGCGGTGAAAAAGAAAATGCAGGACTTCATGCTGCCAATTATTACATAGTTCCCTGCATTTTACGCAATGTTTCAGAATGTGTTAAAGTGTAGAAACTATGGAATGAATAGCACATCGCATCTCTGAACAGGGTGCTGCAGATGCTCTTTCATTCTTTTACAGTTCATTTATAAATGGCGGACATTGACTGCTGAATGCGTGGAAGGTCATAAAGATCTACACTTTACAGTATATTCTCCAGACGCTCCACTTTACAGTATATCCTGTTATCCTGACATCCTCCTGTTGGGAAAGGTGCTGTACCAAATGCAAGGTTTTTTATTATTATAATGTGTTATAATACAGGTAATCCCAATTTCAGTAAAAGGAATTTGTTTTACGTCGTTAAATGTGAAACAAATTATGTTATTGAAAGACGTAACAAAACCATAATCAACTGAATTCACCTCCCAACAAGGTTTAGGAGCCAGTGATAAGTTTATTTTCTCTCTCCCTTTCTTAACAGAACAGCATTGGAACATCACACCATTTTATTGCTGACCTATGTACTGTTATTTTATCTAACACCATTCCTCCCCCAGTAACAGCCTTTCTCGATTTGTTAATGACACTGATGTAATCATTGTCTAGCTTATTTATCAATTGTATTCCTTTATGTCGCTGCCTATCCTCTATCTTTCCCATAAAGATCCTTTATCTCTCCCAGAGGGCTCCCACAGCTCATTGTCTTTGTTCTGATGAAAGGGTGTACCTGTAAGGTTAGCCTATTGTTTCTCTTTCAGACACTGTCTGACCTGCTGTGGACTGGCAGCAATTTCTGTTTTTTATTTCAAGAATCTACAATTTCTCATTTGATCATGTTACCCATTCATCGTCTGGTGGTCTCGAATCATAAAATATTTCATTTTAAAAGGAAGCCATTTGGGCCATCCTGCTTACAAAAAATCTATCTTTAAATCCCACTTTTAGATTTACCTCTTTAACTGCACCTATAGTCACCTTCTATTTATCTCTTGATTGGCTTCCAACCCCACCACTTTACAGAGCTCTGAAACACTATCCTGCATGAACAACAACAACAAGATTTCATTTATAGAGCGCCTTTCACGTCGGGAGGACGTCCCAAGGCGCTGGACAGTTGGGTCGGGACCCGAGCAGGGGGGAAATGGTCAGGGTAAGGGGAGGGAAGGGAGGGAGCGAGGAGGGGGTAGAGAGTCGAGAGGGGAGCTGAAGGCACGGTCAAACAGAAAGGTCTTGAGACCGGCCTTGAAGGAGGAAAGGGAGGAGGTAAGGCGAAGGCACTGAGGGATGCAGTTCCAGAGCTTAGGGGCTGAGAGGCTGAAGGCCCGGCCACCGATAGTAGGGTGGTTGGGGCGGGGGATGTGGAGCAGACCGGAGCCAGAGGAACGGAGGGTACAGGCAGGTAGGTAGGGGGATAGTAGGTCAGAGAGGTAGGAGGGAGCAAGGCCGTGAATGGCCTTGTAGGTGAGGATGCGGATCTTGAATTCGATCCTCTGGGGGATGGGGAGCCAGTGGAGGCGAGCGAGGGTGGGAGTGATGTGGTCAATGAAAGATGCTATTTAAATGCAAGTTGTTATTTTTTCAACCATTGTTTTTGGTGATAGGGTATGTCGTAACAAACCTTTGTGTGAAAAAAACACTTCTATTTGGGCTTGACAAATGAAATACTGCCAACAAGTAGAGGAACAACTCCCGATATTGATCTTTTAATTGATCCTTGCAATTGAAAGGGGCTTTGTATCCATTTATCCTCAGTCTGTGCTGGGCACCTTTTTCCATGTCTCTCTTCAGGCTTGTATTTGTGAGTCACAAATGTCAATTGTTATTTCACTCTCTACAGTGTTCTAATCGTCCAGTTATTCATAAGGTTTCCTTTCTTTCAATCTGCTGTGCCACATCCCAAGACACCCATCCTCATTTTTTCAACACAAGATTGCTACAGTGTTTTACTACGGAACAATTTGCAAGAATCCCAGTAATGTTACTCCCAGGTGCTGTGCTACTATTACCAACCACTGAGAGAACAATTGTTAGACTGATACTATAACACATAATAATAATAATAATAATAATCATTGCATTTGATATAGTGCCTTATCAAGTCTTTGAGACGTCTCAAACTACTCCACAAAATTGACTGTATATTTTGTGGGTGAAACACAGCTGCCCATTGTGCACCCCAATGTCCTACAAACAGGATTGAGTGACCAAATTATTAGTATTTTTTAAGGCATTATTACCCCCGGAAAAGCGATCCACCGATCGACTTAACAACCGGGTTCCTATTTACTGCCAGGTAAACAGAAGCTTGTGGAGTAAAAGAAACTCGCTCAAGGCGTGACCCTGCCCGGGAATCAAACCCGGGTTGACGAGGCGAGTTCCCTAACCACTGAGCCACGGGATTGCGAGAGGCAAACCCCCTTGAGGGATGGCCCAGGCTTCTCTCGCCCTTCTCACGTATCCGATGGCTTCTTGTTCCCTTTGGGGAAGCAATGCACCGTAAACTTTTCGGGTCACCGGGAACAGATGAGAGTGGAGTGTGTAGGTCGGGATCTGAGGAGGTCTTTAAACAGCTAATGTTTTCTCCCTCTCACCACATCATTGCCTTGACCTCTCTGTGTGTGTGTGTGTGGGTGTGTGTGTGGGTGTGTGTGAGCCTCAGTGCCCGAGGCGGAGGGCCAGGCAGTGAGTGGAGTGTGAGTGACGCTCTGGGTTGTTGCTACGCCTGGTTTGTGGGTGGGTTCAGTTCCAGGGGGAGGGGGGTGTGGGCCGCCTTCTCGCAGTGACTCTCGCCTCTCTCCCTCTCTTGTGTGTGTATGGAGTTTCACATAGCAACCGGACGGCTGGTTTCTACCACACATTAAGACCCGCACCAATAATGCACAGCCGCCATCCTCCACCCGAACGTCCCAGCAGCACCTTTGCTGGTGTTAGCACTTAACAGTGTGTGTGTGTGTGTAGTGTGTAGTGTGATGCGGTGTATGTCCTGACTTGTTTCGTGTACAATTTTTTTCAAGTGGTGAATGATGATGGCGGGTTGGCTGTGGTGGAGTTTGGAGCAGTTTGTGGCGGGTTCGTGCTGTGTCTCCGGATGTTAAGCCGACTCTCCTCCGGCAGCTTGGAGTTGAGGCAAGAAGCAGCTGTATCTCTCTCTCCCTCTCTCTCTCTCTCTCCCTCTCTGTGTGTGTGTGTGTGTGTGTCTGAGCGGCCATGTTAACGAGGAAAGCCTACACCACCGCTGTCTGTCCGACTGGTAAGGGCCACCGAAACAGCACAGAATGGCAAAGGGGATGTGCAAAAGAAATCTGCGCTGTTGTTTCTCGTCGTCGAATCCTTCTTTTCTTCTCTCTTCCTTTTCCCCACGAGGGGGAAGGGGGAGGGGGAAGGGGGGGAGGTCTCCTTTAACATTGCAGACTGAGAGGAGGGTGGAGGGGGGATAAGGGGAAACCGAGACTCTTCCCCCCCCCCCCCTTCTCTCTCTTCTCTCTCTTCTCTTCCCCCCTTTTCTCTTCCCCTCCCTCATTCTCTCTCTCTCTCTCTCCCTTTCCTCCCTGAGTTTCTCTCTCTCTCCCCCCCCCTCCTCCCCACCCCCTCGACGAAGGGGCGAAAAAGAATGGAGATTTGCTAAAGTGTGGAGCATGAGGTTGATTTGGTTTTTTTTAAAAAAAATATATATATATATTATTTTAGTCACTTTAAAATACCGTAGAGCGAGAGACAGAGAGAGTGGAAAATACTTTAATCGTTTTCCTAAAAGAAGTGTGTGTGTTGGGGGGAGGGGGGGGGGAGGAGGAGAAGGAATTCGTTTAAAAACCTTTTTGGACTTCTGAAGTCACATCTGTGTGTTAACTAGGGTGAGTGTGTGAGGTGTGTTTATTGCCTGTGTCTGTGTGTGTGTGTGTGTGGGTGAAGCGAGAGGTGTGTGGATGTAGAGAGAGATGTACAATATAATCGTTTGGCAAACGCTGGGTCGGTGTGGATGCAGTCAGTGGCTGTGGTTTAGTTTCCTGGTGTGTTGTGTGTGTTGTGTGTGTGTGTGTCAGCGCTTGTTTGCTTTGCTTTAATGTGACTGTTTCTCTTCCTCTTGACAGGTCGGGCCGGTGACAGCTCGGGGCTGAAGGCGGATTACAAAACGGCGCCGGGGACGGGTATTGATCGCTCCGAGACCCGGAGAGGAGGAGGAGGAGGTGGTGGTGGAGGTGGTGGTGGAGGTGTTGTTGTTGTTGGTAGAGGATCTGGACAAGGAGACCCGCTGTCCCCTCTCGGATTACCCCCTCTCAAGAGTCACACGGTAAGAGGCATCAACGGGGTGGTCGGGGGGGGGTGGGGTGGGGGGGGTGGGGGGAGGGAGTGGGGGAGAGAAGATCAATGCAATCGTCTGTTTGCGCGCTTACGTTACACACTCATCGCAAGAGCAACTAAACAGCTCCTCGGGTCGATCAAACCGCACACAGAGAGCAGTGTAGACTGAATACAGACACATCTGCCATGGAAACCGCGGCGTACAACTCAACAACAGCAATTGCAATCAGAGAGATCCCCCCCTCCCCCCCCCCCCCCCCCCCCCCACACCACACACACACACATTCCCTTGGATCGTTTATCGAAAACCTCCAAAGAATTATTTGTGTTGCATAAATCTATCTGCCCTCGACGTGTTGTGGTGGTGTGGCTTTTTTTAAAAAAAACTGAGTGATTTAGACGAACCTAAAGACTTTGGGGGGAAAAAAATGTATCATTGAGAGTCTACTTTAGTTGATCTAAGTTTGTGTGTGTGTGTGTGTGTGTTGAAACTCGAGAGCTTTTGCGAAGATTACTGATGTGAGTTACTCGTAACAACCTTTGGGGTATCTGAATTTCTAACCCCCCCCCACCCCCCCAATTTCTCCTACGTTTCTCTTAAGTACATCCCACTTAAGTACATCCCTTCCCCCCCCTCCCCCGCCTTGAGAGTAAGGGGAGCAACTAAGATAAACCCTTAAATAGGAGCAAAAAAAAAATCTCCATTGTCGATCAGAACGGCAAATGGCATTTGAAACAGTTTGGAGCAAGTTTTAGTTGGGAAAAGAAAAACAAAACGATTCCTCTCCACTCGTAACCACCACCCCACACAGACACCCCCCCCCCCCAAACCCACACCCCCTCCCCCACACATCACCACCACACTGTGTGCTGTGTTATGTGCCTATGGCTGTGAGTGGCGTGTTCTCCCCTATGTGTTCAGTTCTGATCCAGTGCAGTTGGATGTGCTTCGCTTGTTGTGTTGTTATCCCAAAGCCCAGTGAGACCTCGGGTAAATCTTATGTCAGACAGACGCACAGGGCTGTGGGGGTGGGAGGGGGGGGGTTGGGGGATGGGGGGGTCGCTTATGACTGTGACTTTTTTTATATACGTTTAATAACACTTTGTCGAACACACACCCAGAGATTGCAGGGTTGGGATCTGCTCTGGCGAATGATGGGGAATGTTTTTTTTTCCCTTTCGCGTTCGGTTGTTGCAAGAAGAAACGAAATCAGTTTGTAAATTGCATTTTTATTTTTATTTTTTTTGTGGGTGGGGGGTACACAAACCTAGAAGCCCGAGTATGCATACTGTAACTGAGTAATTCTACGAAATTGTGGTGAGGTTTTATTTTATCCCGTGGAGTGTTGATGGATGCAAGACGCGAATTGGCAGCTAGAAATGGCATAGTTTGTTCTCAGTTTACTCTCAGCTCTCGTTGTTGTAAGTGAAACCCGTGGTAGTTTTCAGAATGAGTGGATCCAACCCCCCCCCCCCCCCCCAAAATCCAGCCATTTACCTCAATAACTGCATCATGGAAATGTTAAGAAAAAACGAGAGAAATATTTGCGACAGGAAGAAAGCAGCTCGTTGCATTTTTTTAATAGGTGTGAACAAGTAATCGTTTTGCCACTCAGGGTTTAGGTTACACAGGCAACTATGCATTCGGTTGATGGGGTAAATGGCTGAGAGTTCATCTAGAAGAGACAGCTGCTTAAACTTTTACTAACTTATTTCTCTCTCCTCCCCCCCCCCCCCCCCAAAAAAAAAAAATTCTTGTTTTCAATTGTAAGCGTTTCCACGACTCACAAGCAGTGCTGTGGAAAATGGTGAGGCATCTGTTCAGTAGTTGGGCCAGCTGAGACCTTGCTTTGGGAGAGGGAATACAAGACTTTAAAGAGCTGGGCGACTGTTCAGAGAGAGGCAGGAGAGTGGCTGAGCCTGGGTCAGAGGAAGGAAAAACAAACCTGGTAGAACTGGAAAGCAACTGCTTGATATTCCTTGCCAAAAACGTATGAGTCAAGAGTGGAGTGAATTTGAGAACGTTGACATAATGCTGAACTTAAAACCATCAATCGGCATTATAATGTGTGTCATATCGTGGCCTTGATGTGCAGATAGAATTGAAAAGAGGAAAAGGAGAGGCTTGTTTTTTTGGCATACTGTAGTCTTAACTGTTTTCCAATCCTCTAAATGAAGGGCCGTTGTGTGGCAATAATAATAATAATCCTTGCATTTGATATAGCGCTTTTCACATCTTCCAGACGTCCCAAAGCGCTTCACAGAATATACTGTAAAGTGAATTGACTGCATATTTGTGGGCGAACGCGGCAGCCAATTGCGCACAGCAATGTCCCACAAACAGTCGTAGATTGAAAATGACCAATTTATTATTGTTATTTTTTTTGGAGGGATTATCATTAGGCTCTGTGTGGAGTAAGGAAACTTGCCCAAGGTTTCGCCCTTTGCCTGGAATTGAACTCAGGTCTCTCACTTGCAAAGCGAGTGCTCTAACCACTGAGCTACAGGACTCCACATCTCCAATGTAGATTTCTTTGGCTCCACTGGAGTTCTGAGTGAACTAATCACCCCCAATGAACCATATTGATCAAGCTATTTAATTTATTTAATGTTGGGAGAGGGGTTGGGGCAGAGGAGAGAACTGCGTGGGAAAGAGTCTAGCTAGAGTACAGCCGGAAGACAAATGTAAACACATGCTTTTTCCTTTTAAATACTGCATTAGAGCTTGTGAAATTGCAGACAGCAATGCAAATGTTACTACGTGATACCTTGTTATATACAGAGAAGCACCTAATATCATCGCTGCATGGGTAAAATCAGCCTGTTATGTACACAAACACAGTGCTAGAAAAAGTGCCTATCTGTATGTTTACCAGTTTGGCAGGACTGCTGCTTTTGTCAGCTGATTCTTAAGTGGACCTGAGGCTTTTCTTAAAGAGCTCTTCCAATTTGTTTCAGCTATAAACCGAAAACCTTTCATGCATGCATGCATAGCAGACAACAAATGGGTCTCCAGAAGTGAGGTTTTGTACCTCAGCTTCTGGTGGCTATTCAAGAGTCTTTGCATTTGTTTTAAAAGGTCAAGAATCCCTATTAGTGCTGAGACCCTGAGTCTAGGTTTAGCAGAAGTACCGAGTAGCCACATTTGGCTACCAAACATTTTCTCCTTAGCAACCAAAACAAAAAGTCAGCATTAGTCGATTGCTAAATGTGTCTGCCACATTCACAAGTGCAGTGAAGGTGTTAAATAGATTATGGACCCAGTTAGAAGAGCAGGCCTGTGTATTTCCACCACCATTCCCCTTCCCTCCCCCACTCCTATGCAAAGATGTTAAAGTGCTTTTTTTTCTAGAATCTATTGAAGTTATTAAGAATTATGACTCTGAGTAAAAGTCACTCTTAAGTTTCAGAGGTGGACGTGCAGATTTGCCCTGTTATTTTGAAGGAAATGTATTTTTAATTGAGGGAATGCCAGGACGATAATCCCGATTAGTAGCCTGCTGGAGTTTTATGTTCATTTTGCATTTTTCAGTCAAGTTGTCAATGGACAAACGGGCTTTGTCTGTTAAACCATGGAAATAACTTCTGCTGCTAACTGTTCTTTGAATAGAACATTTGTGTTTGGACACATTTCCTTGCATGCTTTAGTTATTTAAGCTTATCGTAAAGATTCATATTCTTTACTATGGAGAAAAATTGTGATTTGTTTAATCCAACAGCAACAAGATTACATTTATATAGCGCCTTTCACATTGGGAGGATGTCCCAAGGCGCTGCAAAGAATACAGCATTTCAGACCCAAGCTGGGGTCGGGGGAGGGGGTGGAGGGGAGGGGAAGGGGTTGGCCGATGGCATGGTTAAAGAGGAGGGTCTTAAGACGGGACTTCAAGGAGACTAAGGAGGGGCGAGGCGGAGTGACTGGGGGATGGAATTCCAGAGGTTGGGGGCAGAGTTGCTGAAGGCTCTCCCACCAATGGTGGGGTGGGTGGGTCAGGGGACGTGGAGCAGGCCAGAGCCGGCTGAGCGGAGGGAATGGGTGGGTTGGTAGGGGGTTAGGGCACAGAGGTAGGGTAGGGCGAGGCCATGGAGGGCTTTGTAGGTGAGGACAGGGTCTTGAACTGGATCCTCTGAAGGATAGGGAGCTAATGGAGTCGGGCGAGAGTGGGGAAAATGGGGTCACAGAGTTTGGTGCGGGAGAGGACACGGGCTGCAGGGTTCTGGATTATCTGCAGCCTGTGGAGGGAAGATTTGGGAAGGCCGACAAGCAGAGCGTTTGTATAGTTGAGCCTGGAGGTGATGAAGGCATGAATAAGAGTTTCACCGGCCTGAGGGGTGAGGTAGTGGCGGAGTCGGCGATGTTACGGAGGTGAGAGAAGGCAGAGCGGGTCATGGCTTGAATGTGGGGGAGAAAAGACAGTTGAGGGTCGAACAAGACACCTGGGTTCCTGACTGGCTTGGTGAGTTGTACTGTGAAACCATGGAGGTTGATGCTGCCAGAGACTGAGCTGCTGAGGCGCTGGCGCGAGCCAATCAGGAGGGCCTCAGTCTTGTTCACATTCAACTGTAGGAAATTTGCCCTCATCCAGGACTTGATGTCCGACAGGCAGTCTGTCAGGACAGCAGTGGTCCTGGAGTTGAGGGTGGAGGCAGAAAGATAGAGGTGGGTGTCATCTGCATACATATGGAAGTTGACCCCATGTCTGCGGATGATGTCACCAAGGGGGAGCATGTAGATATTAAAGAGGAGAGGGCCAAGGACAGAGCCCTGGGGGATGCCAGACGTGACAGTGCAGGGGCTGGAGGAGAAACCGTTAGAGGCAACAAAGTGGAGACGGTGAGTGGGATAGGAATCGAACCAGGCAAGGGCAGATCCATGAAGATTGAGTAAAGCGGAGAGGCGGTGTATGAGGATGGTGTGATCGACAGTGTCGAAGGCGGCAGAGAGGTCAAGAGGGAGCCCTGTTCACAGATGTTCAGAATGTCATTAATGACTTTGACCAGGGCTGTTTCTGTGCTGTGGGCAGTGTGGAAGCCAGATTGGAGGGGTTCAAAGAGGAAATGGCGAGAGAGAAAGGAGCAGAGCTGGGACGCGACAACTCATTCCAGGACCTTGGAGAGGAATGAGAGGTTAGAGATGGGGCGGTAGCTGGAGAGGAGGGATGGTTCCAGGGAAGGTTTTTTCAAGATGGGGGTGATGACAGCTGTTTATAGGGGGGTGGGAACTGAATCGGTGGACAAGAAGAGGTTGATGTCATCAGACAGGAGAGGGGCCAGAAGGTGGAGCTGGGAGACGAGGAGAGAGTACTTTATGAAATATTCCAGTGCTTTATGAAATAATTTTCCAATCGTATCAGTAAGGCTGAGCTGAGCCCCTCAGCGTTGTAAATCATAATTTCAGGGGGAAATGTTCTGGAAAATCTCCTGTAAGCAAAACATTCACTATGGAGTATTAAATCCAATCAAGAGTATTTATTTACAATCACTACATTTCACAGTGAAATCCTGGGAAGAGCTTTGAGCTGTCTCAACGACATGATAAGGTGCTGCACTAAATGCAAGGAATGTTGTTGTTATATGCATCAAGTAAACTTGCACGGTGTGAAATCCTCTCTTTCCCTGCTCAGTTTCGGGTTTAAACCTCAAAGCGAAACAACCTAGTATCTTTTTCGAGAAACCAATTGTTAGACTGATACTATAACACATAATAATAATTCTTGCATTTGATGCCTTATCACCTCTTAGAGACGTCTCAAAGCACTTCACACAATATACTGTGAAGTGAATTGACTGTATATTTTGTAGGGCACTATCACAGATAACCAGTGTGAAATGAGGCAGCATTATTTAACTTTTAACATCATTTAACACTATCTGTGTAAATTTTTAATGAAAATTGTAGAAGAAGCAGTACCGAGTGTCACAGTGGGGTAATACAGTTCCATTTTAAACAAATAAGGTGAAAAAGAAAATGCACCCTAACGAGAAACAAAGAGAAACCAAAAGCAAGACCAATCTTGAATGAGTACTTGTTGAGAAAAGAGATCAAGAGATATCGGGATGGTAGCAGCTTTGTTTGATCACTATTGAGGTAGGAAAGTACAGTGTAGGTGCTTTGAATTCAGGGAATCAACATTACCGTAGGTTGGAGTGATGACATGTGAGCTGTGGAGAGGATAATAATAATCATCCTTATCTTGATGCAGTGCCTTTCACATTAGGAGGAAGTTTGAAAGCACTTCATGGGAAGTGCATTCTTCAAAGTGTAGAGACTATTTTGTCGGCAAATGTGATAGCCAGTTAGTGCACAGCATGTCCCACCAACAGTCACTGGGAGGAATTTCTTAGTCTTCTTGAATAGTCTGTAGGATCTTTGACGTCCACCAGAAAATAAGTTTTGCTTACCATCTCATCCAAAGGATAGCACTTGCATCAATGCAGCATACTCTCAGCACTGCGTTGGTATGTCAGTCTGGTGTCTGAATTCCAAGTGCTGACATGGAGCTTGAACCCTCAACCTTCTGAATCAGAGACGAGAGTGCTATGAAATAAGCCAGGCTGAGAAACATGGGGTGGCCCAAATGGCTGTTTGCTGCTTCATATTTTCTTATGTTAAGATAACAGAAACTGAATAAAAGATGTTCATATTTGACCCCATAAGATGGATTTTGTTTCCACTGTAGCCTATGACTGCAGTTGGGAATCTCTCAGACTTCAAGCTTTAGACAGGACTTTGGGTGCAACACAGACTAGGGATGGGTGGCTTGGACAATGAGTGGAACTCGGTCTGTTTGTATGAGATGTTGATTTTTGCTTTATCATTTCATCAGATGCCATTAAACATGGCTATTTCTGCATGTACAGGTTCAGCATTGAATGGGGCAGAAGTAGTTAGGTTAAAATGAATTTCATTTAATCTGGGCAAGATTGTTTAAGAACACTCAATTTGAAAAGAAAAGGGAGTTTCTCCTGGTGTCCTGGCCAACAATCCCCAAATAAAATTGGTCATCACGACATAGCTATTTGTGCAAAATTCCTGCGAACATTGAAATGGCGCTTCAAGAGATCAATTAAAAAAAATTCTGCTTTGAATTGTGCTTGCAAACGAAATACACAGTCACTTTACATAATATGCTGTGAAGCATTTTGAGACATCCCCCTGACAGAGAGGGCACTCTTATCAAAAATACAAAGTTCCTTTAAATTTGGAATTAAATCTGTTTCAGGGTTTATTTAGGTGGGTTTAGCTTCTTTGAAGTGACATTAATCAGCTTGAACATTTTATCAAACGTGTTGGTGCTCCAAATCTAGTATATTGATAGAAAATATATTTAACACCACATGTTGTAAACTAATTATTTTATATCTGCGATGGAGACTGGCCTTTTTGAAACTTGCACGTAAAGTTTATACATTACCATGTGTCAATTCATTGCTCCTTTAGAAAGATTAGCATTCATATATTTTGTTCAAAAAATAATGTACATTTAACCAGTCGTACAATTAATTTTGTCTGACAGAAAGGTTAATCAGTTATGTCAGCTTATTTAATTGAAGATTATAACCATAGATGAAGACCATTCAGCTCATGTCTGTGCTGGCGGTTTGAGTGACGCAATTCTTTCAGTTCCATTTACGCAGCTTTTCAGGTTGATCTAGTACTGCAGTATGTTGGTGCAGAAATGGTGCTACAATGTAAAGTAAAGGATGTGAATTTACAGTTGAAATTGCAAGTTATGTGTATCAGCTGGGCATGAAGGTGGGGGAAATGAACAGTCTCCAAGAATGGAATTTATCCACATACTGGTTGGTTGTAGAACATGTTTGCTGTTCAGCCTAGCACTGAAGAATTGCTATTGAGTGAGAGAATCAAAATAGATGAAATAAAATAGTGGGAAACGTTGAATCCCCACCAAAAAGCTTTACTGTATTATTATTTCCAGTTTATTCTATCCCTTTTGGTAAATTGTAATTTAATCATTGTGTTTTTTTTCTCCTTTCCTCCCCACCACCAAACCTCCTGCAACCCTTTTAGGTTGGAAGTAATAAGCACATAATGAATGACCACCTACATATTGGCAGTCATGGACAGATCCAAGTACAACAGCTCTTTGAAGACAATAGCAACAAAAGGACTATTTTGACCACACAACCAAATGGACTCACCATGGTTAGTAAAACAACATTACCAGTGGTTCAGGACAGGCAATTGGATAGTTCTCAAAGGCGGCAGGGGAGCTCTGCCTCTGTGAAGTCGACGGATGGTCTTTCAAAACCTAAATCCACCGTGATGACTCCAGAACAAGCGATGAAACAGTTTATGCATAAACTGTCAACGTTTGAGCACCAAGAGATATTCAACTATCCAGAGATCCACTTTGTTGGTCCAAATGCAAAGAAACGGCAGGGTATAATTGGCGGCTCAAACAACAGTAGCTATGACGATGACCAAGGCTCCTACATCCATGTACCTCACGATCACATTTCTTACAGATATGAAGTTTTGAAAGTAATTGGAAAAGGGAGTTTTGGGCAGGTAGTGAAAGCCTATGACCACAAGCAGCACCAGCACATAGCACTGAAAATGGTGAGGAATGAAAAGCGGTTCCACCGACAGGCTGCGGAAGAGATCCGGATTCTCGAGCACTTGAAGAAGCAAGACAAGGATAACAGCATGAATGTCATTCACATGCTGGAGAACTTCACATTCCGTAACCATATTTGCATGACGTTTGAGCTGCTGAGCATGAATCTATACGAGCTGATTAAGAAAAACAAGTTCCAAGGGTTTAGCTTGCCTTTGGTTCGAAAATTTGCACACTCAATATTGCTGTGCTTGGACGCTTTGCATAAGAACAGAATTATTCACTGTGACCTTAAACCTGAGAATATTCTACTCAAGCAACAGGGACGCAGTGGCATTAAGGTGATAGATTTTGGCTCCAGCTGCTATGAACACCAGCGTGTATACACGTACATACAGTCGCGATTTTACCGTGCACCCGAGGTGATCCTTGGTGCTCGCTATGGAATGCCTATAGACATGTGGAGCTTGGGCTGCATTCTGGCTGAACTATTAACAGGATACCCTCTGTTGCCTGGAGAAGATGAAGGGGACCAGCTGGCTTGTATGATTGAGTTGCTGGGTGTGGCACCGCAGAAGTTTTTAGATCAATCGAAACGAGCCAAAAATTTTGTGAGCTCCAAAGGCTACCCCCGCTATTGTACAGTCACTACATTGCCCGATGGCTCAGTAATTCTCAATGGAGGACGGTCGCGCAGGGGAAAGCTGCGTGGGCCACCGGGGAGCAAGGACTGGGTGACCGCGTTGAAAGGCTGCGATGATCCTCTCTTTCTCGACTTCCTGAAACAGTGTTTAGAGTGGGATCCTGCGTTACGTATGACGCCCAGCCAGGCATTGCGACACCCCTGGCTACGGAGACGCTTACCGAGGCCTCCAGCTGGAGAGAAAACGTTACCAAAAAGAGCTACGGAAAGCAGTGGTGCTATTACATCAATTTCCAAATTGCCTCCAACTTCAGACTCAACTTCGAAACTAAGGACTAATTTGGCACAAATAACGGATGCCAATGGGAATATTCAACAGAGGACAGTGTTGCCAAAGTTGGTTAGCTGACTTTGAATAAGTTTAGGAAGGCGAGGAGTGTTGACACTTGTTACCGCATCGCAGAGCCTTAATCAGTTGAAATTTTGTATTTAGACCTTGATAATCATTGATTTCAACAGAGTTTAAGCAACATTCTGCTTTTATAAATGCTAGGAACAGTATTTTGTTTCTGAGTGCTGGGGACCATGCTTTATTGGAAGTTGCCTTTCCATCTATTGAGTATCTGTCATTTACTTCCTATCTATTCCATTGTGGTATGAATGTGGTACATCAACCATACGACATTTGAGGCTGTCCAATAAATGCCAATATTAATTTGACAGGAGTAAAGCAATGAAAAATTATTGATTCGCTGCATTTATTATCGGGCATTTTAAAAATCATTGCATTGAAGGATAGTAATTTTACTGGTTTGAAAAATGTAAAACAGTACCAGTGAAGTGTAGAAAGTAGTAATTGAATAAATCAATGACAAAACCCTTGTACCATAATAAAATAATAATAATAATCATTGCATTTGATATACTGCTTGAGACGTCTCAAAGCCCTTCACAGAATATACTGTAAAAGTGAATTAACTGTATGTTTGTGGGTGAAACGCGGCAGCCAATTGCGCACAGCAGAATAAGAATAAGCCAATAAATCATGAGGCATAATTTAATGTCCCAGTATCTGCTGAACTGATTTCAAATCTTTCCACTCTAACGTCAGTAAAGTAAGTTGTGTGTCTTTGTGATTGGGCAGAGGTTCTGTTCAATTTTGGCTTGATGTATAAATGGAATACATTAACCGAACATTAAGCGATAAATATGTTGTACATTATAGACGTTTCTATCTATTTGAACATTTTAGCTGGATTTCATTTTGAAATTGTAACAATTCGCACCTGTAACATTATCAGTCCTATTAGGTATAGTCCTTCTTTCACAGAAAGTAGTCTCATTTTGGAAATATAAACAGCCCATGGAAGCACGAATGAGGCGTTGTGTGTGATGGGGTTTGAGAAATTATTGGTGAGTCTTTTTTATGAAGAGTAGAGATGTTGAATGAAAGAAAACAAACTTTATTGTACAAAATGAAAAATTTAAATGAATGATCATATTACCTTACCTGAAGATACTTCAAAAGATGATTAATCTTAATAAAAAATGGAATTTAAAATGTTCAACTTCCAAAGTTTAAAGCATGGTTCTCAGTTAGGCCAATATAAGCGTTGTTTCCGGTAACCTAGCTCTTTGATCAGGCTACAGTAAACTTTCTTACACATTCTGCCAAGTAACAAAACATGTAAATGTATATGGACCTTCCTCTCCATTGTATTTTGAAAGATTTTATGCTAAAGTTACATATTTCTATGAAGTGTTTGTATATTTATTTATAGAGCAAGACAAACCTTCACGGTACTGAAACTGGGTTTAAGTCAATAAATCCATTGTTTCCTGTACTTTTAGAGAAATAAAACTCTAAAGTTGTCATGTATTTAATACATGTATGTTGAATTGTTTTATAGTGCAATATTTGAAATTGCAGTATATCCTTTTCTAGTACTTTTTTTTGCTTTGTAATACACTTTGAATTGAATGTTGTAATTGTACAATATTGCTGAAATAACACTACAGAGAATCTTTGTATTTACTGGCTTTGTAAAATGTTACCGGAAAGAGATTTTGTGTACTTGCATTGGCCCCAAAGCTGTTCTGAGCAGTCGATGGATGCGGACTTGTTGACTCATTGAGAAATATCTCCTGTACAGACTTTACCTCCATTGCACATTTTGTTATTACCTATTGCTAGTGATTGGAGCAAAATTGTTTATTTTTTATGGAAATAATAACCCTTCACAAACTTAGAAACCATTTCAGTCTTCTGTAGGAGGCTGCAGTCCGAGGGTGCTTGTACATGCCCTGACTTGATACTAGTTCAGTGCCATGTAATCTCGGATTATATAATGTCCAATTAGTTCAGTAACTCGGTTCCACATATCATTGGGTTTTTCCATCACTACAAAAAAAAACAATCAATGGTACAATATAAGACTTTGGATTTATAAAACCTTTCACCTGAGCAGACAAATTGTGCCCTTAGTGTTAATGATGTGCCTTTTGTTATCAATGCTATGTGGGAGGTTTACATACAATTGATTCTTTAACCTATTGGGTACTGGGCATACGTATGGTATAGCAGCTTGTATGGATGTATTAACTGCAGTGTTCAAGAGATTGGAAGGGGAATGCATGCTTTACATTACATTTGAGGACTAAAATAAAGAAGTAATGAAACCATTCATAACAGTAGGCCATACAGCGTGAACTTTTACGTATTTAATGTCATACTATATATAGAACTAAATAAGTTCCCATAAGCTTCAGTCAACATTTACTGGTTGAAGAGATCAAAGCTTCAACCATACAGAAGTACTACATAAGTAATCTGGGTGCATAGAAGGTTGCAAATGATTAATTTGTTCCTCAAATTGCTGTTTTGCAGTCTTTTGTTTTTATTTATATGAAGGATACTTTTGGTTCTTATAAACCCAGATCAGAAGTGGAGGGCATTGTCAAACTTTTAACATTGTTACCGTTAGTTTCCCAGAGTATTGTACACTGGTCATCCCAGAGTACAGTGTTAGGTCGTTGATCGATATGCACAACTCGATAATGGTTAATATGAGAGTAGTTTGTCTGTGAGCTGTCTAAAGAAATATCAGTCAATCAAAACATCAATTTAGAAAAATCTTGTTAAGCTAAGTCTGCACTGCTGATTCGAAACCCTATTCTGTTGCTTTCTGGAAGTGGTTGATACCTACTTAAAGGGAAATAAAATATAATATAACTTGCAGAATTGCCCAATAATTCAAAATGGTATTAAGAATGATATCTATCCCCTTACCAGTGTGTGGGTCATTTCTGTATCCATTTTACTTTGTTTTACTGCAGCACTGCTGGTTGAGAGCAGACCTGTTGTTTAGCATTTCTCCTGCTGTGATTTCATGAATGGGGATTGCGGGTAGCACTTCTCATTCATAATGTGTTCAGATATTGCAGCAGCAGAGCTGAAGCCAACAGTTCTGGAATACAAAACCAGTGTACATGTACATTGATCAGTGTATAGAAATGTGTTCCTTACCCACTATGGGGCAATTTAGTCAACACAGTACTTGTCCTTTAATAATACAATAACAATAATAATTCTTGCATTTGATATAGCGCCTTATCACGTCTTCCAGACATATACATATGTCTTTAAGCATATACACTACCTTCCCTGTAGGTTAAAGTATCCTCTGAAAACATAAATTCTTCATGGTTTTAAAACTCATAAGCATCCTTGCTTCAGTGCATAGTTTTGCAGCCTGCACACAAATTGAACATTAGAAAACAAGTTAAAAGCTGCAGTCAGTTCTCATTTTTTGCAATTCCTAATCTATTAGATAAATAGTTACAATTTTTGACTGCTAAACCTTGCTAAATGTAGGTGCCATATTTAAATTCTCTAGAAGCTACTCCACTGTTGTAAATGTAATGCTTCCCACCCCGGATTCTACAGTATGCAGCACAGACTATGGTAAGCGTGGGATTTAAGTACTCAGAGGGTTAAAGCCAATTATTTTGTTTGTCTTAAATAACTTCCTAAAATAAGATTAGAATATGCGACCAACTTTTTTTTAAAAACTGGACATTTACCTCAATTAAAATGGGATTTAAAAAATAGGAAAAACCAGGGCATTTACCAAAATGCATTCCTTTTCACATATCTGGCTGCAGGGCTAGAAATTTAGGGAGTAAGGCATCTTATGGGTCTGTTCACCTGAAGTATAGCTTAGAAAAATACTGACTTCATGTGAAATCTTGTACCAAGCACTGTTAATTTGTAGTACCTGATAATACTGAAACCTTTTCTAATTGACTTATTAATTAAATGTGTTTCATATCCTGGTTTGTTTCAACAAGTGAGGCCTCTGATACTTTTCAAAATTGCTGCATTCCTCAAAGGGGAATAAGTGACTGATTGAGATCTGTGGTGACTGTTTTGGTTTAGATAATGTCCGTATCTGGTTACAGTTTCAATCAAGCTGAGGCTTGTAGGGATGTTTTGCTAATTGAAAAGACCTTGGATACAAGAACTGTTTTGCTAAAAAAAGGTTGAATTTCTACTGCTGTACAGAGTGACATTTAGTGGTTTAGATTACTCCATACCAGAGTAAAGGCATGAGTTAATTCAATGAACACCAAACTTGGATGTGTGTTTGTATGCTGCACTTGTGCACTGTACATATGTGAAATTCTGAATGTCTACTATGTATATAATGTATGCACAATTCTTGTGAAATGCTGCTGTTGCCACTTACTGTATTTTTAGTGGATCGTAGTGGCTGGTTTTAAGATACTGTATGTATTGTACAGCTAATGACAGAAGTATAACTTCTTTTTTTTAGTGAATATTTGGTAAAAACAAATTTTATTGTTGTGGCCCAGAAAATCATTTCAAAATAAATTTTATGTCGGAGTTTACAAAAAAAACACTACCTGTTGCATTTCTTTTTGTTGCCTTGCCCCCTCCCTCCCCACCTTCAAATGTCACCTAAAGACATTCCTTTTTGATCGTGCCCTTAACTGTGAGATCTCATTCTGCGTAAATCCACTGGCCCCCAAAGGCCTCTAATCTTAACATCCATTTACATTACATTGATGTGAATAATTCCACCACTCGTCATGATTGATCCAATTATATTCTGCAGCTGACTTGAAGTGACTGACACCTCTGCACTGGGTAATGTGCTGACTATAAATGTTCTGTCAAGGAAGCAAATAAAGAATCCACCTCAACTGATTATCTTTATACAGAATGTCACTTAGAGTGTATGTCGTCCAGATTATGTTGTGTGATAGTTTGTAGTTTCTACACATCCTGTTTTACAATCCAGACGAGGGTGAATTCACTCTTGAGGTGACATTTCCAATCGAAGAGCCTAGGTTTCGCGGAGCTTATTTTGATGTATGGTGCGCTGTGCCCATGGAACATTTATTAGGACAATTTTGATAATTTTGAAGCGTACAATTCAGTGATTCACATCACCTCATCGTGTCAGTCGCATGTGAAACACCAATGCCACACAAATGGTGCCAGATTCTTCATCCTCAAAAGAGATTGCCAAGCAATTTTTGACAAAAATCATCGGCCCTTGAAAATGTGTAAGCCAAGCCTGACTGCAGCACTGGCAGCGATAATGATTCTAGATTGAAAGCTCAGGTGGCTGAGACCTTAAATGCTGGGTTTGTAGCCTTGTAACTGCACTGATATCACACAGGCTGGCATTTAACTAATTGTAAATAAATTTGAGTTTCAGTCATCAAAAGACTTTAACAAGGATAACTTTAACACTTGGCTGTGCCACACAAATGTCTCTGCATCTAATGACCCTTAGTTTGAAAACGCCCACGAATACTGCATAAGAAGCAAAATATTAGCATCATTAAGTCAGTGAAATAATGTGCCTTCTGTTTTTCAACACTTGATTATACAATAATGGATTTCTTTCTGAACATGCTACATTGGGAAAATCTAGGGTCAGCTTTGTTTGTAACAAGAAATTCATTTAAATTCCTTGACATTTTGGAACTATTGCCATAGATGTCAGGAAAAATGGTACCAAAGCTGGTACGTGGAGAAGAATGGCCAAGTTTTTGTTTGTTCAGCACTCATGTGACTTTTGCTGAATGTTTTGGAATCTCCTATACAGTCCCACATTTTATTAAATCTTTTATTGGCATAAGTACAGCAGTTGGATGTTATGCTTGTTTTTTTACACACACACAGCTGTTGTAACTGAGCAGCAAGGATTGCATTCACTCAGCAGATTTAAACAGATCAGGGTCATATCTTCCTGCAGAACAATGTGCTGGGGGAAGGGAGCTGCAGAAACGCCATATGTTTAACAGTCGCTTATTCTTTCTTTTTTTAAAAAAATGTTGCTTTTTTTTCTCGACATCAACCACAAGGTTCTAGTTATGTTTGCTTGAACTATTTTTGGTGCAAACTTACTAAGACCCAATCCGTTGGTAAAAGGCTCACTTTTTATCCTTTGTAAAATAGCAAAAGCACATGTGGTTTATTAGTTGGCGTTGTAACTGTCAGGCGGCTGTCTGGATTGCCTCATGCACAGTCCACAAAGTTCCTTTCACAAACCTTATGTTTGCATTTCTAGGCCTGTAACATATAAGGGTATACATTTGCTTTGAGTTCAGTAACGCTAACAGTAATTCCTTTTGGTTTAAAATCACTGTACGACAATAACATAACAGTGGCAGCTTACATTTATATAGCACCCTTCACATAGGATAAGGTCTGGAAGCATTTCATTGCAGAGATCTTCTAAAGAAATTTTCAGCACAAGGAAAAGAAAACATACTTTTAATTCTAGTAAAGTTAAGCATATTGTTTTATTCTTGGATTTAAAAATGAAAAATAAATGGCAAGGCTTGCCATTTGGCACTGGCTTGTGAGATTACTCACTGTAATATAAGAGGATACTGATCCACCCTAAATACAGTCTTGCTTTTAATAATCTTTTAATGAAGCTACTTTGTCCCAGCCAGATGGACAACGTCTCTTTGCCCGTCTTCCTTTATACAGAAGAATGTTGTTGTTGCAGGGCAGACCTCAGATAATTGGTGAGCTGCCCAAATCTGCTGCAGATTGTGCCCATACATGGCATGGCCAGATTCATCCTGGTCCATATTTATGTTGCTCTCCAGAGCGGGATATTGTCAGTGTAAGGTGTGTTTGGCACTGGCTTTCGAAGGCTTTGATGAGCATGCCTGTGGTTCAGAGACTTGGGATGCCCATGGGTGCACAGTTGAATTCCAGCCAAAATTGGTGCTATAAATGGCATCATATGTATCTGGAGTTTCTCAAGCTCAAATTTTGATTTTAGCAGTGAATTGAAATCTAGATCGAAGCAAAAAGCCAATGTAAAATGTTAGTAATGTGGCTCTAATATTTTACATATGGCTCTTCACCTCCAGGATGGAACGTTTCCATTTTAAGGTCTGAAGTCAGACATCAATACAGTGTTAATTTTGTTCACAGAATTGCTCCTCTTTTTAAAGCAACATATTTTTCTGAACTCGGTTATAATAATAATCCTTGCATATAGCACCTTTCTTGTCCAGAGGATGTCTCAATGCGCTTCACAGGATTCACTGTAAAGTATTGCGACTATTTTGGAGTTGAACACGGCAACCAATTTACACACAACAATGTCCCGCAAACAGCTATGGAGTGTCTGCCTCGAGTGTGAGCTCTAAATCCCAGTATAGGGTTTGAACCCACAAACTTCTGACTCAGATAATTGAGAGTGAGAGTGCTACCAACTAAGTCAAGCTGACATGATTTCCTTAATACTGCATGTGGCTGAATACTTCCCTGGAACTTATTAGCCCAGGTATTTGGAATATACATTTTAATAATAATAATAATCCTTGCATTTGATGTAGCGCCTTTTCACGTCTTTGAGATGTCTCAAAGAGCTTCACAGAATATTCAGTAAAGTGAATTGACTGGATATTTTTCCACTTTCTTTTTTTCCCTTAGTGGGTTGTAAAATGCACCAAGGTGTTTGTTTTGTCGAAAAAGTGAATTCGGTAATGTTAAGAGTGAGCCTGGGATAAATACAGTGAAATTAAAAATCCAACAGAAAAAATGTTGAATATTTGTAAAATTAACTTAATGAGTTTCTTGCTCCATCTTTCCCCCTTCAGATCCCCTAGGAAAATATGCAAAATAAAAGTTAACTTGTTTTGGAAGTTGGCCAGGGTTAGGTCATTTTATATAAAACATTTTAAGGAAGGTTTCATGCAATAACCTGATACAACAATAGATTGTGGAACATTTGCATTCATATTAGCAATTGTAACTGCATTGTCAGGGCCAAATCTTTTGATTCAGCCGAATGAGTTGGTTGTAAATGGTATTTGAAAGAATTCTGCAGAAAATGTATTCAAATTGGCTTGAGTGACTGCTCTCACTCCTGTAAACACGCTGCAAAGCTCAGAGATGAGGAAGTGCTAGTTTTATTTTGGCTGATGCCTTTTCCTGCTCACCGAGGGTCAAGGAAAACAGCAGTCTGTTGCTGTATGATTTGCATTTTACGAAAATACTTCTTTCTGAACAGTTTCTGTGATGTAACGCTCCAAGAGATAGAGCCATGGAAATACAGAGCACAAAAGACAATTGGCCCATTGACCCATTGTGTCTGTGTTCGTTCAGTGAACTTTTGTTAAGTGAACGTTTAAGCATTTATCAGGATTTCGGAGTAAAATAGTTTCCCATCGCATGATTACTGTACTTGTAATTGTTTGACAATTGCCACTGTTTTATTTTAACTTGCTCCAAGCAACTACTGCTGCATTATACAGGGTGTGACTGTTCGTTCTCATGGCTGTAAACCCAGCTAAACAAGGGATTAAAAACAAGAGATACTGGTGGAACAGAGCAGATGAAAACAAATCTAAAGGAGAGGTTAAAGGTTAATGTTTAGGCGACAATCAATCATCACTTCTGATGGGAATGGTGGGTGCAGGAGGTCACACTCGAAATGTAAACGTACCTTTCTCTTTCAGCTTCTTTTGATCTCTTTATTTTCAGTATTTTCTATTTTTGTTTCATATTTCCAGTTTTTCACTTTTTTCTGATGTGATTATTTTATTTACCTAATCACTTTACCTGTGATTTCCTTAATACTAAACATGACCGAATACTTCCCTACAAGCTATTAGTCCAGTTGTGTCCTTATCTATCCTTAAATCACACTTAAGGATGTACCCCTCCTGCTCTCCCTTACTCAGCGCTGAACCCCACCACTGTGCAGTGCTCCAAGACATTATCCTGCGTGAAGAGGACTAATTAACAATAATAATAAGCCTTGCATTTGATATAGCACCTTATCATGTCATCCCAAATCACTTTATAGAATATACTGTATAGTGAATTGACTGTATATTTTGTGGGTGAAACACAGCAGCCAATTGCACACAGCAGTGTCCCACAAACAGTTGTGGTTTGAGTGACCAAATGATTATTTTGTTTTTTTTAAAAAATTGTAAGGATTTATTTTTTGGAAATTTATCCCTTGGAAAATTGGTTAGCAACCGGGTTGCTACTTACTGCTACGTAAACGGAGGCTTGTGGAGTAAGGAAATTTACCTAATGTTTCGCCCTGCTCAAGAATCAAACCCAGGCGAAGCTACAGGATGCCTCAAGTGCAAGTTGTTGTTATTATCAATGCATAATCCATGGATAAATTTGCAAGGGAACAGTTAAAATGTATTGAATTAGCATTTAGCGCAGTGTTGCAAATGGATTTTTAATTTTCAATTTCTATTCGCCTAATTGGAGACAGTGGCATTCAACTACATTGCTGTTTTTTCTATTTTTTGTAATCAACAACATTTCACTGTAGTTTAGCAATCTATGATTGAAGGGCAGATGTGAGACAGGTTTCAGTACAGTGCTTCAAAGCCCTGTGTTGACTTCTTTCCTGCAAGCAATGCATAACCTAAATAACAAGTGACAGTGCAGAATGATGTTTTTTATCATATACACCAACAGCTGGAAAAGTCATGGAGATGAGTGTATCAGTCTGGCCTAATTGATAGCAGTCTCCCTTCCAAATGAGAAGATTGTGGGTTTAAGCCGGACTTTAAGTCTTGGAACTTCAGATGAGACATTAAACTGAAGTTATATCTGCCAGTTCAGATGAACAATAAGATCCAATAGCAGTATTTGAAAAGAAAAAGGAGTTTCCCCTGGTGTCCAAGCCAACAATCTCCTAATTAAAATTGGTTATTCACTTCATTACTGTGTGCAAATTGACTGCTGCTTGTGCCGTACACAGTCACTCCATTTTACTGTATATCCTGTGAAGCACTTGGAGATGTTCTCCTGAACAATATAAGGAATGCTACTATTTTATTTTTATAGAACAGTTAGAGTTCACAATTGCCCACATGGTGAGTTCACCATTTCAGCTGGGGACTTAGTTGTTTGGAAATGGGATGTGGAGGGAAACATTAATATATATTTTTAAAAATCTCAAACCGTTTCACAGGATTACTATGAGTTGTAGCACCTGTGTATTTGTAGGCAAACACGGCAGCCAATTTGCACACAGCAGTGTTCCACAAAATGGCCATGAAATGAATGATCAATTTCATTTGGAGCATTGTTGGCCAGGACACCAGAAGAAACTCCCCTCTCTTTGTGACCTGCGACTTCAATCTTTTGTGCTTTTTAGGGTAACTTGCAGAAATGTTGCTGGAGTTTGAAGACATTTTACAGTATATTGAACTGAGTATTGTAATCATATGAGTGAGAAATTCTTTACCAGCAAACTTGTTCCGAAGTCTTGCTTTTCAGCAGACGTTTCAAACCTACTCTTGTAAAAAAAACTATTGTTAGAAATGTTCCATTAACCTTTACGAGTCCAATGCTCAACAAATGCTTTTGCAACCATCCCCTCATTCATCTCAACCTTGTCACAGATTTAACAAACAAAATCTGCGTTCAATGTAAACAGAGTCGATCAAGGCCAAGAATTGTGAAGAGTTCAGAAGATGGGAGCAGGGTGGAGGAAGCATCAGCGATGCATGACTTGGATTGGGAACATCCCTGATTGCAGTCATTTGCTTGTCACCATCTGGTCAACAGATCTCTTGCATCTTGTGTCAACTGGCATGGAGTGCCACACAAAAAAAGCACTGAAAACTTCAACAATTAAACGCTCAACTTAGCAAACAAGTGACCTTCAATAAAGTTCATGGACAATGTGTCAGAGCAGCTGAGAGAACCGCGCTCTCACCGCTCAGCATTGTGTGTGTTTATGAATACGTGGGGAGACCACATAGAATGAAATTACTGGCTGATGCAGCAGCACGAGTGCCTTTGTTTCAGGCTCCATCGCAATGTGTTTTGTCCTTTGCTTTGCCAAGAATGAAGAGGTCTGACACATACTTTACAGTTAATTTACTTCAATTAACTTTTTATGCACCCAAACAAAAACAAAGAGCCAGTTTAATAGTGTACAGTACTGGCCATAAAATGTTCCAGTAATCAACTGCAATGTATTTCTCAGTTATCCTGTAGTTAGGGTATTTGCAGTGTAAGCATTGCCTTGGGTCAGGGTTCTGGTTATCAGTCAGTGTAAAACTGATTAAAGACTCAAAGGAGCTATTCCATAGATTAAACGTGAATTGTAAGAATAATAAATAATAATGATTAGGCTTACAATTAACATAGCATCTTTCATCTCAAAGTGCTTAACCGGATTTATTGTGAAGCGCAGTGACTTTATTTTTTTAGGTGAACTCGGAAACCAATTTTTGCGCACAGCAATGTCTCACAGCGTTCATGAAATGAATGATCAATTTAATTTCACGAGGATTGTTGGCCAGGACACTGGGAGAAACACTCTTCTCTTTTTGAATACTCCCATAAGAACTGGTAACTCGGTTTAACATCTCATCTGAAGGACGGCACCTCTGTTATATAATCTGGGGCTTCATCCAAACCATTTTAGTCTTGTATGATGTTTAGCTGACAGAACCCATTGAATACATTCATTTTTCAATACTCCCATTTATCTAATGTTTTCCATATGATTTTCCCAAAGTAATTGCTTTTAAGCATATATTAAAAAAATTATCAAGTTAACAAAACGGATGAGTTCAGCTTTCTTCATCACCACCATCACCTCTTCTTTGGAAAAGCTAAGCAATCCAGCTGCAGAAACGATTGAATACAGTACTTCATATGGTTAGCACAAAAAATTATTCTTGCTTTAAGAGTTAACGTTTCGTAAATGGTTCCAGAGAAAAAAATGTACACTAAGTAAGTTTGCCAAAGAAATGATTGTGTGAAGGCATACACCTTATTAGGAGTGTTTCCAGTTTGTTTGCGTTGCCTGGTAGGGACCTGCTGGAGGTTGGGAACTCAGTAAATGAACTGTAACAAAAATTGCAACTATCAGTGTGAAACAAAACTCATCCTAACTCAGTTGGGAGTACTTTCACCTCTGAGTCAGAAGGTTATGGGTTCATCACTTGAGCTCATTGTTTAGTTTGACTCTCAAATACATCATTGGAGGTGATGTTCAGATGAGATGTTAAACCAAATTCTTGTCTGCCTGTTCAAATGGAAGTTTAACGATCCCATGGCATGATTTGAAAAAAGAAGGGAGTTTCCCCAGGTGTCCTGGCCAACAATCTTCCTGAGAAAATTGGTCATTTGCTGTTTGAGGGACATGCTGTTTGAGGACATGTAGCTCAGTGGTTAGAGCACTCGCTTTGCAAGCGAGAGACCTGAGTTCAATTCCAGGCAGAGGGCGAAACCTTGGGCAAGTTTCCTTACTCCACACGCCTAATAATAATCCCTCCAAAAAACCAAAACAATAATAAATTGGTCATTTTCAATCTACGACTGTTCGTGGGACATTGCTGTGCGCAATTGGCTGCCGCGTTCGCCCACAAATATACAGTCAATTCACTTTACAGTGTGTTCTGTGAAGCGCTTTGGGACGTCCTCCCGACGTGAAAAGCGCTATATCAAATGCAAGGATTATTATTATTATTATTATTGTTGTGCATAAATTCCAAATGCTCTGTGACACTGCCCTGCATGAGGGAGCTATATAAATGCAAGTTGTTGTTGTAAATTGGCTGCCATAATTGTCTGCAAGTACACAGTTATTAGACTTTATGATAAGATCCTATAAATACAGAGCTCAGATTTGTAACTGTGAGTATTTTTAGATCAGCCTGTTATCAATGATTTGATAATGCACTGTATGAAATGCAAGGATATTTTTTATTAAATAAAAACTCATCTCTATATAATTATATAATTTAGGAATATGATTCTGTGGCATATACCTTTCCCCCTTCAAACTTAACACAAGGTGCAAAAGTTTAATTCTCACAAGAAAGATATTTCAGTGCTGAACACCTTATAAGGTTGTAGTACATTTTCCATGCTTTGCTATTCAACTATAAACAATTCCTCATTCAGAGTTTGGTAACCTGTTATGAGACGTGTTAAAAGGGAGCTTTGACATCAGCATTTCTTTTAAACATCAAGTTCCAGTAAAAGGTTTACCAAGAGGATTTCACCTTTCCAGTAGTGATTATTTTTCAATGTTTTTGTTTAAAGCCACAGTGTCGGAGACATCAGTGGGGGAGCTGACTTGAATGAGTTACATTATTGAACTAACAGAATTGTTGAAGGAGTTTAGATTAATGATTATATCTCTGCTGATGTTAACCTATCCTTCACCTGTTCAGGTAGCTGGTAAACATTCTATGGCACTGTTTGAAAAAAGAAGGAAGTTTCTCCCGGTGTCCTAGCCAACAAACTCCCAAATAAAATTGGTCACTCACTTCAAGAATATTTTCAGACATTGTTGTGTGCAAATTAGCTGCAACATTTGCCTGCAAATACATTACAAATCCTGTGAAGCTTTTTTGAAACATCTTGATGATGTGATAAAGCACTATAAAAAATGCAATTTTTTTATGAATATAACTCTGCTCTCACTTGTCGTTGGGTTTCGGAACCCTCTGCGGTCAATTACTTCACCAGCCATTCAACAGTCAGTAGTTGACCCAAAATATGTCAAGACATGGACAAGAAAGTGAAGACCTTTCAGAATAATTGTATTTAACCTAGTGGTGTGAGCTTTAAAATGAGTGTTTGGTGGGTTAAGGTTGAAATGTCCCAAAAGTTTGATGTCCCCTTACATTACAGCACAGCTGGTGATGAGATAGGAGCTCCCGCTAGCTGCAGAACTACAAAGGAAAAAGATGCTACAGCCTGCAAAAGAAAGAGAAAAAAAAACAGTTTATAGTGTCTTATCATGTTAAATGTTTCAAAGCATTCTTGTGTAATTACCATCAAGTGTTCTGCTTTTTGTACAGCAGCACAAACACAGCAAACAGTTTTTTGACTAGCTAAATCCCACGAACAACCACAAGGTGAACGACTAATTGATCTGCAAGTTTGTTGGTCAGGACACTGGGAGAAATTCCTTTATGGTCGAGGAGACCCGGATTACCAATCTGAAATCCCAATCTGGGATTTGAACCATCAATCTTGCTGATATGCTACCACCTAAACCAAACTCACACAAAAAATCTGTTGGCGGGATTGGCTGTTTAATGCCATTATCTAACTAACATACGTAAAGAACTCTTCTCAGCCTTTCCCAATGTAATTAGCAGCAGGGAACATAAATCAGCCTTTCCTCGCTTTACTATTGGAAGCGACATCGCTTCGCCTCCAGTAATATAAACAGAGCATTATTCTACATTCAATTGTACACCCACAGAAACACAAGCAGTACAGAGCACTATTTCTGTTCAGTGGAATTGAAAAAGCTTCACTACAGCTCACACAAAGTGACTTTCTTCCCTTTAAATGCTCAAGATTGGCCACTTTGCAATGCAGCAAGGAAATAAAGACCAATCCCTTTTTTGATGCAATGCAGTGTCAGCTGCTCCAGTCCAGTGGAGGTTTTGACTACACCGACCATTTAGAGGGAGATGCAACTCCTTGCATTTCACTCGAGTGACAAGGAAATGATGCTAGTATGATGTGCATGACATTAACATTTCAGAATGTGACAGGACAATCTATTGAAAATAAGGATTCTGAGTTTGATTCAGATGTGGCAAAGGACAGGGGTGAAAATTTGCAAGGTTTCAAAACAGATTCAGTGTGCTAATTATCACTTTCATTCCACTATAATATGTACTAATTTTACCTCCGACAAGAGATGACAAACAGGATCTCCACTGTACGTGTCTGCCTTGTCCCTAGAGCCTTTACCATAGCAGGGATAAGGTTAGTGGTGCGCCAAGGCAAGCTTTGCTACAATACAGACCTCGGATTTGTAACCGTGTGTATTTTTAGATCAGCTGTTATTTTGGGCTGCTCAATTAAGTCAGGTGAAAATAACTGAGAAAAATGTGGGAAAAAAAACTATGGTTTATTCAGCAATGATGGATTTGCAATAATCTCACAAGCAAATATGCAAATTCAGGTGAGATTACCAGAGCAGGTGGGATTTAAATGATGCATTACTCTTAATGCTCTCAGCATTTGTCATCTCAGTGTTGAGTGAGTGAACAAGTGAGCATCAATCCAATGATGCTGACAGTTGTAAGATTTTACTATTTTAACTACTTTAATTCCCTAAAGTATGTCTTACACAACCATCACTACCGTTGACGTCTGAGGCTAACAGGAAAGTAACTGATCATCGAGGGCAGCCTTTCAACTATTGAAAGTTTATTCTATCAATTGGAATTGAAATTGGCTGTCACGTTTTGCCCACAAATATACGGTCAATTCACTTTACAATCTATTCTGTGAAGCGCTTTGATACGTTGAGAAGACATGAAAAAGCGCTATATCAAATGCAAGGATTATTATTATTATTATTCACAAAAAGTGTGACCTAATTCCAGATAGAATCATGCAAATATTAAACATATCTTTAAAAGAATATTTCTCATCTCACCTAATTATTATTAGGTGTGTGGAGTAAGGAAACTTGCCAAGGTTTCGCCCTGCCTGGGATTGAACTCAGGTCTCTCGCTTGCAAAGCGAGTGCTCTAACCACTGAACTACAGGACTCCAGAGTGCATTCCCCCTGCACCACTCAGTTCCTATGAATTTGACTATAATGCCATTTTGCAATAGAATTTATTATTTTGTGATTCAGGAAAAGTGCTTGCATTCTTATCTCGAAATATCCTGTCACCTTGCCTTCATGTCTCTGTCCACATTACCACAAAAACAAATGTTCTCCTTCCATGGTCCTGTGAAATAAGTGTTTTTTTTACACGGAGTGCAACTGTCTCAAACAATAAATCTATTCAAAGTAATCTGATTAATCTCATTTAAATGCAAGTTGTTGTTTGTTGTAATCTATTAGCGCTGTTATCTTGAAAAGGTTTTTTTAAATGAAAAGTTGTACAAAGCCCAGAAGATTTTATTGATTTTCCGCTCCTGCCTTGCTCCATCATCCTCCTTTATGCTTTTTATGTCTAAGCGCTGTGCGGAAGCCTGGAGGTTTGCAGAAATAAATCTCATTAGGGAAGTGCTGGTCACTTGGTCTTACTGTGTAGGTAATTATAGCCTCCACCAAACAAAGGTTTGCTGCATCGACTGGAAAGCTGGCCAGCCCTTGAGGTGCTCAGTATGATACCTGGGAATCGTTTAAAAGAACGCAAGGGGGATGCATATTATAAACTCCACAGGCACGGTGCATTACAATATTAAAGGCCAGCATGATGATTTAAAACACCACGTATGATAATGTTAAACTGGTTTATTCCATATAGCTGCAACATTCTGTACACACCACATAAACACATGTACTGTAAATCCTGTTTTAATCTTGGGCAGAAAAAGGACAAAAATACTTTAAATCTAACCGACTCGGTTTTGCAACATTGCAAAATCAAGAAAAATCTCACAACAGCCCAGAAAGTTTTTTTAAATACATATATTTATGTATATATAATGCCATCATTAGAAAGGTATCAAAGGCAATAACAAGTGAGGTTTGGAGATTATTTCAGACACAGTTATAACATCAGCATGAATCTCCCAGCTGCAACAGCATTCTTCTTTTCAAGCAATTATTCTGGTTGTGAATTGTTACACTGACATCAATCTGCAGAAAGGGCATGTGGGGGAATAGACAATACAGCCCTGTGAACTCAACACAGCGTGGAGCCTTATCTCTGCAGACTCTGTAATCCACTCTAATTTTACAGCAAATGTGCAGGCACATATCCTGGCAGGTCCCAGACCAAATTAGAAGCGACAGGTCTAATTGTGACATATACATTCCGATTTATATTGGGAAAACAGATAAATCAAGTAGAGAGTCGCATTCCAATGGAGGAGATTAGCCGCTATAGTGATATCCCAGTTGGCACTGAGCAGTGTCAGGATATGTGCAAGCTACACATGTTTCACCTATAGCTTAGTTTTTAATAAAACAACAATAATTTAACATAAATAAACTAACTGACATATAACCCACATGCACAGCTTTGATCTCTCTAGCGTAAATTAAATTATATTGATAGTGGTCAGCATATGGTATCCATGAAAGAAATAATACTTGCTAATAATTCCCTGTTATTTTAAAGCAACTGCAAACTTTCTGTGCGTTCAATTGGTTTCATAAATTAGTTTCCTGATATTACCCACAGACGCAGACAAGAAAAAAAATTTGCATCTTTACAGCACCACAATATTGTCATCCTCGCAATTATTGTCACGTGTAGTGACTATTCTTTTGTGGGCAAATGTGGCAGCCAGTTTGTCCCACGCAAAGGCCCACAAAAGTCGTGAAGTTAATGACTAATTTTTTTTTACCTAGAGAGGATTGTTGAACGAGATATAGTATAGTTTGTGGACATAAAACAGTCACTGCACTTAACAGTATATCCTGTAAAGTGCTTTGATAATAATAATAATATTCGTCGCATTTGATATAGCGCCTTATTACATCTTCGAGATGTCTCAAAACCCTTCACAGAATGTGCTGTGAAGTGGATTGACTGCATTTTATGGGCGAAATGCGGCAGCCAATTACGCACAGCAGTATCCCACAAACAGTGGTGGATTGAGTGACAAAATGATTATTTTTATTTATTTATTTTGAAGCGATTATTATCCCAGATATAATTATAGCAGGTTCCTACTTACTGCTAGGTAAACAGAGGCATGTGGAGTAAGGGAACTTGCATCATGTTTCATCCTGCCCGTGAATCAAACCCAGATCCTCTCGTTTGCGAGGCATGTGTACAAACCACTAAGCTACAGGACTCCGCTTTGAGATGTCATCTGATATGAAACGTGCATACCAAATGTAAGGTTTTTTTATTATTACTGTATTGTCTTCCTCCTTGGATTTTGTTTAGACAGGCAACGGGCTTTCCTCACTTATAGACTGGATTTCCAAAAAAGTGTTCCATATTCTATTAGTTTCAGGCACATTCATGGCAACATCTAGCATCTCAAAGCAATTTATTTCTGTAATGATCAACATGGGTTTCATGATTTTAATTACATTGTTCAATTTCTGTGCTTACAGAGCCTGAACTCTTGTGTAGAAAGAAAGATTTTGGCGCATGATTCCACTTACTTTCTCAAAGCAGTAAATTACTACAGAAAACCATTAAATAAAAGCAGATTTTGTTTTTGCTTTTCCTTATATGGATACTATTGCAACACAGAGTTCTTGTCCAGCAAGAAAGGTACAAATCTGACCATTCCTGACATGTGATGCAGGAGATAAATGTTTAATGAAACCTAAGAGTGGGGTTTAAATATTGAACTCCTAAATTAATGTCAGCACCGCTCTGTCGATTGCTGTTGAAGAGAGTGCCAAATATGAACCTGAAAATGCAGAAATCATATTTTTATATACATTTTTCAAGAAAGACTATTGACAGTATGGACAATAATGAGCTAGAATGCTTTTGTGATATAATTTAATCTTCATTTTGTCTCATCATTCATAAGAAAAACTCTCGCTGACCCTGTGTGTAATTGGAGATCAACATGGCAAAACTGAACACCTCAAGTAAACCGAGGAATCAATGAATTATGTAACAAGTTCGAGGATGTGTGCTTAATGGTGGTTCAATCATTAAGGGCATGTGTTGTAGGCAAAACCTATTGATTAACAAGTTAACATTAGGCTATAGATCAAATGGGCTGACAATGTGGCCCAGTAAATGAAGAATAATGTAGAATTTCATATTGTCCGTAGATCAATTTAATGATACATCTGATGTTCTACACAGACATCAATATTACTGTAGGTATGAAAGAGTACAATGCTTTAAAATGTTATAACAAGAAATATCTATTGAAAATACTGACATTTTAAATCCTGTTAAAAAGTGTTCTAGAGCCAGGGTTTTAAAAGCAGTATGCTGAGAAAAAGACTGAACCTAATAATGTTTAGCTTATTTTTGGAGTAATTTTCAAAGAAGAGCTATGAGTTAATGCCCCGTCTATCTGTCAGCACAATTGCAATCAATAGATCACCTATATTAGAACAGTCAGTCAGTGAATGCAGAATGCAGATCTCTTTTGATCAGCAAAGTTGTGCTGTAATGTATAATTAATAATAATAATCCTTGCATTCGATGTAGCGCTTTTCACGTCTTCTAGACGTCCCAAAGCGCTTCACAGAATATACTGTAAAGTGAATTGACTGCATATTTGTGGGCGAACGCAGCAGCCAATTGCGCACAGCAATGTCCCACAAACAGTTGTAGATTGAAAATGACCAATTTATTATTGTTATTTTTTTTGGAGGGATTATTATTAGGCTCTGTGTGGAGTAAGGAAACTTGCCCAAGGTTTCGCCCTCTGCCTGGAATTGAACTCAGGTCTCTCACTTGCAAAGCGAGTGCTCTAACCACTGAGCTACAGGACTCCAGACTCCACACTAATTCACTGTGTTCCAGGAATGGACAAGACAAATTGAATATTTTGGGTGCTGAAACTGTCAAATGATTATTATATACAGGGCAATAAAAGCTCAATATATCTTTCATGAAAAAATATAGATGTTGAAATAAAAATCCCATGCAACTCTTATCTGTCTATGTCTTTTAGTTAATCAAGAGTTATTTTCACAGCAAGAAAAACATTACAAAATGCTTGAAAATAGGTTTCTAGCTTTGACACAAACAACTGTAACTTGTATTTATATAGTGCCTTTCATGTAGGGTAACACTATGAAGCACTTTATGGAGTTAGTGCCAGACTTCAAGTAGAAAGGATAGGGGAGGGGAGGGGAGAGGTGACCATAGGTGTGGTTGGAGCCTCTCAAAGACTGATAGAAAGAGGTAATAAAGCAAAGGAATTTTAGGAAGGGAGTTCCAGACTGGTCTCGTGGCTGAAGGCTAGTTTGTTTTGGGTCATCCAGATGTCTGACACATGCAGAAACTCTCACCGTGCTTAAGACCATGCTTAAGGCTAGTTTATTGCACATTCGCACAAGAAATGTTCAGTGCTATATTGTGGAGACTCTCAACATGTGCTTCATCTGTTTACTTTTTGGATGGTCTGTGGAAATAATAAAATTAGCTGGTTGATGATTTGAGTGACAGATTAAGCAGTTTGTAGAATGCTGGATATAAAAAAAGGAATGAAAAACATCCTCAATACTTGGAAAACTTTGACCTTACTGACTCTTTCTGCCTCTTTCTGTAACTGCTAATGAAATGTAAGATGTCCATATTTAAAGTCAACAAATTACTATTCATACTGCCTGCTTTCAAAACCTGGTTAAAAATATATTTGTTTCACCTCTGTCTCCTTCTTCCCACCCTCCTCAGTGATCCACACTGTCTTTGTAAGACACTTTGAGATCCTATGTAAAAAGCACTTGTTCTTGTGCACATCTATTCTTGAGCGTTGCATTTTCACTAAATTAAATGCTCATTTACTATGACAGTTCCTATGTTCTTTATTCAGTCGGATTTGTGGAGTCCTGTAGCTCAGTGGTTAGAGCACTCACTTTGCAAGCGAGAGACCTGAGTTCAATTCCAGGCAGAGGGCGAAACCTTGGGCATGTTTCCTTACCCCACACGCCTAATAATAATCCCTCCAAAACCAAAAACAATAATAAATTGGTCATTTTCAATCTACGACTGTTTGTGGGACATTGTTGTGTGCAATTGGCTGCCGCGTTCGCCCACAAATATACAGTCAATTCACTTTACAGTGTGTTCTGTGAAGCGCTTTGGGACGTCCTCCCGACGTGAAAAGCGCTATATCAAATGCAAGGATTATTATTATTATTATGCTATTTAAAGCCATAGCAGCATGGAAAGCTTTAAGATGAAATATCTATCAGCATATGAGATTAGATCATTGAGAAACTATGGATGCAATTGGTTTGGGGGCTTTATTACAAACTATGAAGGAGGAGAGGGTGCTCTGTGAATCATATTTATGATAGAGAAATTTTGGGAGATGATTCATTTTGCCTGTACAACAGAACTGTATTCAGCATTGGCACATGTAATTCTCATTCCCTTGTAATAGCAACAACAATTATCCTCCTCGGGATAAGCAAAGTGTCCTTGGAGTTGAACTGGCTCTAAGGTAATAGAATATGGGAATTGGATCAACGCTTTGTGGTGGTCTCTGTCGTCCAATTCCTGAGCAAGTGAGTCTGCAGTACTCCAGGGCACTGTTGGTACCAGTCCAGCCAGCCTGACTCATCACCTGGACTTGGGGCGGCAGACCCAGGAGACTGAGATTCTTCCCACACAGCTCCTGTTAATTAGCAAACCCAAACCCCAATTGTGGTCCAAGCAGTGAGAAGTTTGCCAGACAATGCTCAAGCATTCCGTTGAGTCAGAAACGTAGCGGGTTTGTTGATGGCACTTTATCTTCTGCTTTGTTCACCAATGGCATTGTTAATATTCCACATATTCACTGACTCCTTGAGGTGTAAGGAGGCAAAGTCAGATTTTTATCTCAATTACTTGCTGCTAATCAGTCTTATCTGTCTGCTATAAGGACTCCTTTGTTCCTAATGGATTGTCACTGTTCCATAGAATAGGCTCTTCAGAATATGCTAATGTCCTGTGAAACTATGCTTCTGTCTGCTAGTTTTATGCATAATTGCTCTTTGTCTCTGGTTAGGCCAGACACTGTAAAATTACCACATATTGTGGAAGGGCTGCTTACAGCTTTGCTCCAATCATTATATTTTGAAAGGCAGGCCCCCAAATGGTCGCTGTTAACCCCAATTACATTATTTCTAGGTTCAGTTTAGTTTAACAGGACTTGTGTACTAGCTAAAATAGGAATCGCAATGTATCCAAAAAAAGTTTTGAAAAAAAATGAGATCCGTAACTAATGCACTTTGCCTAGGATTAGTAGCTTTTTCTATCATTAAGGTAATATTCCCTTTTCTTGCTCTACACAATTCATTAGCAGTGGAACAGTTGCTGCTTTTGGAACTTATGCTGTGGATATGGTTTTGCTGAATTGTATTGTATTGCTGAATACAATAATCCTTGGTGCTTGAATGTGCAAATTCTGGGCTTTCACAAATGATTACTTTAAATTGTTTTACAACATTGCCCAAAGCATGGCAAATAAAGCATATAGAACATTGTGGGGGTCAGCCTGGCTCAGTTGGTAGCACTCACCACTGAGTCAGAAGGTTGTGGGTTCAAACCCCACATTGGGACTTTGAACTCATATAGTCTAAGATGATATTCCTGGATACTCTCAGATGATATTGCTGAAGTGCAGCATTGTTGGATGAGATGGTAGAACTGAGGTCCTGAATGCCTGCTGAGGTGAACAACAACAACAACAAATTACATTTGTATAGTGCCTTTCACATCAGGGGGATGCCTAAAGTTCCCATGGCACTTTTTGAAAAAAGAAGCAAGTTTTCCCCTCATTTGACTCTGTCTTTGTAAATTATTCCAAGTTGTTATCCAATGTGAAGAGCACTGTATCAATGCAAGTTGTTACTATTGTTGATGTTCATTCCATTAGGAAATCACTTAACATCCCTCTTCCTCCTGCTGCTAGTTTACCAGTAGGTTCTCTGCATTTACATTGATTCCAAACAGTGGGATGGATCTAGTTTGAACAATTGGATGAATTTAACACATGACACAGTTAGCCAATTTAAACATAATAATCCTTAAAAAAAATTTGGTCACTCATTCTGTGACTGTTTGTGGAACATTGCTGTGGGCAATTGGCTGACGTGTTTTGCCCACAAATATACAGTAATTCACTTTACAGTATATTTTGTGAAGCGCTTTGAGACATCTCAAAGACATGAAAAGCGCTATATCAAATGCAAGGATTATTATTATTATATTATATTATTATCTGACCTTTTAATCAACCCCAGGTCAGTACAAGGCTGCACATTCAAAATAAAAAAATAACTGTGTTAAGGTGCAGCTGATTTGCACACATAAAACATTTTTATTATTTTATTTTAAGCACTCTGAGATGCTATCCATGTAAGGGCACTACATGAATGCAAGTTGTTGTTTATTTTAGCGCGCTACCATTAAAGTAGTGGTTTGTATTTGTAATTTAATGCCAAGTTTACACCACTCTAAATAGAATACAATCCATTTATATAGCACCTTTCACATTGGAAGAACATCCCAAAGCATGTAAATGCTACAGCATTACATCCAGCAGTAGAGCAATTTGGAGTGAGAGACCCACTTCATTTTATCTTTCATTTTACACTGTAGCTACTTCTCTACATTTCTCTTGTTCAATTCATGGAGCTCTGTGAAATTTTAAATTTAATGTGGCTTTTTTAGGTGCTTTGTTAATTTGCCAAAATTAATTATTAATAATCATATAGAATAATCCTTGCATTTGATACAGTGCCTGATCGTTGAAAGGTCGCAAACAGTTTCACAGGAATTACTGTAAAATGCATAGATAACTGTGTATTTGTAGGTAATGTGACAGCCAGTTTGTGCACAGCATGTCCCACAGTCATGATGCAAATGATCAATTTTATCTGTGGGATTGTTGGCTAGGAAACCGGGAGAAACTTCCTTCCCTTTTCAAATAGTGCAATGGGATTTTAATGTGTCCACCTGAACAGGCAGATGAGACCTTAGTTTAATGTTTCATTAGAAGGACGGCTTCTCCGACAATCCAGCACCTCAGCGGAGTGTCAACCTAGACTACAAGTTCAAAATCCTTATGTGATTAAAGAGCTTTATCCCATATGTCTGGATTTTTGAAAGGATCACTTGATGCTGATCATAGTCAGCATCAACTATTCTATGGCACGGCCATAGCAAAACTACTGAAATATTTTATAGTCTCCATTGGGTCTAATTTGCTAGGTTTGTAACCTGGATTCCTTGTGCTGATTCCCAAAACGAACAATAGCTAATCCCAAAAGCTAGCAATGTTTATACACTGCTGACAAACAAAATTAACACTTTGAATACAGTTTGTGAGTATTTCAAATTAGGTCCCAAAGAAAATGCACAAAATATTTTAAACCAAGGGTGCCAGCACTAATGTTTCATTTATTTTGGGGGGATTTGTTCCCCGTGTAAAATACTTCAGGCAGTGTGCAGATTTGCCGTTTTCTTCATTAGCATCGTAAACCATGTCTCTCTTCAGCTCAACAAGAAATAAATAATTCAAATTTAAATTGCAGCTGCTCAATTTGTCATTTAATTGGCTTCCTCTGGTGAGCTTCTTCAAGAGAGGCCACTAGATTTTGTAAAGTGTCACATTGGTGGAGTAAAGTGTTCTCTTCCCATTTATGAATGACTACCAGCTAGGGCAGAATAGAGGGAGCTTTCCTTGGCATCTAAGAGCAGTGACAATCCTCCTCAGTGGAAGTAAACAGGGTCTTCTTGGAGCACAGGACTCAAAAGCATTATTAATGGCAGACCAGCCAGCCTGGTTCAATGGCAGGATTTGCTGCAACATGATGCGGCATTGGATTCTTCCCATTCAGCGCCTCTTAATACTGCAAGCTATGTGAAACTCCAGCAGTGCCCCAACATGCACTGTGGGGTCCACAAGCCTCGACTCTTGCTAACCTGTGCCTAATACTCCCTGGAATTAGATAAACGGGGTGCATCCCTGACTGTCCAGCCTCTTGGGACGTTCTCCTGACGTGAAAGGCGCTTTACAAATGTAACTTGTTGTTGTTGTTGCATTTCTCTAGGGAGTGAGCGTGCATTCCATTCAGGACATGAACATTTCCATGTGTCCATTGTATACATGGAACTCAACTGGTTTGGGTACTGTTATACATAGTAAAAAAACAAATTAATGATTGCTCTATGATTACCTGTCTCCACTCCATTATAATAGTGTTTTTTTATCTAAGGAATTAGTGTAGCCTTTGATATGTGATAATAGTTCAACAGCAGCTTCCATTTCTAAGCCTGATTTGTTTTGCTTCACTGTTTTTTCATCTTAAACCTGAGTCACGGACTTCTGATGAATCCCATACTGAGCCTTTGTTAATGCTCGCTGAAACAGCCTTTGTTAAGAACAAAGCCATAGACCATGCCATTTATAGCCTATTCAGGTCAAGAGAGCTGCTAGAAATAGATCACTTTGGACATCTATTGACTTTGTACAAGAGTACCCAGCTGCTGGCTTACCAAAGCCATTCAGAGAATGTAGATTATCTAATGTGGCTCTGCTCATTTTTCTTATATTGAGTTGTAGAGTACAGCTACAGAGTTAAAGGTAACTGGAATATTACATCCAATAGTTTCTTCCACCTCCACGACATCGCTCGGCTCTGCCTCTGTCTCACACTGCAGGCCGCCAAGACCCTCAAACACGCATTCATTACATCCAAGCTTGAGTACACAAACTCCCTGCTTGTCGGCCTTCCCAACTGTTCTCTCCATAGGCTGCAGATTATCCAGATCTCTGGAGCCTGTGTCCTCTTCTGCACCAGGCTCCGCGACCCAATTACCCCTACCCTTACCCAACTCCATTGGTTTCCCATCACACAGAGGGTAGTTCAAGATCCTGGTCCTCACCTTCAAAGCCCTCCATGGCCTTGCTCCCTTCAATCTCCATGACCTTCTAAGCCCTTACCAACCTGCCCATTCCCTCCGCTCAGTGGGCAGTCACTCTGCTTCGCCCCCTCCCTTGCCTCTTTCAAGAGCAGTCTCAAGACCCTCCTCTTCGACCGTGCCTTCAGTCACCCTGCTTCCCCACCTGCCCTCCACCCTCCCCGAACCCAACCCCCAGCTTGGGCTCGAAACACTGATTGTCCAGCGCCTTGGGACCTCCTCCCACGTGAAAGGCACTGTACAAATATAATTTTGTTGCTGTTGTTGTGGCAGAGAATTGCAGATAGCCAGGTATAAACAAGATCAAACTGAACTAAGTACTGCTGACAAATTTTTTTGTTTTTTAAACAGCGCATAAAATACTTATATAATTAAACCTGGGGAGATAAATGAGGTCTCCTTGGAGCTGAATGTCACCCTCTGCGGTGGTCTCGGGTAGTCTAGTCCCTGACCCAAGAAAAAGTGTTCCAGGTCACTACTGATGACAGCACAGCCTCATCAGCAGGACTCTGCTCCCATTAAACCTGCAAGCCAAAACTTTAAGAGGTAGGGTGGTCCTAGCTGGACGAACAGAGGTAAAGCTTGCTGGGCAATGCTCTCAATGAGATAACACCCAGCAGTTTCGGACATTCTAGTGTCCCCAAGCCTTGGCTCTTTCCAAACTGCACCTACTAATTTCTGGAATAAGCTCTCCGGGAAGCTACCCCGTGTGAAGGGTGCTATATATGAATGCAAGTTGTTGAATTAGATGAGCAGGGTGTGTCCCTTCAAGGAGAAAATGCACATTCTATTCTCTGGAATTTCCATGTGTAAGTGAGATACATGGAATTTTCAGTTTGGTTAGGCTACTGTTAAGCAATGTGATGGTATCTGCTTGTGTCAGACACTAAGCTGACCAAAAATTTTTTTTATTAAACTTAATGACCAATCTGCTGCTATGAGCTGCTATTTGAACCCACAATCCAATTGTATTCAATCGGTTTGTGCCACTTTATTCGTGACTGAGATGGGTTATCAGATGTATAAAAGAAAGATATATTTTATTTTACCCACAAAATAGTCTATTCATTTTACAGCATATTCTGTGAAGCGTTTTGAGATGTCTCGAAGATGCGATAAAGCGCTATATCAAATGCAAGGATTATTATATTATTATTTAACAGCAGAGTTATGTTATGGACCTGACTTGGATACTAAAGCACAATTATTCAACAAAATATTGCACAGTCATTCATTTTATTTAAATTCCAAGATAGAATATTGCACACAGAAGCATGCTTTTAACCTAATTTGGGCAGAAGTGGAAAATATGCACAGTTGGAATGCAAAGTGTATTGTGTTTCAGCTCAATCATGGTATTGTTCACTTTGATCCCAGCCACAACTGCTTTAGCACAGTGCAAACCAACTAACATTCCCCCATCCCAGCAACTGGATATGTTTGCTGGCTAAACACATGCCTGCATTCCGTGATCGGGTCTCTGCACATGTCCCTCCCTATATTTGGTACCCCACAACAAAGGAAAAATGGCAGGGGATGTTCTTTCAGGAGAAGCCCCAACACTGCAAAGCTATTTTTTATATAGAAAAAGATTAAATAAATTCCTAAACCTCATTCTCTCAAGAAACTTACCACTGTGTGTATATATATATATATATTACATTTATATTTAACTGACTGCCGCCAGAGCCCTCAGAAAAAACATCCAGGTGACTAGCATCGCAGCATTGCCCGTCTGCACCACTGTCTCACCCCTCAGTCCCGCAAAATCTTCATACATGCATTTGTCACATCAAAGCTTGACTACGGTAACTCCCTTCTTGTCGGCCTCCCCAACTGTTCCCTTCACAAGCTGCAGATCATCCAGAACTCTGCAGCTCGTGTCCTCTCATGCACCAGGCTCCATGACCCCATCACCCCCACCCTCGTCCAGCTCCACCGGCTCCCCATCCCTCAAAGGATAGAATTCAAAATCCTCGTCATCACTTTCAAGGCCCTCCACAGCCTTGCTCCCTCCTACCTCTCTAACCGGCTGACCCCCCATCAACCTGTCCATTCCTTCCATTCAGCGGGCTCTGGCCTATTCCCTGTCTCCTGTCCGACTCGCCCTACCATTGCCGTCCGGACTTTCAGCCTCTTTCCCCCACCCTTTGGAACTCCATCCTGCAGTCCCTTCACCTTACTCTCTCTCTTGCCTCCTTCAAGGCACGACTCAACACCCCCCTTTTCGACCGTGCCTTCAGCTGCCCTCCTACTTCCCAACCCTGCCCCCACAATGCACAGGTCCTGATCCCCAACTGTTCAGCACCTTGGGATGTCCTCCAGACATGAAGGGCGCTTTACAAATGTAATTTTGTTGTTGTTGTTTAGTGGGTTTGCTCTTTGTTATTGATCTGTGCCTTGACCAATGACATAAGAACATATAAGAAATGCTAGATGAAAAGGTCCATCTCGTTCCCGTTCCACCTTCCTGGCAGTCGCATGCACATATGTCCCAAATTACCTATGTACTATATCCTGTAATGTTATTTCCGAAAAGAAAACTATCTAATCTGTGTTTGAAGGAAGGGAGTCTATTCCACAGGTTCACTGTTTGCTCTCTAAAATAGTGTTCGCGTAGATTCATTCTGAATTTATCCCCTTCAATCGCAAGTCATGTCCTTTAATTTACTATTCTGGATAAGCTGAAACAGCCCGTTGTGACCTATATTGTCTAGCTCCTTTAGCATGACATTATGCTCTGCAAATTACTTCATACCTATTAAAGCCTCCGGTGATTGGTGAGAATGAACAAGAAGCATAGAACCCACCACAATACATCTGCAAAACCGTACTCTCATTTGTTCTGCGGTAAGCGTGCACCCCTGCTCAGTCCAGCCTCAGAGTGAAACTATACTGCAATATATCTGTCCCAGGTAACTGTACTTTGCTTCCTTCTCTTTTAAAATCATCTGAGATACTATCTTGCCTGAAGAGTGCTATATAAATGCAAATTGTTGATGTTGTTGATCGCCTCACCCTATCTCTGTGACCTCCTACCCGACCGCTCCCTCCTCTCAGCCGGCTCCGGCCTGCTCCATGTCCCCTGACCCACCCACCCTACCATTGCCAGGAGAGCCTTCAGCCACTCTGCCCCCAACCTCTGGAACTCCATCCCCAATCACTCCACCTCGCCCCCTCCTTAGCCTCCTTTAAGTCCCGTCTCAAAACCCTTCTCTTCAACCAGGCCATTGGTCACTTCCCCTCCCCTCCCTTTTCCCCCCTGACCCCAGCTCGGGTCTGAAATGCTGTACACTGTCCAGTGCCTTGGGACGTCCTTCTGACGTGAAAGGCTTTATACAAATGTAATCTTGTTGTTGTTGTTGAAAACAACCATAAAGGATGTGAAAAGGGTTACAGACACTGGGCCATCCTCAGCAGGTTCCCAATGTTAGTGGTGATAATAATAATAATAATCCTTGCATTTGATATAGCACCGTATCACATCATTGGGACATTTCAAACGCTTCACAGAATATACTGAAAAGTGAATTGACTGGATTTTGTAGGCGAAATACGGCAGCCAATTGCGCCCAGCAGTGTCCCCGAAACAGTCTTGAATTGAGTGGCTAATTTATATATTTATTTATTTATTGAAGGGATTACTACCCCCGGAAAGCAATCTGCCAATCGACTAGCAACTAGGTTCCTACTTACTGCAAGGTAAACAGGCGTATGAGGTAAGGAAACTTGCCTAAGGTTTCGCCACGCCGGGAATCAAACCAAGTTGCTCTCGCTTGAGAGTCAAGCGCTCTAACCAATATGTTACAGAACTCCATGAGTACTAGCATCAGATAGCAGCGCAGATGTTGAGTGCGATCATTTTCTTTGGCAATACTAGGAAAGCACTCTGAATAATGCGCTCACGCTCCAAATCCGCCAGCAGCTCTCAACAAAGAATCTGCTTATCTAAGCAAAATAACCCACAGCACTTAACAAAGCTTAAACAAGCTCTTTCTGGACTAATACACCGCCTCATGTGTGCCCTTCATTACTTTGCTTGCTTCTCAATATTAACTAATTCTAAAGCATACTTGCCTAGCCCAGGGTCACCTTGGTCTTTGTGTTGTACCTTGGATTAACTGATTCCTTTTCACTCAGTTTTCTCTGCAATAAAGCCAGTGTAAAATCGAGGAACTGAAAATGCAGAAGCTTAAGAAAGGCTTGTGCCAAAGGAAAAAAAAGACATGAAAAGAGGTCAATTCATAGCTTAGTGCTTGACAACCTGTCTTTATTCTTATCAATGCAAGTAGTATATATTGCCCACTACTCTGTTTCAACCCAGGGTGAAATTGATGGTGCTTCAATGCCACAATTGTTTATCCCAAGATCATAAGATTTATTGGATGAAGAAGACCCTTCAGCCCATCTGTTCTCATCCCTCCATCACTCTATCATCCTTCCATCATAGGATCAAGCTGCGTTTTAAATAAGTCCAATATCCTGGCCTCAACTGCTCTTCCCCTCGTTGACGTATTTGGGTGCTCTGATATTGTGAATGTATTTTGGAAAACGTTCCTGAACTTTTAATCCTTTTAAAATAATTCTGTGTTGAACATTTTTTGTAAATCTTTGCATATACCTTTTCAATCCCATTGAAATTTTATACACCTCTATGAGGTGTCCCCTCTGAGTGACCTTTTCTCAAGACTGAACAGCCCTAGCTTTGTCTAATCAAAATCAATCATTAATTAATTCCTCTAACACTGAGGATCATTCCTTGTTGCTGAGGATCTCCTCTGCACTGTCTGTGGGTCCTGGGCAACCCCTTATATCACAATGACCAGAGTATGCAGTAGTCCAGGTGCAGTCTGACCAGATGATTCAATGGGATAAGAGAAAACTCTGTTAACTGGAGGAATGAACTGCAACCCTTTATTTTACCATCCTTTCTATGGATAGTCTACGCATGCTCTTATTCTTGTATAAAAATTGTAATTGGTAAATAATTTGTTTTTCTTAAGACACACTGCATCCTGTGATGTGTTATATGTTTTTTAACCCAATTGCCTTGTTATCTCTGCTCTTACCCACCATTTCACAAACACGTTACACAACTAAAGTCTCGGGCATATGCCAATGTAACAGTCTATTCATAAAACGTCCATTTTATCATTATTTTTACATGTCTGCCAACTATGACAAATTTTTAAATGTTCTGCAATGCCTCTCGACACTAATTCACTGCTCTAGATCTCACTTTGCCTCTACATCAATTAAAGGTGGATTCCAAGTAAGGAAGTATTTTGTTTGAAGTATTTGGGTGCTCTGATGTAGTGAATTTGTTTGGGAATTTTTTTAAACTTTTAAAGCTGCTAAAGCAATTCATCATTACGTGAAAGAGCTTCCTCCCCCCGAGAAAATTACTGTAATCTTTGCAATGAATCAGCTGTACCATCTCTGTTGTACTCCCAGTATTACTGAGAGAGAGAACACTTTGTCCACAGCCTAACAATAAAGTGTTTGATCAACAAGCAACTTGACGCAGAACAAATAGTTTCTTGCATTATGTGGTTTGCTCCTTAAAAAAACTAACGGATTAAAAATAAGGAGGCATTTGAAACTGTTGAACTGAATATTAAAGGTCAAACAACAAGTTTACTTTACTGAAAATATCACACAAATAGGTCATACGGTATAATTTTTAATTTTTAAACAAAGGCCATGTTTTAGACCTTGTTGAAAACTGGAAGAAAGAACCCATAACAGTTTCTGGCTGAAATTTGGCTGCTCACCATTAAAAACACACTATAGGAGAAACTATAAGAAAGATATTAAATTCCAACAGGTTGATTTGCTGGGTTGAGATACGTTTGTTTTTACAAAGCGAGGTACTGTGTAATTTATTTCATAATGGTGCATTTTTACTGCACCTATTAGTTTCAGACTCCTGCGTTTTAGAGTGCTTTGAGCAGACAGCATTGAGCTCTACTCCACACTTGTCCTGCTCTCAAATCAGGGACCAGCAGAACTATGCTTGTGTGGACTTAAAACACACCCTGATCGGCCTCTGACTCTCCTTAAATTCCTACTGTTATAAAACAGCTGATTGGACAGTCTCCCAACCGACAACAGAAATGTTAGTGCAGTTCAGGATTAAGCACCCCGGGACGCTACCCCGCGTGAAGGATGCTATACAAATGTAAGTTGTTGTTGTTATTGCTTGAATGTATTTCAACCTTTCAGTATTAAATACTTGGCTTTGGACCTGTTACAATTATGCTGCAATGGATGCAGAAATGAAGCAGTGACTATCTCCTCCAGGTCAGGTTGTCCGGTGCTTGAAGTAATCTACTTTCCAGATGGCAATTTTCGACTGTGGAAACCTGGGCCTTTTAGCTAGTGTAGCTCAATACCGCACTAGGCCCACTAGTAAATTGTCAAGGAAGCTATTCAGAACCAAGAAATCTATGGCACAGTAGAAAGCCATTCAACCCATTATATTAATATTAGTGTTTGCTTCTCCAATGAGGATGTCTAACTTAATCTCTATCAAGCTCTTTCCAATGTCCTTGAATGCCTTTCCTTCTCATGTGTTTATCTAATTGCCTTTTTAAATGTCCCAACTGACTGCTCCAACAGTTACCCCTGGAAAATAATTCCATGTTGTGATTATTTGATCATTTTGAAAGTAATGTGGAGCAGCAAGCAAACTTCCCATGCCATTATATCGGGGGGAATAAAAAAAAATTACATCTGATTTCAGAGCTCTGTGCATGCACCACTGTGTAAAAGACCGAAACTCCAAAATGAAGTGTCAGTTTTTTAAAAAATATTAATGAACCAACAATTTAATGGCGTTAAAAAAGATCTCTTGAAAGTTCCCTTGTTGTTGTTGCTGTCGATATTGCCCTTTTCTCTCCTCTGCATTCTTTTCACTCTCTCTTGATCTTGTCTTATGGTGATGAAGCCTAGCTAGGATTGGAATTCCCCTACGATCTCACTAATACTTTAAAGGGTGTTGGTAACAGTTCCTCCTACTCATATTCTATTGATCTACTCACACACCCAGGCATCTTTTGTAACTTATACTGAATGACGTCTTGCTCAGCTGCTACATCTAAATCCTTTACTCTCTGTCATGTCCAGCACTGCTGAAAATGTACAGAATTAAAGGGTGTCAGAGGATGAAACTGTGCGATGTGTAAAATTTCTTGTTTTACAAGAGTGCAAATTTTTTTGCCATGGTTTACACTTTGTGCCTTCAAATTCTTACCCCTCTCTGCCTTTGCCATCTCCTCCAACCCATGACTTTCACTCTATTGCTTGTTTCTCACTTCCTTCATCCTAGCATTAATGGCTGGGCTGAGCCTGCAGATTCTCATACTTGCTCAACAGTTCCATTTGTTGCCATTAAGTGTTTCAAGATATTCATCCTATATAAAAGATAAAAGTCACTTTCCCTTATTGTTATTTCACATAAGAAAAATCAGCGCATGATTGTGCTTTCTGTTTTCAAGTGCTATTTGTGTAGCTGTTAACTTCTTTAGTCAGCCTGGCTCAGTTGGCAGCACCTCTTAAGTCAGAGGGTTATGGGGTTCAAGCTCCAGATCGGGCCTTTGAATGCATATCGTCTAAGGCTGACACTTCAATATAGTGGTGGTGTATTGTTAGAGGTGCAATCTGTCAGTTGAGATCTTCACAGCTGCAATGACTATATATGGATTTCCTTGATGTCATATTGATGCAATAAAACAAACTGACAAGACAAATAGAATGAGGGAGTTGCTGCCTTTCTCCACCCTTCAGGTGTAGAAGAATCCACCCTACGGAGGCCTGAGTCATACCTAGCAGTATTTACAGTACAATGGAACACATGCTCCTCTTGGCTATATTTAGCAGGCAGAACTGGTTTGGTTGATAACAGTTCTGAAATTCACTGAGGCTATTAATGATACAATTCTGATGTGTTTACTGGGCAGTATCCAGAGAACCTCACACAGCATTGAACTAACTGAATCCATTCAATTCAGTGTGCGTGCATTGTTTCGAAATTGTGAGTGTTTTCTGGTCCTGTCTATTCCTCCAACACGAGGAAAAGCCTATAGAGGCCAGTGATGTGAATAATGCGCTGCTGGTCTGACTGTTGAGTGTGCTGACTGTTGACAGCTCAGATGATGCACCTTTTTCCTTGCCCTCCACGGTCTTGCTCCATCCTACCTCTGTGACCTGCTAATGACTTATCGACTTGCTGTTCCCTCCACTCAGCCTGCTCCATGGTGGTCGGGCCTTCAGCCTCCCTGGCCTACCCTTTGGAACTCTATCCCACAGTACTGTCACCTTCCTCCCTCCCTTGCCTCTTCCTGTGAAGTGCTTTGAGTTGTCTTCCTGACGTGAAAGGCATTTTACCAAATGTAAGTTTGTTATTAATATTACAATGCTCTCTAGCTATTTTCTGAAGCACAGAAGCTAAGGTCGTGAATGAAAAAAGGGAATGGTGCTGGACTGTTAGCGACAACAACAATTTGCATTTATATAGCGCTCTTCACGCGTGGTAGCATCCCAGAGCACTTACCAATGGTAGAGTCTGACCCCGAGTCAGGGGTCAGTCTCCACTTTGGCATTACAGTCGATGCCACAGAGTCTAGAATATAAAAACAGCATAAAAACATCTCCAGATCGAAGCCACAAGAGCTCAGAGGGAAACAATGGATCTGACAAAAACTCTGGCATCTTGATAATAACAAGTGTGATGCCTCCAGTTCATCTCAAACAAATTTCATTAACTAAAATCAACTGTGCAGTCATCACTGGTGTAAACGGAATAAAGAGGTCAACAAAACATGGGTTAGTCAGTAGGACACTGCGCATTAAATTATCAGCAATCAAACTGGTTTTGAAGTGAGCCATAAATACTGTAAAACTGGGCAGGAATACCTCCAATATTGAACTGTTCAAATAAGGTAACTATCTTCATTGGCAACAGATAAAGAATCTGTATGGCTTAGTTGGTAGCTGGTAGTTACTCTTGTATTCGGGTCATGAGATTGTGGGTGCGGAGGAACACTACATTGTTGATGATGACACCCTTCGAGATCTTATCTGCCTATTAAGCTGGATGTTAAAGATCCCATGGCACTATTTGATAAAAAGAAAGTTTCTCCTGGTTTCCCGGTCAACAATCCCCCAGATAAAATCAGTCATTCATCCGGCTGCTCGTAGAACATTGTTGTCCGCAAAAAGACTACAGTATTCACCTACATAATACGCAGTTACTACACTTCACAGAATCTTTGGGAAACACATTGAGTTGTTCTAGGCACTATATCAAATGCGAAGAAATTATCTTAAAATCTGTTTTGATTTCACATTATTTTACCATTTCCATTTTGACTTTGACTGAAACATTAGAGCTGAGGTGATGTAGCGGACAAAGGGAAAACCTGGGTTTCAGCATCACGGAGTTCTTGCTCGCTGGTTGTCTGCAATGCATTGCAATAGTGTTCTTCTTCATTGTCCCGAGGTATTTGGAAGGTGAGACTTCTGTTGCTCCTTTGTTTTGTTTTGGCTATTGAACCTCTGGCAGCCATCACTTGTGCCTCTCCATTCATTCAACTGACAGACAAAGAACATAACACACAAGCATATTGTATATTTATCTAAAAGGTCCTCTACAAGAATAGGACCTTTTATATAATGTCTTGGATCATCTTTTCCTGTGCTGCAGATTATTGAATACTATGGTACTTCGTCAAGCACGATACAGATAATTGCACTGATGTTTGCCCAGTATTATGTAGAATTAGATAACAGTGCTTTAGATGAGTACATTTGATTTTAATATTTGAAACCACTTACTGTTAGGCTGGTAACTGCACTAAAGCTTCAATTGACCTGCAATCCAATATGAAAACATCTGTACTTTTCGAAGTTGAGAGGATAAATTTCTAACCTGAAATAAAAAGGAATTAGGATTATAGACTAGATTAACTGAAAAGGAAAACTACAAAAAGAAACACACTCAATGTTCTTGACAGAAATTTCATTAAAATGCTTCGAGACGTTTCAACGCGGAACAGCTCTACAAGTTATTTCTTCTAAAAGTTGTGGTTTGCTTTGAGCAAAGCAGGGGATTATCTGCTAATGTGCCTTTATAAGTACTGTAGTAACAAATGCAGCCCTGTCCTAAATTGTATTGCTGGGGTAATCAAACTAACATCTGTACAGAGAAAGATCAATAGATCAAGATAGTTTAATTCAAAAACACATGCTGAGTTGGCTTTAGAGAGGTTGATTGCACTGCACCTAATTCATTTTTCTCAAAGTGGAGTAAACCAACATAATTAATCTTCGGTGAACTTGGTCTGTGTTTCAGTAAAACTGTATAAGCGTTATGCCACTGTTCAGTGGCGCACATTCAGGGCGAAACGTTGGGCAAGTTTCCTTACTCCACATGCCTCCGTTCGCCTAGCAGTATGTTGGAGCCTGATTGGTTATTGATTGGCGGATTGCTTTTCCGGGCAATAATCCCTTAAAAAATAATAATAATAATAATTTGGTCACTCAATCCGCGACTGTTTGTGGACACTGCTGTGCACAATTGGCTGCCACGTTTCACACACAAAAAATATAGTCAATTCACTTTGCAGTATATTGTGTGAAGTGCTTTGAGACATCTCAAAGATGTGATAAGGCTAAATATGAAATTCAAGGATTATTATTATTAATTATTACATACCAGAGGTCAGGAGCAATGGCTGCCTCTGTGTTCCTAATCTGCGTGGCATACTCTGCCCACTGACTCTCCTGGTGACAGCAAAGCCAGCACTGCTATTAAACATAAAACCATCCAGAAATGTGAAACACCCAATCAATTTTGTGTTCCAGGTCTCCGGACCCTACAATATTGAGGCAATATTAGCTTCTTGTGGGGGCAAAGTTATGTACTGTTTCAGATAGTGGTACATTCCCAGGCTAGATTCCCAAGGGATAGGAATATTGAATCCCACTGGGTACTGAATATGTATCTTGTTGACACGCACTGACTTACTAGGAGATTTTAACCCTGGTTTTTGACATCCACTTTTCACAAGGTTACTCAGAATGTTCAGGTTTGATTCCCCACTTGATTCATTTCCCTTTTCTTACTGAATAATACTCGACCAAGATATGGGCTCTGGCTTCCTGCCATTTAATTAAAAGCAGAAACCTTAATTCCAATTGAAATATTTTTTTAAATAAAGTAACTAGAAAAGAAAACCAGGTTCTAATCGGAAGAATTTGCTGCCCATTCTCTTTAATTCAAATGAAATTTCTAAATGTGAAAAGCTTGTAGAAATATGTGTGTGTATATATATATATATATATAAACTACTGTGTTACAGCACTACTAACTGGAAGCTATAACGAACTTGACCATTTCAGTAAAGTACAAGTTTTGAATACAATTCAGGAAAAGCATCACATCCTAAATCAGGCCAGTCTGGGGGTGGAATTTTGCAGGAAGCAGGAAGCAATTTGCAATTCATTACCCGGAGACACAGAGGTAACAATGAGGGTTGGAGAGAAGCCAGAATCTGAGGAACGGCTTTCCTCAAAGGAACAGAGGCAACTAGAAAAATAGAGAGAACTCAGCTCTGGAATTGTACAGGTAATTGTTCAATTTACTTCATACTATTGTATCTAGAAAACTGACACCACCTTTTCTCTGACCATGTAACCCTGATGGAGTGAGCATTGGTGTTGAATATGATAATAATAATAATAATAATAATAATAAATAATAATGATAAATTGGTCTCTTCAATCCAGGACTGTTTGTGGGACCCTGCTGTGTGCAATTTGCTGCTGCGTTTCGCCCACAAAATATGCAGTCAATTCACTTTACAGTATATTCTGTGAAGCACTTTGAGACATCTCAAAGACGTGATAAAGCACTACATGAAATGCAAGGATTATTATTGTATTATTATGATCCAGAGCTCAGAGAAGCCAGGGAGGTGTCTACCCAACCCTTCAAATATGTTGACATCTTTCTTTTCATCCCCGTGTTAGAATCAAACTTATCACACAGTCTTCTACTCGTTCATCAGTTCAGGTGCATGCGCCACAATTTGAAAAGATAAGAATTTCTCCAGGTGAAATGGCCAGCAATCCTCCACTTAAATGATTATTCATCTCCTGGCTGTTGTGGAACATTGCTGTGCACAAACATATGGTCACTTAACTTTACAGCAATTACTGTAAAGTGCTTTAAGGCTTCACTGTTGTAGGCGCTCCATCAAATGCAAATATTATGATTATTTATTATTATTATTATTATTCCAATTCCTTCTTTCCTACAAATTCTGGAGCTCCGAACTTCCCTCTGGCTTCTCTCCACTGTACAATCTTTACAGGCTTTACTTAAACCTTCATCTTGAATCTTCCTATATCATATATCCTGCAAGCTTTAATGCCCAAGTTTGGCGTCATGATTTCTTGACTAACCGTGTTCCTTTGTCACTCTCAATTTTTCATTGGGAACTGAACTTCAAGCCTTAATCCTTGTCCTAGGTTCTAAATTAAGAATAAAGTGGCACTATATGCAGACCACAGCTGGAAGTCACCGTAATGAGGACAGATGTCTCTGATATTTAGCAAATTGGGTTTAACCCAATCCTGCTGGCAATTATAGTGAATTTGAGGCTAAATCAAAGAGGGATGCCAGGAATATGTGGGAAAATACATCAAAATCACTGGCACAACACAGGTAAAGGGACATGTAAAGTGATATGTTGCTGTAGTCAACTACTATGGACTCTTCATTAAGCTATCCCGTCGACACGTATTGCTTTATTTTGGGCTGGAAGTTGCCTTTCCATGCTGACATTTCTATGGTTCTGTGGGAAGATGGGTCAGAGAGCTAAAATGGTGAACTAATATTACTACAACAACAACTTGCATTTATATAGTGCCCTTCACGTGCATCTTGGGCCACTTAAGCATGTCAAAGGCACAATGGGCCAAATGGCCTTCTTCTGTGCCAGAACGTCTATGATTTTAGTTTTTCACTTTTCCAATGCTGACTATTTCTTTGTGACTTGTAATCAAACCTAATTCAAGGATAGAGCAACACCCACTGAACACGCAAAGCCAGAAATCCTAGCAATGAATTGAGTTGTAAACGGTCAACAATTGAAGCCTGAAGCCACAAATGATGTTCCCAGATGTGCGCAAATGCAGACCCAAAGGGTCTTTGTTCTTTATGGAGCTCTGTAACACCCATGAAGAGAAAGACAGATCACACATGGGCAGGTCCTTCATGGGTGTTAAGAATTTCAGAGACAATCACACTCGAAAAGAAGCAGACTTGCTAAATGCTATGTACATGGCTATAGACCATATACTCTGGGTGCATTCTATCACTATTAAGTGATTCCCAAAATTGGTAACCTAACCTTGTGTCCAATTTAGAACTGAGATTATATATAGTGTCAAATAATTTTCTCAGGATATTGCTTACATAGTGAATAATTTTGATTTGTATGGTCATGAAAGGCATTTGTTTTGAAGTCAAATTATTGGTATAAAATATGATGAAAGTGAAGAGACATATTTATCCATTCTGCAACAATATATCAGAGCTGACTTAACTAACAAAAATGTGTTTGAATTATTTATATATGATTGCATTCAAAATATCTCACTCCAACATGTAGCCTTTGCCTAATTCATGTATATTTCCATATACACAACTTCCTGACATTATCTGAGTGGAAACAAATTCGGGGTGAATACCTGATAATGTGTTTCTCTACAAAACTTCAATAGTTATAACAGGAATCAGAGTGTAATGTGCGACAATAACAATTTATATTGATATATACTTTATATATATACTCTTATATATACTTTTCACTGAGGAATGAATAATGTGTCAGGTGCCAGCCGAGCTCAGTAAGTATCACTCTCTGCATCTAAGACAGAAGGTCGTGGGCACAAACCACATATCAGGACTCATATGATTTAGCATTGGAGTGCTGGGGGGGTGGGTGCTGTACTGTTGGAAGTGCTGTTCTTTGGTTCATAAATTATACAAGGTCCTGTCTGCCTGTTCAGGTGGACTTTAAAGATCTTATGGCAATATTCGAAAAGAGGAGGAAGTTTATCCTGGTGTCCTTGCTGACAATCCCCCAAATAAAATTGAATGTTCAGTTCATTGTTGTTGGTAAGATATTGCTATGCACAACTTGACTACTGTATTTATTTACAATATACAGTCACTACATTTTACAGTGAATCCAGTGAAACCTCTTGAGATACCCTGCCAACATGAAAATCGCTATATCAAATGTAAGGAACTATATCATGGTTGTTTGTGGGACATTTCTGTGTGGAAATTGGCTGTCACATTTGCCTACAAATACACAGTCCCAGCACTTCACAGTACAATCCTGTGAAGCTCTGTAAGCGATGTGATAAGGTGCTACATCACATGCAAGGATTATTATTTTATTTGTTTGGCAAAAGTGCAGCCTTGACATCTGCAGAATAATTTACCCATCTATCCTATTTAATCGACTTATCACCATGCACAATACGCTCATGCTGCTTGTGCTAAAGATGCCCTTCAGCATACAAAATGCTTTGCAGGTAACCGACTCCACACCATTTGTATTCAGAGAATGACAACATGATGTATATATGGAATTGTTCTTGCATGAGGCAAGGGTTACATTGGCAAAGATTTGATAAACAAATCTCAGACATTAAGTTTTGCTATTATAAGTGCACTTAAATAAAACCCACTTGTTATTCTCAGAATTGTTGGTTGTGAAACAGGTTCTAGTGCTTTTCTGTTTTTTTTCATTAAGCAATATACGCTTTATAGCAATTTGTTCTTTTGATTGATGAAACGGCATGTATTTGCATGTATTTCCAAGAATGTGCCTGTCATTTGTGGGGGGCGGTGGTGGGTGGGGGAGGACGTGTCCATGTTTTCAAAATACTTTTATATAAAATTATGCCAACAGTCTTCAGATGGCATTCAAGGAATTTATGCTTAGCTAAATTAGGACAGGCTCAGGCTTCAACAGTAGAGAGCAAAAAGAGATGGTGTTTGGGGAATAAAGTGCTCAGTAAAACAGAGCATTACTGTTTGCCAGGTACATGAATCAGAATTGTGGAAAACATTTAATCTCAATTTTAATTTGGAAACCAAGATGGTTTGCTTTAAGATTTGCGCAATCTTACATTTTGGTCTTTTACAAATTGATCTTAGAGCCAAGACTGGGTAGAAATTTAGGTTTATTACTGGCTCCACTGGCCTCCCCTGGAGGACAGAGTTCAAAATCTTTGTCTTCACCTTCAAGGCCCTTCATGGCCTTCCTCCTTTCTACCTCTGTGAGTTGCTAACCCCATATCAATCTATCCACTCCCTCCGCTCAGCAGGCTCTGGTCCCCAACCCTGCAACACAAAGCTTTAGTGGGTAGAATAGTCTTAACTGGACAAGCAGCGGAAAGCTTGCCAACAAACATCTCTGGGATTCCCAAACCTTGGCTCTTGCCAACCTACGCTTAATTCTCTCCTGGATTAGGTAAACAGGGTGTGTCCCTCCGAGTGGATAGTAATTAAATAATTGTTTTACTGACTAGGCAGTTCTGCCAGTTTATTAAGAACACAAGCAGCCAGTGTCGTAACATCAATAAAGAACAGATATTTTCAGCTGGAATCTTTCTGTTTCTCCAAAATATCCAATTTCTGATCAACAGTGGAACAGATTTGTTGGGCTGAGTGGCCTCCTCCTTTCCTATATCACTTTGATAGCAATCCGTAACATTCTTGTAGTTATCCTTTTAAGTAATCCTATTTCACTTCATACAATAATAATAATCCTTTCATTTGATATTGCATTCATGGTGGTGATGGAGAATATGTTTGTGGTTCATAAAGCTTGAAGCAATAATTTGGTGCATAATGCAGTTCCATTGAATGGTATCACTTACAGCAAGATCTTTTATGGTCAGTTTTAAGTCATTTTCTTCTCTCTGCATCGGGTCACTTTTTCCAGTTGGAAAATGTGGTTTTTACAAGGATAGGTCCGTGAGAGTGTTTCAGGAAAGCTCTCATCTTTTTTTAAACCAGCAGCCACCTCCGGCAGCTCACAAGTGCTGCCATGTGAGACTGTGTTTGATATTTTGATTGTGTCAGAGAAACCTGAGATGTGTACACAAAGCATAATATGGGGGACTAATTTGCAGCGATGTGTAAGAGGGTTGCTGACAAGGACTCCAACTTGTTAAATAGTGACACTGCGGCTGGTTGCTGGAAGCGGGTCATGCCGAACCCCGGGAACTCCGCTCCCACACAATCTACTTGCTTAATGAGGGTTAAGTTTAAAGAGGTTTGATGTGAAGGAATGTTATGGTCAGGATTGCCATTTGAGACATTACCAGGTGCTGTATATTAGAAAGTGATACCTGACAAGATCAGCAAAGAAGTGAAGGTCTGTGACACCTTCTAATTCTGTAAAACGATTCAATGACAACAACAACTTGCATTTATACAGCGGGGTAGTGTCCCGGAGTGCTTCACCTCCACAGTGACCCAGCAAGTCATATATAAATTGGAACTTCATATATCTGGCATCAAAACCACTGTAAAGATTAAGCTCTGCTTTTTTTTCATTATTTTCAGCAGATTCGGTTAAAAGTATAAATGAGACAATTCCTTTATGGGCTGAAATTCGGGGTGGCGTTATGCTTTGGACCCTTGGCACTGCCCGATCATAATGAGGAAATTTGATTTAGGGCTGACAATGTTAAAGAGGCTCTGCACTGGCACGCTCGAAACTTCGGGAGTTTACAAGCTGGATTTAAATTTGAATAAGGTTCACACCCCAAACCCTTTCTCACCAAAATAGTGTGTGGTCCAGATGCTTCATTGTTGGTGCAGTTCAAGCAGTTGATGGATTTTGGAAAAAAAACTAACAGCTGAGCACACACCAAACAACACGGAATAGCATTCTTTGCCTAAAATGATTTATTGTGTTGTTGTAATTGTGTAAATACACCTACACACCCAAACACATTGTTTGAAGTAATTAATTCCATATGGTGTGACACAACGAATGAGGCAGAATCTGTGCTATAAACACAAGGAGCTACTGAGAATGTTATTGAAACGTATTAGCACTGTAAAGGTGTTCATCTACAAAATACAACCACTAGACTTTACAGAACAGCCAGTGAAGCGATTTGACATGTTCTCCCACATGAAATGTCTTATATCGAATGCAAGGACTTTTGTTGTTCTGTACACCAGACGTGAAATATTTCCCTGTGCATATTATACTTGAAAATAATTGCCGTGAAGCCCTTTGAGACATCCAAGTGTGATATAAAAATGCAAATTAATTTTTAGTTTGCTTCTTGAATTTTTAGAATTCAAAATTCCATAATAAAGTTGTGGCCCTGTAAGTTCCTGATGAACGTCGTATCACACAATTGTGTTCATATAAACATACCGCAGACAAGATTATTGTCGAAAAGTCATCTTGTAAAAGCACTTGTCAAACAATCCAAATGTCACAGCTCTGAGCCTCAGGGCTCTGTCAGTCTCATTATACATAGAAATAATTGTGATGTGTGTTTGTGGGTGTGGTGGCTCACAAGGTCAGTGCTCCACCTCAGAAGAGAGAAAACTGGTTCCACCTCTCTGACGTGCAAAAGAATGAGGATTCACAGCACAATTTAGCTGGCATTGAGAAAGCACAGGGTCAGGAACAAGGTTTCCCAACCTCCCTAATAAAAAGATATATATATATAGTCAGGTAGGTTCAAAAATGAGAAAGAAACAGTAAGGAAAATAAAATGCAATTCAAATTTATTCAGACTAAGTGTAATCTTTGATACCTTAAAATAGTGCATCAATCAACCTAAGATTTATTTTATATATAAAGGAATGCAATGGTAGACTTAATGCCTCTTTTACAGAGCTGGGAAGCAATATAACATCACTTCTGGCAAGGAGGGATTTGGAGCAAGAAGCCTGAATGTTACTGGCATGAGTACTGGTTGCAATGTTTCACTGGAAACGTGTGCCATGTCAGCAAGACTACTGTACATTTTTTACCATTTGAAATAATGTCTGAGATCAGGATGTGTTCCTGTCCTCTCCCTTTATGAACAGAATTCCTGCCTATCTTTAATGCTTCTGCTCTAGTTACCTGGCCACTGTGAGTAATGTGCTTCAAATAATTCCACTCCACTTGCGATGACCAAGCTACGCTTGCTGCTCCCATTGTATGATCTGGCTTCCTGTAAAACACAAACTCACCACTGCACAATCTTTAACAGGCTACGCAGCAGTGACACAGTTAAAGATTGTTTTTAAAGGATATTGTCGGAGATGCTGTTCTTCGACTGAGACTTTAAAGCAACACTTTTCCACTGCTGTTCAGGTATAAAATCATAGAATATTAAAGCACAGGAAAAGGCCATTTGGCCCATCGTGCCTGTGCTGGCTCTTTAGAAGAGCAACTTCCGCTTTTTCTCCATATCCTTGCAAATCTTTCCTTTACAAGTATCTATCCAATTCCCTTTTGAAAGTTGTTATTGAATCTGTTTCCAACATCCTTTCAGGCTGTGCATTCCACTGTAAAAGCTCACTGTGTAAACAAAATTCTCCTCAGCTCCCCTCTGGTTCATTTGCCAATTATCTTAAGTCTATGTCCCCCGGTTACCAACCCACCAGCCAATGGAAACGTTTCTCCCTATCTACTCTATCAAAAACCCTCATAATTTTGAACATTTCTATTAAATCTCTCCTTAAATTCCTCTTCTCTAAGGAGAACAATCCCAGCTTCACCAGGCTTTCCATATAACTAAAGTCCCTCATCCCTGGTACCATTCTGGTAAATCTCTTCTGAACCCCATCCATTGCCTTGATATCCTTCCTGAAGTGATGCCCAGAATTGGACACAATACTCCAGCTCAGGCCTAACCAGTGACTTATAACGGTAGACGTCAAAAGATCCCATAACTCTATTTGAAAAGAAAGGAGTTTCTCCTTGTGTCCTGGTCAACAATCTTCCAGATTGTGCAATGCAATAAAATTTACATTTATATAGCCCGTTGGGACGTCCTCCTGACGTGAAAGGCACAAATGTAATTTTGTATTGTATTTTGCATTGTTCTGCCTTCCACAGCGGGAAGATATCTCAAAGCACTTGATAATGCTGGATGGGCATCCGATTTGGAGGTGGGAGCCAAAGAGGAAGGGGTTTGGGTGGGGAAAGATGACTGAAAATGCAGACAAAGAGTTAAGTTTTGAAACTAAACAGTCATTCACCTTTTGGCTGTATGTGGCACTTTGATGGTGCAAAAAGCTGCGGTGTTTGTCAACTATTGCTCAAAATGAAAGGATTATTATTAGCGATAATAACCAGGACTGAGTTTATATCACAGAGCACTGCTGCTTGTCTGAGTTATTTCTGATGCTTAAATGCTCAATTCGGTTGCCAAATGTGTGTGACTCAGTATTTTGCATCTATTTAGTGTAATGATCCTTAATTTGAAATAGTGCCTTGTCACATTGTCGAGGCATATCAAAGCACTTCACAGGATTTTGTACTATGAGGTATAGCGTCTGTGTTGCACACAATGCCTCTCTAAATCTTTAAATATATCATACATTTGTATCAAGTAAACTCATTTGTAAGGAATTCCGAGGCTATTTTGCAGTGTTTTTTAATGAAGATGGGAATAAGGTGTCCAAGCCATGGAAAAAATCATGAAAAAGGAGGCTCCTTCCTCAAAACGAATCAACCTGGTGGGAACTCTGCAATAGTTCAATATACTTTGAGAACACAGTTCTCACAGGTCACTGGGAATTCTGACGGAAGTCTCTTATTAAGGAATACAGTCACACATTACTGCGAATCAGATCTTCGTGATGTAATGTGAACACTGTAAAAGAACGATTCTTGTCAAGGAGTCATGCAACATTTATTTTCCTCCAGCTCTGAACAACTCACTCACATCAGTATTCTTGTCAGTTCTGCCGCACTGATCACAGCAATGCCTCAATGTTTAAGAATGGTAACGTTTAGTCTAGCCGTTGTGCTATCTGATGACCTCTTGCTCCTGCAGATTGAGCTACTGCTGGTGTCACAGGTAATTGTAGAGACTTTTCCCCTTATGGTGGTTTGAGGATTTATTGCAATGATTATCCTTCAAGAGCCTCCATAACTGCATTTAGTATCATGAGCTATTGGAACACATTTATCAGCATTGAGGCTAGGAACCAGGTTTTACAAGCATGCCCCGAGGGTATTATATCAGCAATGACATTTATTACAATAATACAAACTTGTAACTTGTAGTAACTAATTTGAGAATTTATATGTGTTGGTGTGCCAAATTTTCATTAAGTTTTCTTTTAATGTGTGAAGCTTTGGTGTTTGAAGTTACATTATAAGGGATTATCAAAGCATATCTCAATCTTCATCTTACAGCATGCTGTACTGAGACCTTTTCAGTTCAACCTACATGCTAAACAACAACAACAAAATTGTATTTGTATAGCGCCTTTCAAGACCCACCACCATCTTCTACCGCCCCTGGAAGAAGTTACCCCCACAATTCCTAACCGCTGCCTTGGAGTCCTCTGAACTCCTCTCCCTCTGGCCCTCATCCCTCACTGACCCCTCTTCTGCTCTCACCCTCCTCCACAACACACTCTCCTCCACACTCGACACTCTTGCCCCCATCACCTCCCATACTGTCTCTTACGCTCGCTCCTCCCCCTGGTTCACCACCCACCTCCACTCACTGAAGAGCCAGGTGTGGGCCGCTGAACGCACCTGCCTCAAATCTGGCCTAACGGTCCACCGACAAACCTGGCTGCACCTCCTCAAAATTTATCGCTCCACTCTAGCCTCGGCCAAGTCGTCCTTCTACTCCAGGATAATCCTGGAGGCGAAGAACAACCCCAGGCTTCTGTTTCCACCACATCCCGACTCCTCCGTCCCCCCCGCCACCCCGCGCAGGTCATCTCCTCCAACCTTTGCTGCGAGGAGATGCTGGATTTCCTTGAATCCAAAATCAAGGGAATCCGCTCCGCGGTCACTGCCCCTCCAACTTCCACCCACCCCGCACCCCTTCCCTCCCATACTCCAACTCCTACCCATCCTCCCCTACATACCTTCGAACCCGTTTCCCCACCCTCTGTCACCAACCTCATCCTGTCTCTGAAACCCACCACCTGCTCCTTTGACCCCATCCCCACTCCACTCCTTATCTCCCAGCTCCACCTCCTTGCCCCACTTCCCACAGACATCATCAACCTGTCCCTCTCCTCTGACTCTGTTCCCATTCCCCTAAAAACTGCCACCATCTCTCCCACTTTGAAAAAACCCTCCCTTGATGCTATCAAGCTACCGGCCCATCTCCAACCTCCCCTTCCTGTCCAAGGTCCTTGAAAGAGTCGTGGCCTCACAGCTGCGCTCTTTCCTCTCCACCCATTCATTATTCGAGCCCCTTCAGTCGTGTTTCCGTGCTGCCCATAGCACACAAACCGCCCTGCTCAATGTCACTAATGACATCTTGACCATCTGCGACCAGGGCTTCCTCTGCCTCCTCGTCCTCCTCGACCTATCGGCCGCATTCAATACGGTCGACCACGCTATCCTCCTCCACCGCTTGTCCTCCCACCTCAACCTTCTCACCTCTCCCACCGTCTTCATTTTGTTTCCACAAACGGCTTTTCCTCCAGCCCCACACTGTCTCATGCGGTGTCCCTCAGGGCTCTGTCCTCGGTCCCCTCCTCTTCACCCTCTATATGCTCCCCCTTGATGACATCAACCGCAGACATGGGGTTAACTTCCACATGTATGCGGATGACACCCAATTCTACCTTTCCTCTTCTACCCTCAACTCCACGACCACCGATGTCCTGACAGCCTGCCTGTCTGACATCGAGTCCTGGATGAGGGACAACTTTCTTCAGCTCAACGTGCGCAAAACTGAGGCCCTCCTGATTGGCTCTCGTCAGCGCCTCCGCACCTCAGGCGCTGACACCATCAGCATCCAAGGCTGCACTCTCCACCTCTCAAAGCCAGTCAGGAACCTCGGGGTTCTGTTCGACCCTGAGCTGTCCTTTCTTCCTTATATCCGCGCCACAACTGGCACCGCCTTCCATCACCTCCGGAATATCGCCAGACTCCGGCACTACCTCATCCCTCACACTGCCGAAACTTTGGTCCACGCCTTTATCATCTCAAGGCTGGACTATGGGAACTCTCTCCTCGCCGGCCTTCCCGGCACCTCCCTCCACAAGCTGCAGGTCATTCAGAACTCTGCAGCTCGTGTACTGTCCCGCACCAGGCTTTGCGACCACATCACTCCCACCCTCGCTCGCCTCCACTGGCTCCCCATCCCCCAGAGGATCGAATTCAAGATCCTCATCCTCACCTACAAGGCCAATCACGGCCTTCCTCCCTCCTACCTCTCCGACCTACTATCCCCCTACTTACCTGCCCGTTCCTCTGGCTCCGGTCTGCTCCACATCCCCCGCCCCAACCGCCCTACCATCGGTGGCCGGGCCTTCAGACTCTCAGACTTTCAGACTCTCTGGAACTCTATCCCCCAGTGCCTTCGCCGCTTCCTCCCTTTCCTCCTTCAAGGCTGGTCTCAAGACCTTTCTCTTTGACCGTGCCTTCAGCTCCCCTCTCGACTCTCTACCCCCTCTTCACTCCCTCCCTTCCCTCCCCTTACCCTGACCATTTCCCCCCTGCTTGGGTCCCGACCCAACTGTCCAGCGCCTTGGGACGTCCTCCCGACGTGAAAGGCGCTCTATAAATGAAATCTTGTTGTTGCTGTTGTTGTTGTGGCTCAGTTAGTAGTGTTCTTGCCTCTGAGTCAGAAGGTTGAATTCACACAATCTAGGATTACACTCCCAACAACAACAACAAACAATTTACATCTATATAGCACCTTTCACATCAGGAGGATGTCTCAAAGTGCTTCACTGAGACAACTGGAAGCTCGTTCTGGGAAATGGAGGTAACTGTGGAAAGGTAATTCTGGGAGAGAAAGGTAGTTCATTAATCTGTTCATAAGATACCACAGATCTTTAGTGCACAGAAGATGCCAAAATAAAGATTAAAGATTCAAAAATGTAGATAAATATCATATAAGGAAAGGAAACACTGAGAGAAGGACAAGCATTGAAACTGCTCCCAACTGAATGACCTGCCAACACCCACTGGCAAGGCTTACAGTGACCACGTGGGCAATGTACTGAAGGATGTTCTGTGTCCATGGAACAACTTGCCACCGCCAGAGTATAAAAAGACTTCATAAGAGGAGAAAGACATGGAGAGGAGAAAATCAATGAAGAAAAACTGATAAGTGTTTCAATTTCTCCAGGCACTTTAGGTCTATTGCATATTATGAACAGATTAATGAAATTCATATATAAAAACTTTCATTTTATTTTTTGAAGTTTTGGTATACCTGAAATCACAGAGCTATATTGAAACAGTTGGTTTTGAAATTGACAAGGAAGCTACAACCTTGATCACAGTATTAAAATCTACTTGCGATACACGAATTTGTCAAAGACACTTAAATGTGATTCATGAGATTAATCCGTTGACACTATATATGAATATTTAATCAGCAACAATAATCTGCTAATGCAGTGTTGCACCTCAGTGCTTTTACACCTGAATGCACGTCCCCTGACTCCTCCATGCCACCATTGGTGCCTTTAGCCACAAATGTTCTAATGTCTGAAACTACCAGACATTCTTATCTATTTTTATATCCCACCTTAAGGCCTACCTCTTTGACCGCACCTATGTCACCTTCCCCTAACTTCCTTTCCCTTGCTCAGCGTCCAACCGCACCACTGTGCGGCGCTCCGACACTCTATCCGGCGTGAAGGGGATTGTATAAATGCAAGTTGGTATTGTTGCTGAATGGTAGCTGTGATAGTTGCTGCGTAATGGAGAATCAGCGGCTTTTTTTTTGTCATTGATTCTTTTACAAACGGGAGATTTTCAAATATATTTGAACTGCACGCTGCTTAGCGTGTCAACAAAGCTATGCCTGAAAATGAAACATTACAAACTGTAACAGTGAAAGTTGACCCCCAGCCCTCCTCCTCCTCACCACCACCTCCAGTTCAGAATTACTGATTCTAAGTAATTTTAAATTTCCTACATGAATGGTGCTATCTATATAAAGGTAAACTTCTTGTTGTTGTTACATGGGCTAATGACATGTTTCTTGTAAGTTGTCTGGTTGGTGAGTCTAGATACAAACCATTTACAGTTGTGTCAAGCAAAGGCTGTGGTTATTTTAATTATGCACTTTTTTTCTACAAATGATTTAATTCCACACTTGCAATTCCTTCCTTCCAGCACTCTTCGTGAATCACTGCCAGATCCTTAAGAAATAATGATCCTTACATATGGAACTGAACTGTCAGCTGGACTGTATGAGTTCAAAGTTCCGATATGGGGCTTGAACCCACAATCTTCATGACTCAGAAGAGTGCTACCAACTGAGCCAGCCTATCACTTTGCCACCATGAGATGATGCTGTCAAGTTGGAATTGATAGACAAGGTTAGAGACATGTAGGTCCTCTGACACCAATTTATTTTGAGTTCACAGAAAACAGCTCAACTTGATGAACCTTTGCTGCTACAGCTCCCAAAGCTGCAGCAAACAAAATACAAAATTGTTCATATTCAATACATGGTACAACCTATTGTCTCCAGTATCTGAATATGTGAAAACAGTTGCTCTTCTATGAAGAGATATATCACTAGACTCAGCACAATTTTCACTTGCTAATGACCATACCTTGAAGCTGCAAAACAAAATGGGGAACTACTGTGTGTGAACACTACCAGAATGGATTTTTTTAAAAAAAAGAAATGTAATTTTCATTTTTTAAAATATGAGCTGCCTTCAGGCATTTTGATGCACTGATGTCTTATCAAAGTCAACCAACTGGGATTATTCATGCTGCAAGGGAATACATATAATGAAAAAATGCTATGCTATCAGATTGAGCAGGTTCTTCCTCAGGCAATGCAGTTTCATCTGATGAAACTTAGCCTTGCTAATTGTCACTAGCCATTCAGTCAACCGTGGTTGAGTTTGTATTCACGTCTGGAGACTGGAAAATCATAATTCTGACCTATATGAACAAACAGAACTGGGGCAGTTCAATTTAGTTCTGAAAAAATATGTATTTTACAGTATCTTAACTGGCCTATACCTTTAAGAACATGAGAACATGACCCTGTTCACCCAGAAATTTTACAGTATATCCTATGAAGCGCTTTCAGGTGTCCTCCTAATGTGAAAGGTGCTATATCAAATGTAACGATTGCTGTTATTACTGTTGCAAATCCAGTGAGAGATCTTGCTGTTTTTGTTAAATTTGCACATGTGCAAATGCCATTTGGAAGTTACACAAGCAATGTAATAATCGAAGAGCTGAAAAACGACTCCAGCCGGTCTCTCTTTGTAGTGGTTTCCTGTGTCATTTGCTTCAGTTACAGGCACTTATTTCAATTTCCTCAGCCGGGTAATGGATTACCATTATCTTTGAACAGAATTCAGTTCACATATCTTTGCTTTTCTGTCCTGCCCGTATTCCAATATCTGATTAACTGTGTTTAATATTACCTTAACTCACGTAAGCCATAATTAGTTGGTAGCATTCTCCCCTTTGAATCAGAAGGTTGTGGGTTCAAGAAGTCCCACAACAGGACTTTGAGATCACAGTTTATAACGAATACTCCAATAGAATGTACAACAAAATAACAACAAAATTACATGTGTAAGGTGCCTTTCACGTCAGGAGGATGTCCCAAGGCGCTGAAAGGGGGGAGTGTAGGGTGGGGGAGGAGTGCAGCATTTTTGGAGGGGCCCTCCTGCCTGTTCAAGTGGACGTTAAAGATCCAGTGGCACTATATAAAAAGCAAAGCAAATCGGCCATTTGCCCCATGTTATGGCCAATAATTCTCCATTGGCCATTCACTTCATGGCTGTTTGTGGAACATTGCTGTGCACAAATTGGCTGCCTGTTCACCAACAAATACAATGACTACACTTTACAATAATTCCTGTGAAGCGGTTTGAGACTTCGCAATGATGTGATAAGAGGCTATATCAAAAACAAGGATTAATAAATACATGAAAGGACTCCTTGTTTATTAGGCAGCCATCAAGTCACCTTGACATGGCAGGTTAAAAAAAATGTTTTCTGCTGTGTAACTAGATCAATGATACACTTTCCAGTTAGGGACAATTGTTTGATTGTAAGCAGTTGCTGCTACAACATATACAGTGTTGTATAAAAAGAAACAGTTTCAAGCACAAATGTCATTGTAACCAGATTCTTCACTTAAAACCTGAAGGTTTAGGTTTGAAACTCTAATACAGATAAACCCATATCTCTCCTTGAATTGCTTCTGACATTTGAGATAATTCAACTGATCTGTGTTTTGTAGCTGGTGTACCTTATTTTCATTCTGCCCTGTGATCATTTTACTGAATGTCTTTTACTAAGATTTGGCAGGAGAAATCCAGATGTCTACTGTGAGATACCTTGTTAATTCTATATTCAGAAAGTCATTGAATTCAACACTCACCACCAGTCGGGATTGGGATCAAATTCACAGCATAAGCACAACTTGTGTATTCCTTAACCCAAATATCACATTGAGTGGGTTACGAAACATGGGAATTTCAGTATTTTATTTGACATTTATCACATTGAATGTAGCCAGATATGTGAGGCAGCCCCCTTACACTCCCAATACTGTTCTCAATGGCAACTTCACAAAGCCTGGCCCACAGCACTTGCCTTTCAGCTCGCAGATCTCGGCTCTTGACTACCAGTGGGACGGAGGTTGACTTTTAATTGACGTTTAACCCTTATGTTGTTTTCATACTGACACTCGCTGACTGTGTAAACTTGTTACACAATTGCAACCATTTCTTGGTTTAAACTAATTTAGCCATTGATCCTCCAGTTAATTAATTGGTCATTTGCCCTCTGGCTCTTTGTGGGACATTGCTGCATGCAAAATTGGCTGCTGTGTTCCTCTACAAATATACAGTCACTACACTTTAGAAAAACTCTGTGAAGCACTTTGAAATGTACATCTAGTGCAAGGCTTATTATCGAATAATAGAAAGCATACAAATGAGTAGTGGTATTCCCCAAAGTGGAAATTGAATGGCTTCAGATTTGTCATTGAGGACACTGTCTATTTGTATGGGTGGGAGCTCCATCTCATACATTCAATGTGCTAGATCAGATGTAATTTACCTCACTGATTATAAACCCAATTTAAGAAGCAACCTTAAAAATGCTTAAGCCTGATATTTTCACAGTGAAAGATATCTTTCAGTAGGGAGCAGAGGTTACCTATACAGCATGACTGGGGCCACTGGCTACAGTAATTGGCTTGAACACAAATTCAGGCTTCAGTGATTTGCACTAACCACTGGACAGTATATTTTCCATTTAAATGCGTTTTTTTTCTCCACATCATATGTGGGGAGAAATTTCACCTGGGTCTAAATTTATTCTATTTACGTAGAATTTCAGAATGCCCAGAGTTTGTCAAATTGTTGAATTCAGTATTAACTGTGAACCCAATTTTATATTTAAGAATTTGCCAATTTCTGGATGTTCTGAAATGTTAATAGAGTAAATCTAGATCCGGGTAGAATATATTTTCTAGTTTACTGTCCACATGTTGGTCAAAGGTATAATTGTTCAAACCTTGTTCCCATTCAATAAGTAAAATACTGTTGAAGAGTTTCAAATAAAATGTGTTGCATTTGACTCAATCTCATTTACCAGGGCAAACCATTCTTGAAAGCAAAACCTTGTTGGATTGGTGTGATTTAGATTAACTGCGCTGGAGTGATCCTGGACTTTGAGTTAAAAGTCCCAATGTGGGGCTTGAACCCACAACCTTCTGACTCAGAGGTGAGTGTGCTACCAACTGAGCCAGACTAACACCATCAATCTTTCTATTCAATGATTCATTTCATGCAGAATTCATGTTTGAAGTACTTAAATATTCTGATGGGCCAGAAAATGGATTAGGACCTAGTTGCTGAAGGCAGTACAGTAGATGTCAGAGAAATTAATTCCACCTAAGCGTAATTCACCTCAAAATACACAATCACTACAGTTTACAGTAAAAATCCTGTGAAGTGCTTAGATATGTCCCCCCAATGTGAAAGGCACTACACCAAACACAAGGATTATTACCATTATTATTTTCAATTTTAATGATAACATTAACCGTGTTTGTGAAATTCACCTCAAGTTTCTTCATGGTGTTCATTTTGTTTTGCTTTTTATGCTACCTTAACAAGAAATTCCAACTTCCTGGTTATTTAAGATAGATTGAATTAAGTGGCACGTATTTTAACGAGCTTCTGATCTATGTCTTTTTGATGCATTATACTCTAAAAGGACCATACCCTTGAGTAGACATTGCATATTATTGATAGCTTTTAATAACTTTCTCTCTAATTCTATGCAAGCTGAAAGGTCGGATTCATACAATCTGCACAAATGGAAATATTCCTCTTGTATATTTCTCAATGTGGAACCATAATAGGTAAAGCTACACTTCTGGATCTTCTTTAATCGTTTCTACCATTCTCTTTGAAAAGATAGTTTGTAGAATGACATTCTGATATTTTGCTACCCTGAGAAATGAGATACTGTATCCTTTGAAACCGAGACAACTGTTTGCAACCTTGAAATAGGTCAATTCCACAATCTTGAATTGAGACTGTACTGTGGCTACATTAACTTTTTGTTAAAATTATATAAATAATAATTCTAACATTTGATTTAACAACAATAACATTGAAAAGTCACAAAGTGCTCCAGAGGCAATTGTGGTGCTGTATTGATATCCTCACATCCCCATTTTCCACCCCACAAGAACAACCAATAAAGAAGTTTGTGCAATATTGATATCTATTGTCTGAATGTGCATGATTTTAAATAATTTATATGAGCTACATTTCTTCAGGCCTTCTTATGTTAAAAAAAGGTTCTGAAGTGGATTGGGATAATGAAGAACAACAGTGTATCAGTTTGGGTAGCACTCTTGCCTCTCAGTCCAGAAGATTGTTGGTTCAAGCTCCACAATGGGACTTGAACTCACACAGGCTTCGGCTGACACTCCAATGCAATGCTGTGGGTTGTTGCATTGTTGGAGGTGCTGTTCTTCAGATGAAATGTTCAAGTGAGGTCCTGTCTACTTGTTCAGGTGGATGTTAAAGATCCCATGGCACTATTTGGAAGGAGAAGGGAGTTTCTTCTTGTATATCTGGAGATTAAATTTGTAGAATTTGTTTCATTTTTATTTACAGAAAAAANCTCCACAAATGTTTCCATATCATTGTTTCTCCTAATTCAAGTCTCCTGTGTCACCTTTCCTTTCTCTGTTGAGACATACACCAGGCATGTAACTTTCTTCATACCCCTGCATCTTCTGGTCTGAACCACTTAGTAGGGGATGCGGGAAGTTGGTACAAGGTAAGACTTTTATTGACAGGAGACATATTGTAAAGAAGAACATTGGGTATTCTGTAGTAACTGTTAATGCAGATCGTATCAATGTGTCAAAGGGTTGTCTTATTGAAAAAAGTTGTCGCAGTTACATTACAATTATATTTGCACATCAGGAGTGAGCCAGGCTGACACCTGTTACTTGTTATCTGTGAATTCCTTGCTTGTAATATTGTTATGTGAGATCATCTTCTTTTTCTTTCACATGTAATGATTTGTAGTTTTAGAGAATGTTGTGCTTAATGGATTAGAGCACTTTTCTACATTTTGCACCTCAATAACCTTCCGGGTCAAATACAACACAGGCAGTCCAAAACGATCTCGAATGTGACGCAGCAATGCAGATTATCCGTTGTGCTCCATGGAGCAAATGTATTCATTGATTCGAGCTCGGTACCATCCTTCTCCTTTCATCCTTGTTTGCTAATAAATAAGTCTAATGCAATTTGTATCAATCTGGCTAAGTTGGTAATATTCTAACCTCTGAGGCAGAAAGTTGTGGGTTAACCCTAAGTCAGGACTTTGAGCTCAGAGTCAAGGCTGGCACACTCGCGCAATGCTGGGGATCATTATATTGTTGGAATGTGGGACATTGCTGTGTGCAAAGTGGCTGCCATATTCATCGACAAATACATATTTCACAGTAAAATCTTCTGATGCGTTTTGATGACGTGCCAAAGCACTATATCACATGAGAGGATTATTATCATTAATTTTAAAAGTATAATTTGTTTTAAATCTTTAATATTGAGTTCCTTGTTTTTAAGTGTACAGAGATAAAATTATGAAACAGTGAATAGTGCTCAGCTGTCAAACAGTGCACAAAACAGAATAACAACCGTCATAATTGACTCTTCCATGTGACTTTTTTCCACTTCCCATGCCAGACACTCTGAGAAAAAATGCCAATTCTGTGCTGTTGTCAATTTGGTTTCCAAGCTGTTCAAGGCAGTATCAGATTCCACTATTCTCATTGAGAAATTCCTTCACTCTAAGAAAGGACCTTTAATTTTTTTTGATTACAATCCCTGGATATAACAATAAGGAGCATTCATGCAAAAAGCGCATTCTAGAATAACAACACAACAAAATTACATTTATAGAACGCTTTTCACGTCGGGAGGACGTCCCAAAGTGCTGAACATTTAGGTGTCGGGGCCCGAGCATGGGAGGAGGAGTGGTTTAAGGGTGAAGGAAGGCAGAGAGGTGGGAGGGCGACCAAAGGCACGATCAAAGAGAAGGGTCTTGAGACCGGCCTTGAAGGAGGTAAGGGAGGAAGCAAGGTGAAGGGACCGTGGGATGGAGTTCCAGAGTGTGGGGGCAGAGAGGCTGAAAGCCTGGCCACCGATAGTAGGGCAGGTTGGGCGGGAGACATGGAGCAGGCCGGAGCCCGCTGAATAGAGGGAGCGGGCAGGTTGGTAGGGAGTCAGCAGGTCAGAGAGGTAGGAGGGGGCAAGGCCATGGATGGCCTTGAAAGTGAGGACGAAGATCTTGAACTCGATCCTCTGGGGGATGGGGAGCCAGTGGAGTCGGGTGAGGGTGGGAGTGATGGGGTCGCGGAGCCTGTTGCGCGAGAGTACACGAGCTGCAGAGTTTTGGATGATCTGCAGCTTGTGAAGGGAAGACTTGGGAAGGGTGATGAGGACCCATAATTGAGTCTTGATGTGACGAATGCGTGGGTGAGAGTTTCGGCAGCCTGAGGGTTTAGGCAGTGACGGAGTCTGGCAATGTTGCGGAGGTGGTGGTAGGTAGTGATGGCCATGGTGCGGATGTGGGGGAGAAAGGATAGTTCAGGGTGATAGAGTAATACCCTGGTATAAGTTTACCCTGGAGTGTATGTATGTGGATCTCGGCCTGTGTGTCTGTTTGTGTGTGTGTGAATGTATGTATGTGTATGTGACTGTATGTGTGAGTGCATATGTGTGTGTGAATGTATTTGAGTGTGTTTATGTGTGTGTGAATGTATGCGAGTCTGTGTGTGTATGAGTGTATGACAGACAGATAGCAGGGGAGAGTGAGAATGAGTCCGATCCAACGTAACTGGCACTGAGCAAGCATTATACAGTCAATTCACTTTACAGTATATTCTGTGAAGCGCTTTGAGACGTCTCAAAGACATGAAAACCACTATATCAAATGCAAGGATTATTATTATTATCATATCTAGTCTGATGATTTTAAAATATTGAACTTTGCAAGAAGAAAAATCAAACCTTTTGCAAAAGATGCCAGTAGAAATCTAGTGAATTGTATCAATGGTGTTTTTGCTTTCATATTCCAGGGGTCATTCTTTCCATTCTGGTTGCTTTATTTCTTTTAAGGAGGATTTCAGTGGCACTTGAGTAGGTTGTTAATCAATGATGTCCATTTGATTTCCAGGCGGGTCTCATATTGCTCCATTGTTGACAATATGCATGACTAAAGCTCTTTTGCTGTATAAAAACTGGAGAAATCTAGGAACAGATCGAAGGAAAGATGTTTGAAAGCAAGCATTAATGAAAGTATTGATTTCATCTCCAAATGCCTTTTGTCGCAGTCACAAAATGCTTTGTTATTTCATGCTCCACTAAGATCATCAATACAGCTAACAGGTAGCAATAAAACACTAAATCACATGTGTTATTGCAGAGCTCAATGTAACAGTATGAACAATTGGTATGTTCTTGCTTGCTCAATGTTGCGGCAATTAGTTTGTAACTTATTAAAACACAGAATTATAGGCCATTTACTCTTGGGTTAAGACATGATGATTTTGCAAGGATAAGAAATCAATGAGAAATTGAAGATAACGAGATAATTGTTGTGAAAAAAACAAGAAGTCTCCGCATATTATTTATGAATCCAATTCTGTTTATTTGAAAGTTGATTGGAAAAACAAATTCAGGTTATTGAATGAGATTAACAGCAGATAAAAATAGGGAATGAAACTATTTTTTATATAGATTTGTAAAGAAAACCAGACCAGCATCATTTTAGAATTTAAGCATCCCAGAAGAACCTGCCTCTACCTGACTGCTTGCCTGCCTACCTTTGCCTGCCTGTCTCTGCCTGCCTGCCTCTGCCTTAGCTTGCCTTTGCTAGTCTTTGCCCGCCTGGCTCTGCCTGCTGCCTGCACCTGCCTGCTTGCTGCATGTTTGGCTTTGCCTGCCTGCCTGTGTCTACTTGCCTCTGCCTGCCTGTGCCTGCCTGACATGTGAATCCTCCTTTTACTGTGTGCACTGTATTTATGATGTATCTGGCTCTACACATGTGGGATCAGGTGCAGACTGGGTGATCGGATTGCTGAATATCAAACAAAGGTATTCAAAAGGGAAATTGTGTTTTCACGTTGTGGCTGTTTGTAGGAGATTGCTATGCTCCAATTGGCCCCCGTGTTCGCCTACAAAATATGCAGTGACAGTTTAGAATACAATCCTGTGAAGCACTTTGAAACATCCTTCTGACATGAACGGCATTACACCAAATGCAAGTATGATTATTACAGTATTCCACAGAAATCTTTGCTTAAAATGTACACTAGCCAAGCTTCGAAACAGCATCTCCATTCAAAGTCTGACTAAGGCCTGTTTTTATTGTCATTACAAATACAGAAATTCTAACCCAACTATTTTCCAATTTAGTCTGAGCCACTGTCTGAAAGTTAAACCAAATGAAATTACTATTGGTGCAGCTGCTCCCTACCCCTTTTCCTTTAAAAAATACAAGTTTGACATCAAGTATCAATATGTTTGGCATAGCCTGACATGGTTACATTTCCCATTTGTGATTGTAGTGCAGGTTGGTAACGTCAGTCCACACAGCGAATGTTCTTTTTTTCCATTTATAATTTTAAAGAATTATAATGCTAACACTGCCTAACTCTTAACTAAGTAACTCTTGACTGTACAACAGGGCTACGTATTCAGACATTCATAGAAATGCCTGAGGAAGTGCTTTATGCAAAGCATGTATTACCACATTCCTACTCACAGAAGATGATTCAGACTATTGTGACCTATGTTTGTACAGACAGTCTGCAATTCTTATAAGGAAAATCCAGTGTGAGACTTCTTGCTGCTGTGCATTTTTATGTCTCGGACTGTAATGAAATGGCTGTAGTGTTTGTGTGGTTTAGCTTCATTCCAAACAGATTTTGAATTGTCCTGAATTTGAACTACATCTCAGCATTAAAGCTGGCTTTGTCTCATTCTTGCTCTCCGGCTGTAATACACACACACATAGACATGTACACACACATATATACATATATGTACGTACACATTGACTCACTCTCTTTATATATTTATACTTCATCTATCTAGCTTAAACCACTAGGGAGTGTGAACACATCCTTCCTCATTAATGCACTGGGGTAATGCACACACTGTGTGACCTTTCCACTGTCAGTAATCACACGCAAACACTGCACACCATGTTTACACAGTGACACTGACTCAGACCGATTAACCCCTACACTCCCGGGGAACATCAGCACATCCAGTCCTTTACACTGGAGGAAAAAGCACACAAGTGTTTTGCCATTAAAAGAATGGTTCAGAGTTCTCTCTCTTTCGCACACACATAGGATCGAATGCCTCGCCCCCTCCCACTTGGAGGTTTTTAGCTGGATAACTTACAACTTATATTTATATAGCACCCTTCATGCAGTATAGTGCATCAGAGCGCTGCACAGTTGCAGCGTCAGACCCAGCAAGGGAGAAGGGGAGGTGACAACAGGCAGTCAAAGAGGTAAATCTTCATGTGACATTTAAAGATAAATGAAGAGGGAGCGAGGCAGAGGGATTGAGGCAGGGAATTCCAGGGGTTAGGAGTGTAGTGGCTGAGGGCACAGACAACAATGGTGGGTGTAGAGGGGTTGGGGGTACATGAAGCAGGTCTGTGCCTGTTGAGCGAAGGAGGTGCGCAGAGAAGTTGGGTCCAAGCAAGTACCTCTTATTTATAAATCTTATGACTGGTTTAGAAACCTTTTGGATACCCTCGGCTGCCCAGAAATTCCACTCATATTTGAAACTTGTACAAAGCAGTAAAACATGTAAATCCGTCCACTTTTCACCTGTTACACCAATTGCTGACAATTTTATATACTCTCTCCTGAAGTAATTTGATTCTCTTTCTCTCCTCACTGTTATTGTTCCAATGGGGCCAGGCTCCCTCTGATATCTCACCTAAGTTGCCATTATTCATGTGGGAGGTTTGGCAGTGAGTGCTGGCAGGCTTTTACTGTGGACTGTGGGGCACTGCAACTGAGATCAGCTAATGCAGCCCGGACGCAGATTTCAACCTTCCACTACCTGGCCTGTATGTTGCTTAGTACTGAACAAGGTTATGCCTTAACCATCTCAGCCCTCAGTGCAGTCAGTTGCCAGGAGTTTAAAAGAAACTAAATAAATGTGCTTTCAATACTGTAACTCCAGTACAAACATCTGCCGTGACATTAAAAAAATGAATCCCAGGGTAGTTCAAAATAGTAGGTAATAGTAATAATAAAATAATTAGAATATGAGCTCAACTGGGTTCCTACTTACAAGCAGTAAGTAGGAGCCCAGTTGTTAGACGATTGGCAGATCGCTTTCCAGGGGTAATAATCTCTCCGAAAAAAATAATAATATTTGATCACTCAATCCATGACTGTTTATGGTCCTCTGATGTGCGCAACTGTCTGCCATGTTTTACCCACAAATACACAGTCAATCCACTTTACAATATATTCTATGAAGCACTTTGAGCTGTCTCAATGATGTGACAATGCGCTAGTATTATTATTATTAAAATAATCCTTGTATTTGATATAGCACATTGAAAAGTCTCAAAGAATTTCACAGAGTTTTCTGTAAGTTGTAGTGACTCGAAACAAACATCACAACCAATTTGCAGACAGCATTGTCCCACGAACAATGGAGTGAAAGGACAATTTATTTATCTGCAGGTTTGTTGGGAAGGACACTGGCAGAAACTCCCTTCTCTTTCCAAGTAGAGCCATGGGTTCCATAACATCCAACAGAATAGACGAGCAGGTTTAATGTTTAATGTTTCATCTAAAGGATGGTGCCTCTGACAATGCAGCGCTCTTCCAGTACTTCACTGGAGCATCGGCCTAGAATATGAGCTAAATAATAATCCTTGTATCTTGATATAGATAATGATTATTTTATCATGAAATCAAAACATCTAAAAAAACCTTGAAAATAGTTTACTGAAAAGTGCAGTGATTGTGTATTTGTAGGCGAACACAACAGCCAATTTGCACCCAGCAAAGTCCCCCAAAAAGTCAGAAAATCAATAACTAATTTACTAAATCTTAATGTGGGGCTTCAACCCAAAATCTTCTGACTCAGAGCAAAGAGCACTACCGACTGAGCCAGCCTGACATCATATACTGCATCGGCAAAGGAACAAAAGCTGCCTTGCCTTTGCATTCATGCATGAAAATAACAGGATATAGAAATGTCTGTGTGCACATTGCAGAAAGTCATTTTGTCACATTGTGTGTGTGTTGTTTTTGTCAAGGGACAGACCACTCAACCTAAGGTCATTTCAGATTCATCATTTGGAGCAATTTTCATCTCATATTACTCGAGGCAATCTCTGCTGCAGCTAGTTTTTTAAAAAGTATTATTCATATATTGGCAGATTTCCATACTACAGTAGATGTGGTATATTACAAGGGGATTGCTAACTCGTTTTAAGTGGTCTGTGAGTACAGTTATTAGCTGTGATATTCCCAATGGCAACCCTGAGCAATGGAAGCATTGAGGGTCATGGAGACATCCACAGCTCATTTACCAGTATTCCCAGCCAAAGGAGGCAAAGCCCTGAAGCAAAAGTGTAGGCAAATTCATCTACACTACATGAAAAATTTATTTTGATTAGCATTCAGCATGACATTCAGCATCTGTATCGGTCTAAGTCTGGATTCCTGTTATTGACTAACAAAATGCACTTGATAAATTGTGCGGTATAAAATACCATTTCATCGCTGTCACTGGAGAGATGTTATCCAAGTATGGTTGCAACTTAAACGTACATGTTTTATGTTCTAGGATAATAGAATAATACAGGATATTATATCCTGTACAGGATAATACCAAGTTGCGCTGCCTTCTGTTTCTCAATAAGCATCAATGAAAAGATACAATGCAAAATGGGCACAGCAACATCCACCGCAGCAAATTGATCTCAAATCTCCATTTTATTGACTGAGTTCTGCATGAATTGCATTCTTATGAAAGCAACCAGTTTTACAAAGTGACATTTGCAAATCAGCCCCTTGTCCCCCACGTCCTCCGCTCCACCCTCGGTGCCGTGCCTTCAGCCACTATGCCCCGAAGCTCTGAAACTGCCTTTCTCACTCCCTTCGTCTCACTCCCTCCCTTCCCATTTTCAGGTCTCTGCTGAAGACCTTTCTTTTCGACCGCGCCTTTGGTCACCTTCCTCCCCCTCCCCCTGGCTCGGCCCTGGGATCCGTTACTGTAAAGCGCTCTGAGACGCCGCCCGGCATGGAGGACACTATATAAATCCAAGTTGTTGTTCTTGTGGAGTCATGCTTCCTGCTTCCCGTGGAGCTCTGTAGCTCAGTGGTTAGAGCACTTACCTCCCAAGCAAGAGACCTGGGTTCGATTGTGGGCAGTGCGAAATATTGGGCAAGTTTCCTTACTCCACACGCCTCTGTTTACCTAGCAGTAAGGAGGAACCCGGTTGTTGGTCGATTGGCAGATCGGTTTTCCAGGGATAATAATTCCTTCAAAAAAAATCATAATAATAACTTGGTCACTCAATCCACGACTGTTTGTGGGACACTGCTGTGCGCAATTGGCTGCCACGTTTCGCCCACAAAATACACAGTCAAAATACACTTTACAGTATATTCTATGAAGTGCTTTGAGACATCTGGAAGACATTATAATTATTATTATATAATTATTATAATTACATTTGTATAGCTCTTTTCACGTCAGGAGGATGTCCCAAGAAGCTGCACAATCAGTGTTTCGGACCCAAGATGGGGTCAGGATTGGGCAGGGTGGAGGGCAGCGAGAGGAGGGTGACCGAAGAGGAGGGTCTTGAGACAGATCCAGAAGGAGGGTGACCGTGGGATAGAATTCCAGAGGGAGGATGGGGGCGGAGTGGCTGAAGGCCCCCCCGCCAAAGGTGGGGTGGGCAAAGCGGGGGATGTGAAACAGATATGGCACTATATCAAATGCAAGGATTATTGAAGGATTAGTATTCTCAATGCTGGATATAACACTGATGTAGAAGGATTACTATGGGAAGGGGTGGATGGAAAATATTCTATAGAGAATTTGTAAACGCAGTCATTCCTAGCTAATATTTGTTCGGAAGAGATCCATTCAGTCCAGCAGTCATTTTTCTTCTTGACACTAAAATGGAATATCATTTGTGTGTGGTCATTGTAATTATTGATTTGTTATTTGCAAGAAAAAAGTGTTGATGGATGTTCTGTTTATTCAATAATTTTTAGCCCTTCTGCTTTCACAAGGATAGGACCATGCAGTTAGAATAAGGTTTTATTCTGACTGCGCGGTCCTATCCTTGTGACAGATTTAGCCTGTCAGCTTGGCTCAGTTGGTAACACAAATCAGAGGGTTTGGGATTCAAGCTCCACAACAGGACTTGAGCTCATAGTCTTTGCTGATACACCTGTGGAGTCATGGGGGGAGCTGCATTGCCAGAGGTGCCGTCTTTCTGATGAGATGTTACATCCCAGGTCCTATCTGCCCGTTCAAGAGGATATCAAAAGATTCAAAAAGAGAAGGATATTTCTCCCGGTGTCCTGGCTAACGATCTTAACGAAGATTAACAAACTTTAATTAAGTTAACAAACTTTTAGTTAATTGATCGTGATTGTGGGACCTTGCTCGGTGCAAATGGCTGCTGGATGTGCCATGGAACATTGTGCAGTATTGGGGGTGGGGTAAGGAAGAAGAGGGGGATAAAGGGGGCAACATACAAACATCATTCTGCCCAGGACAGACAATAAAACACCACGCTTCTGGTTGCTGACCCCTTACTGACCTGTGCCAATATTTCACTGACAAAACTATGTTATAAAAGGACTGTTTAGATGATAAAATCAGACACTGAGGAAGCTTCCAGGACCAGCTGGTGTGACTCTTCCACAGTTTTCCATAGCTCTCTAACTTTAGCATTAATGTGGAAACCCCTGGTGGAACATTGTGCAGTATGTGCAGTATGGGGCATGCAGCAGTCTTGCTTGTCAGGCTACCTTGGATTTCAGGTACAGAATTCAAGAGTGCTTGAGAATGACAATAAACTTGGAGCTCATTGCCTACACCAGGGGTCTTCAATCGGTTGATCGTCATTAGGTGGCGCCGGCGCACATGATCAAAAAAGACAAAAGGAGTGATAAAACTGTGTTCATATTGAGTCAAATTGAAAATGAAGCCAGCTGCACAAAATATTTCATGCATGTCATAGGTGCTGTGTCAAATGCAAGGATTAGTATTATTATTATTATTGTAATCATCACTTAGCGGCGATAGACTGGTTGGAGACCCCTGACCTGCATAGAAGCTCCAGTGCTGGGGAGTGCTGCCAGTACTGTCAGAGGTGCCATACTTTGAATGAGATGTTAAATTGGGGATCTCAACCCTGTTGGGAAGCGTTGCGTTGTCAGAGGGCCCATCATTTGGATGAGACTTAAGGTAAGCCAAGGCCCCATCTGCCTGTTCTGGTGATTGGTAAAGATCTCACAATGTTATTTCAAAAGAGAAGGGCATTTCTCAAGCTGTTCAGGTGGATGTTAAAGATTCATTGGCCACAATTCAGAAAGAGAGGGGTGTTTCTTGACCAGCATCCTCCAGTTAAACCAGTCACTCACCTGCTGGCTGTTTGTGAGACATTGCTTAAGTCTCATCCAAACAATGAGCCCTCTGACAATGCAGCACTTCCCAGCATGGCATTAAATGTCAGCAAAGATTATGAGCACATTACTGAAGAAGGGAAACTAACACCTTTATGGGAATTGTTTCACATATAAAATTGCAGTGTAGCTAAACAAAATCTAATCTACAACCAATGGCAGAATGTGTTTAAAAATGCTGGAACTTTGACCCCCAGAATGTGTGAGCAACAAGCAGGTACAAAGCTGTTTCAAATCCATTGCGGTTGGCAACACTGCTTGACAGACACATCATGGCAATGAAATGGAAGCATCATTTCAAGCACTGGTCAAGCTTTGAATCAAACAGTTAGAAATGAAGAGCCTGGTAAACTGGGTATTACCGTGCATAGCCATTATATTACTGCAGCATGATTTACTCAGACTGGTAAACCTTCCCTTTCATCAAGGGGTCGAGTGCTTTTACTTCATTCATACGACACCACACTAGACAATATTATTATGCTTTCATTAGCTACTTGATTCCAATAGCATTACCAATCTGATAATTATGCAGACTACCTCTTAAGCACTCTCTGTACAGCAGAGACTGGCAGGACAAGCCAACCCTTGTTCTGTTTCCAGCTTGCTTCCTTTGGCTTTATACGTCTAGTTAACATTTGCTGTGTAACATCATATGTTTGGCTGCTAAGTTGAGTATGAAACCACCGGCCAGTTTAGGCTGCTGGAAGCAAAGGCATGTCTGAACCACAAATGATCCGTAGAAAGAGCCTGTACTTCCCAGAATCCTTATTCAGCAGAATCATTCTTGATTGTAACAAAACACAACCAGCAGAATTTTACTGTGAACTAGCAATGATATTGAACGACTGTTAACTTAGTGAAGAGCTTCAAAAGTTCAGGAGACATCAAAAACCTGAGATCAAATAACGAGCATAATTTGGGTTGGGTGAGCTATAAAGAAAATGATTGTCCAACCACTTTGTCTGGAATATATACACAGATTTTGTTTTGCTTTGACACAACAAAGTGATGTTACATTCCTGCTTCAGATCAATGAGAAAGAATTGGCAACTCCTTATTTCAGGGAGTCACACATTGAAGCTCTTCCTGGAGAGAAAGGGTGGGTGAGGCCTTCATTACTGAACCAAGTGATTCCCTACACAAACAAAAAGAAACCTGCATTACAGTATTGTTTACAAGTGTAACATTCTGTTTAACACAGCTGGGCTGTGTGGACACTTGCGACTGCATTGCCCTCTATAGGATGTTTCTGATAACTTGAAACAATTCGCTTTATGTCCCAAATGAAAAAGGAGCGAGTTAGTACGTGTACAGTATTGCCTCCATTGAACTGCTCAGCTTACTCGGGACAGAGTAGGGATCAAACCTGAGACCTGTGCATTCTATACAGTTCAAGATCAAACCTCAACCTCAACCGAGGGAGTGAATTTCTATTCAAACAAAGAATTATTTACTCCTCTAACTGCACACTGGATCCCCATTTAGGGGTTGGGCATTGATGAAACAAGCTACAGTGTTAGCAAACTCCCAGGGTAGCATTGGATGGTTCAGGTGCTGTTGGTTATGCAATCTGCTCTCTTGCGTAAGGCAGTGGAGAAATTCCAATGTCCGATCAGAACTATCCTGAGGGGAATCTAGAGTCTTTGGGCTTTCAAGGAGGTGTATTTGAATGGACATTGACCCTTCACCTGTGGAACCTGAACTTAAGCCTGATCCAGACTGATAGGTTGAACGTATCCCTTGTTTGTTACCTATAAAAGTCTGACATGAAATTGGATTGCCAGGTCTATCTCGACCCAATGTCAACCCTGAGCACAAAACTGCCCCCAGTTCCTTTCTGTGGGGTATTTGAGAAACAGCAGTTCCTGGAAGAGACACGAACAGTCTGCTGTAAAAACTCAGAACTGTCATCTGGGAGAGTTGTCAATACAACAGATGCTGTATTTATTTCAGTCTCAGGTTACCTTGGGACCCATTAGTAGTTCATTTAACTGTACGCTCTGGAGTTCCTTATATTATTTCTTATGGAAATAAAAAGGGTTATCTGACAAAAATGCTAAATGGAATTTCAAATAACTCAAATGTTACATCCAGCAATCAGGTGTGTTGAGAGCAGAATATAAATGGCTTTTGATCATTGTGTCAGCCAGGCTCAGTCAGTAATAATAATATATAATAATATAATCCTTGCATTTGATATAGCACCTTATCATGTCTTTGAAATGTCTCAAAGCGCTTCAAAGAATATACCATAAAGTGAATTGACTGTCTATTTTGTGCACAACAGTGTCCCAGAAACAGTCGTGGATTGAGTGATCAATTTATTATTATTATTATTTTGGAAGAATTATCATGCTCTCACCCTGAGTGACAAGGTTATGAGTACAAGCCCCACATCAGGACTTGGAATTCACATAGTTTAGGCTAACACTCCAATGCAGTGCTGGGTTTGTGCTGCATTGTTGGAGGTTGTACTTCACATAAGATGTGAACTGTAAACTGAGGTCCTGTTTGCCTGTTCAGGTGGATGTTGAAGATCCAATGGAAATATTTGAAAAGAGAAGTGAGTCTCTCCTCGTGTCCTGACTAATGATCCCCCAAATAAAATTGACCATTCACTTCATGGCTGTTTGCGGGATTTGATGTGTGCAAAATTGGCTAATGCATTCACCCACAAAATGCTTAGTCACTACACTTAATTGTCATTACAGTTGCTCAATTATGCCCCTCGACACTGCAAACCATTATGACTAAGTTTAATTACTTACTTTCCAAAAGTAAATGAATAAGTTAAGAACATAAGGACAGGAAGAGCCCATTCAACCCATCAAAGCTGCTTTGCTAGGTTACTTCACCATGACACATCATTCCATTTCTCTGCCTATTCTCCACACCCCATAATACTATTACTTCCCAAGGTTCTGTGTTAAATTCAGACATTCATTTTTATTCTACATACATCAGCTAAAACCTAAGTATTTATCATATGGCACTTTGCATACAATCTTGCTTTTAACCTACTTATAACAAACATAATTATTATAACATTTGATATAGTGCCTTATCATGTCATCGAGGCAGCTCAAAGCACTTCACAGAACATATTGTAAAGGGTGTGACTGTGTTTTGCAGGCAAATATAGCAGACGATTGGTACACTGTGATGTCCCACAAACAGCCATGGAGTGAATGGCAATCTCATTTTTGATGACAATTTCAACTGGATGTGAGTTGGTACTAGAGAACAAAGTTTTAAGATAATAGCAAAAAAAAGGAGAAATTAGAGGATGTTTGAAATGCTCTGCTAAAAACAGTGGTTTAAACAGAATCCCTAAAAACTTCTAAAGGGGAACTGAACAAATATTTGTAAAGGAAAAGCCTAAAAGGATATAGGGAGTGGGACTAAATAAATAAATACTTCAGGGAACCAGCACAACTGCCAAATAGTTCTATGATTTTATTCGGGTTTAACTCATGCTTCTGGGACAAGCATGTACCCTTGGGACCTTCAGCACCTAAGGAAATCCTCCTGACATGAAAGCCGCTATACAAATGTAATTTGTTGTTGTTGTTATAACATGTCTGACCTGTTTGAACATTATCAATCTGCAATCTGTGCTTTTACGTGAGACAGTTGAGTGCGTTTCCTGTTTTCATTTTATCTGATTGTGCGAGTGTTTGGGTTTTGCAGAAGCAGACTATGACATGAAAACGGAAATGCTCTGCAGTGCAATCGGTGTTAAGATCATTTCAAAGTCTAAACGTTTGCTATAGTGCTTATTACTGTGTTGTTATGAAGGAATTAAGAACAGGACCAGGCCCAGTCCCCTAACCTGTGTTTCTCATTGTCAACTGGCAAATGCAAGGTTTTATATGTTCCTCAGGGACTGAAGAAATAACAATGTCATGTAACATAATATCAGGGCCATTGCTGTATTTCAGTAACAGTTACATTTGTTACCTAAAAGGAGACAAATTCTCAGGTCAGTGAATATAAGTAACGATTTGAGATATTAACAGGACATGTGAATTGGTCAGTCCACATCTATTTACGATACAATCATTTACGCCTTTTAATATTTGTGCCTAGGAATAATGGGAATAAGCGGCCATCGTACTTGAAATTACATCGTAATTGAAGTCCGGTTAGCAAAACATGGAAGCTACGCACCGCTGGAAACTGATTGTCTTACTGGGCCAAGTGCACTTGACTCCGAAGGTGAGATGAAGACCTGTCTCGAAATGTAATCACCTTGTTGACTTGTTTACAGTATAGCTGGCTGCTGAAGACAAGGCATTTAGCAACTATGACGAAGGGACCATCAATCTATGCATACTAACCCATGTACTGATGGAAAGCATTGTGTTAAAGAAGCCATGAAGCAGAGTGCACAGACAAAGTACAGGTCCCACAGGGGAAGGAAGCCAATGGCAGATCATTAGTAACTTTTCTGAGTTTGAAAATTGTGAACTAGTTTATTGCTGTTCGTGCTTGTGGCCATTGGAATTGGAGATTCATCTGAAGAGTTTTCCTGCCAGTATTTGATTGACAGCTTGCAGCACATCCCTGATGAAATAAATCTAAATGGAATGTCACGGTCCTCACTCTCTCTCTACTCTGTGAAACCAATTATTCTGGGACCAGGAATTGCAAACCTAAAGAGAAAAAGCAGGATTTATAACATCAGTCTCAGTAGAAGAAGAAATGGAGGGGCAGATATGAGTAGAAGAAATGGAGGGATAGATATCTGGCAATACATTGGGAAAAATAGGTAGGAGAGCTTTCATTATTTGAAAAACATTCGAAAAGAGAAGGAAGTTTAATTGGGAATACAATTTGCTCAGTACAGCCTTCTGCTGGGAGAGAGCTGTATTACAGCAATGGGTGCCAGCAATGCATCTGAAAAAAATGTTAATAAATTAATTGAGAAATCCAGAGGCTCAGTGTGCAGAACACAAACAAAGCTTGCAAAGAGTAGGAACGAGGAGGAGATAAATCGAGAAGTTAGTCAATTCAGGTCAGATGATACCAAGCTGGAGTATAAAATCCGGTTGACTCTGGGAAGAAGGGATAATTGAAGGAGTGTCAGTAATTTCACAGGTTTGAGATGCTCGGAAAGAATGAGTCAAATTCAGATGTGAATACAGTAAAACAAGAACTAAGCTATTAATTGTAAGTTATTATTTTAGGCCATTTATGTCTCAGGGTGTGTATTTGTGTTACATGTTTTATTATAAGACAATACGGTACAAATAATGGACTTATTGGATAATGAATAATGTACAAGTTATGGGGACGATCAATCTGTTGCACAATTTACTGAGCTTATGGGGCAAAGGTCTTATCTATGGTTTTATTGCATTTCTGGAAGTAGTGGATTATACTGGAGAGGAAGGAACCTTTTTTTCACAGAACATTTCCTAAAAGGGTAAAGTTCTGCAGTGGGTTAAAATAATTGATTGTAATAATTATAATATATATTATACTAAAATAGTGCAGTGCATTAGAAAGTATTTATCTCTCCAATCTCTCTCTCCCCTTCTCGGTCCTCTCCCTCTTTTTTTGCACTCTCTGTCTCCCCCCTCTTTCTCTACCCCCACCACTCCTTCTCACTCCCCCTCCCCCCTCTTCTCTCCACCTCTCTCTTTTCCCCTTCATACTCCATCCTTTTCCACTCTTCCACTCCTACACCTTGCGTTTTTTACCCCATATATATAATACATTTGAAACAATATGTTTATTTGAGTTTGGAAATAGGTTTACTTTTAAGTTTATTTTTAAACTCAAGTTATCTGGCAACTCCTCTTGAATGGAGATAGTTTGCAAAATTTAAGTTAAGATTGAGTTCATTTTCAGTATTGAAATCTACCTTCTGCAGTAGTTATAGTTTTAAACTTACCTTGAGGTCAGGAAAATGCACTATGCAGGTACTCCTGTATATCTGCTATGGATAGCTCTGACATAAAAAAAGAGGAAATGTCAGAAAGACACCGTAACTGATAGTTATCTCTGTTCTTAAAACTTTTTTTTAAAAATCACTTATTTCCGACAGATAAGAACAATTTAATCTTATTTCTATAATCAAGGTTAAGGAGATATTATCAACTGAATATAAATAATCTCTAACTTCATGTTACAACCCAGTATAAAGCATTCTAGGACACTACCCGTGTGAAGGGTGATACGTAACTGCAAGTTGTTGTTGTATACAACACTTTCTATTCACTCCCTGTCCTAGTTACCTCGATAAGCACTTATCACACTGACACCCATTCACCAACAGAGTGGGTTTCCCCCAAATGAATCTGGGGCCCTCCCTGATTGTTGAGTGTTGATCTGTTCTCTCGAGCTCCAGTGGAAATTAAAATTAGACAAACCTCCTTACCTCTCTGATCTGCTCACCCACTACCCTCTGCCTCCACTTGACCGCTCCTGCTTGTCCCTTGTGCCCTCCGTTCCACCATTGGTGAGCGTGTATCAAAAAAACAACAATTTACAATTATATGGTGCCCTTTGCACAGGGTAGCGTCCAGGAGCACTTTTCAGCCACTATGCCCCGAAACTCTGGAACACTCTTCCTCTAACCCTTCACCATCTTCAGGTCGTGCCTGAAGACTTTCCTCTTCAAAGGTGCCTACCGTTCCCCCCCCCCCCGCCCCCTAGGTCTTGTGCTCAGCCACTGTCAAGAGCTCTGGGACACTACCCTGCGTGTGGGGTGCTACACAAATGCAAGTTGTTGTTGTTTTTGTTGTTGCTGTTGTAAGCAGTTTAACATAGGTTTTGGCATTTAAAGGTTTTTCCCTTGTTTTAAAGTTCATGTACTAATTATTTTTGCGGTCTAATCCCTCTGAAACAGACGTAAAAATGCACAATACACCCTTATGTTATTTCAGACCTTTTTTGTGCTGTGCCTACATCAGTAATAAACAGGAGCCCAAACAGGGGACACACCTTGATCTGTATTTCTCATCACTCCAAATTGAGATTAAACAAACCTAATTAACTTTTAATAATTAGGTGTGTTTTCATTCTGCATCACGAGGGGAGCAGTCAAAAAGCAATCAATGAAGCAACTGCTTTTCTTAGCAGTGTTACGACAAATTAAGGTATTATTTGCTGATGGACCAAGTTGCCTCATTGTGACATAATGTAATGATAGCAGTGAGCAAATCAGGACTTTGGAATCGGGAGTAATTTAAGCCTTATTATGAACAGGAACTAGTTCAGCTGGTTTTCAGCTTGGAGAGGTTGAGTTCCCCTGATGGCTCAGCAAATTTATCCAACAATAAGCTGAGTCATACAGATCAAGAGGTCCCGGGTTCTATTTGTGTGGGGGTTAGCTGATCTCACCTGCGGTGGCACCAGGGAATGCTGCAATTGGTCTCTGTGTTTGGGAGGGAATAATCAGACAGGATTCCTATACCTAATCATTACCTAGAGACTTCCACTGGAACTGCACGTGTGCAGACATTGGGTGAGAATAGCATTGCGCTGAGTTGGCATGGTTTTCCTTCTTTCCCCCCTTGTGCTCAAATAGTCTCACAGTCAAGATTCACACATGAAGAATAGTCACTTAACAAGGGTACGAGGACGGCCATACAAAATGTAGGAGAAAAGCTGATCAATACATTCAAAGGAAAACAAACAGTAAGCGATAAACAAATAGGGTCATTGTTCTGTGGTCAAACAATTGAGTTTAAAGTATAAAATGAAGGCCACGCTTCTTCCCAGGTTATTTTGAACTTTTGTTCCACACAAAGAATTCACAATAATCCAATAAAATAAATAAGTCCGTACGTTTGGTATAGTACCTTTCGCACGAGGAGGACTTCTGAAAGCGCTTCACGGGATTTGCTGTGAAGTGGAGTGCCTGTGTATTTGTAAGCAAATTCGGCAGCTCAACTGTGCACAGCATTGTCCCATGAACAGCTATGAAACAAATTACCAATATTATTGACGGGATTTTTTGGCCAGGATACCAGGAGAAACTCCCTTCTCTTTTAAGTAGTGCCATGGGATCTTGACACGTCCACCTGAACAGGCAGATCAGACCTCAGTTTAAAAGTACCTCCGACAATGTAACACTTCCTTTCCCATCACTGGAATGGAGTGCCAGTGTAGACTATTTGGTTCTTTGGCATGGACTATTGGAATTCAAGTCCTGACATGGGACTTGAACCCACAACCCTCTGACTCAGAGGCAATAGCGGGCTTTATTTTCTGAACACAAGAATCAACAGTCAGTACTTCAATGGGTTCAGGAGATCACAACACCCTTCAATGGCATCATGTTGTAAATGATGGCCTGCGCTAAATAGGGTGTAACATAATGATGTGCAGCACATGACTCACTGGATTTCACAAATGAAATTTAATTGAATAGCTTTGTTGAAAGTTTTCAAGTATAAAAATTAAAATACATTGACATTTTTCAGGAACGCGTAAAAGATTGTGTGTGTGTTTAATGCAATAGAAATATACAGTGAAAGGACTTGTTTAAGAATGATAAGTGGGTCTTACACCTAAGTAAAGTGATAGCTTTGATGACTAGCAGCACAGAGTTCAATATGAACAGCTCCATTTATAAGAGGTAATTTTGCTCTTGCAATAATTTGTATTGATTTTTTTTCCCTGAAAATCCTTTAATGAGCAATTTATAGGACTCTGTGCTCCATTTATTTCACCCCGGTCCCATTCTATTAAATGTGTTATTTTCAGGGAAAACTCTTTTCAATTATGTTTTTGAATTGGAAATATTTCAGCTAATTGCATGAGTCTGATACACTTCACCCGGTTTGAAGAGATGCTCTATTTCATGAACTGTGTATTGCCTATTTCACTGGAGGAATTTTAATGGTTTGATGTAAAATAAGCCTTGCTAATAAAACACAGTCAAAGGTATTGCGATAGAAACTGATCGGTCTGTTGTAGGTTTTTGGAGTAGTGCTGCCTGTGGCAACTATTGAATCCATTAGTCACTATTCTTAGGACTTTGTTCTGAGTATTTGTGGATCCATTTAGTGTTAGTTAGGCCTTAGTTTCCAAACGAGCAGCGCTTCTTCCATGAATTTGTCTGCGTAAGTTTATTGAAGCCATTTGGTTAGCTCTTTGACAGGCCACTAGATGGCGAACATTCTTGTATGTGCTCCATTCCATCTCAGGAGGAACCGAATGAGGCGTTGTCAGCCAGTTTCTATAATAATGATCCTTACATTTGATATAATAGGAATGATATAAAATTTTGTCAGGAAGACGTCTTTAAGCTCTTCACAAGATGCACTGTAAAGAATAGTGACTATATTTTGTTAGTGAATGCAGCAGTCAATTTATGCACAGCAATGTCCCACCAACAACCATGCAGTAAATCACCAATTTTATCTGGTGGATTGTTGGCCAGGACCCAGGAGAAACTCCCATCTCTTTTTGAACAGTGCCATGGATCTTTAACGTTCCTCTGAACAGGCAGACGAGACCTTGATTTAATATCTCATCTGAAGGATGACTATAGTATTGTAGTTTTCATGCTTTATGAATACAGAAACTGCAGTACACATGTGGTCTGAACACGATCATTGATCTGCTCACCTTGAGGACCTGGTCTCAAATTATTTGAGCCTTGCAATGGCTGCAGTGTGCCCTGTGCAAATCTATCTTTTAAAACTTGCAAAATATCCCTGGTTCATTGTACTCTCCCTAACCCAAAAGCACAGGCATTACTGAAAAAGTGAGGTGAGTTTCTCCCAGTGTCCTGGCCTACAGTCTGTGTATTGATCATTTACTTCATGGCTGTTCATGACATTGCTGAGAACAAATTGGCTGAGTCACTACACATTACCGTAAAAATCGTGGGAAACACTTTGAGATGTCTCAATGACATGATGTGATGTTCTATCAAATTCAACAATTATTACATTATTAGAAGTACTGAGTCCAATTATAGGGCCTTTGGCTGAGATCAGTTAACTTTAGTTAGCGCAGGTTAGGATTCAAACCTGTGATGTTCTGGTCTGTTTAATTTACTAGGAGCAGTAAGATTTTAGTTCCAGAATTGCTGCCAACTGATCACACTGGACTGAAGAGCCTTTTGTGCATGGAAGAGGTAACTCAAAGGGAAAACACATGAAATAAATAAATGCGGTTAATGAACGGCAAATCTTTGCCACTTCTCAGAGTGCCGTGGAGTGCAGACCACAAGGGAATCTCATCGTGAACCCCTCTGGTTTCCATTACCCAGTTTCCTTCGTTGCCCCCCACCCCGGAAGGTCTTGTGGGGGGAAGGGGGTTGCTCTTGTTTCCACGACTCTGTATAAGTGACGAATACCAATAGCTGTGGGAGGTTGTGCAGGAATCGACTCACGAGGTGCATTCAGTCGCGGATGAATCAGTAATTGTGGTTCACCATTTTTACGTTGCCTTGAGAGATACCACTTGCTTCCATTGTAGAAAGCTGATGTCAACGGTAATGAGATTAACCCTGCTGACCTTCACTCATTGTTCCTAGAAATTGGATCAGGAAATTTAAGCGTGCCGTTTTTAACCAGTAAAATTCTACTTCTTCGCTACAGTGTTGTAAAGATCATGAACAGTGCTAACCAGTTGATTTCACTCTAGTTGTTTGCTTTGAACAAAAGGCACATCTGAAGAAAATGAGAACTCTTAGCAATTTAAAAAAAAGGATAAATTGATTAGTCAACATGACAAACCTTTGAACTAACATCTTTCAACCCAAATAGATTGGTCTATGTGATCCCGCCTATTACCCTACTTTTAGCGTTCCAAGATTTACCCTGATTGAATGGCGCTATATAAATGCAATTTGTTGTTGTTGAATCTATCTTTGTGTTAGCCTTTCTGCTGCTCGGGTCTTGCTCTGTGTGTGCATCTGACTCCAGACGATAGTTTAGTTGTGTGTGTGTGTATATCAGACTCCCACCCCAGGTTTATGCTCTGTGTTTATCAGACTTCAAGACGTATCTTGTGTTGTATTTTGTTTGATCCATTCCACCAGAATCAAACTGAAATCTTTCCATTATGATCAATTTACTCTCGCTTTAATCATCTTTTTGATAGCAATTATCTTTGTATAGCATCTTTTACATCGGGAGGACTTCCCAAGCATAAGATAAGAATAAAATGAGGCTTTCAATCTATCATTATAGTCCAGGAACCTTTGATTCTACCAATTGAACTCTCTGGTGGTATTTTATTCCATCAACTAAGTTCTCTTTAAGGAAGAAAGCTCAACTTTTGCACCTTTTTGTTTAAAGTAATATGTTCTGTGTTTTTTTCATTTTGTTCCTGTAATTCTGCTACTGCTGGGGAGTGCCCTTCACATAGGATAATGTCTCAGAGCACTTCACAACGGTGGAGTTGGACACCGAGCGAGGAGAAAGGGAGAGAGGCACATTGAAGAGGTAGGTATTAAGGTGGGTTTGAAGATAGAGAGGGTGTGGGGAGTGGTGCAAAATGAATGAGGGACGTACAGGAGGCCTGTGTTAGGCTGAGACAAGGGGGCGTTGGTCAGGTGAGGAAATGGGCAGTGGAGTATTGGATTAGCTGGACCTTGTGAATGGTGGAGCTGGGATGATCAGCAAGAAGTCAAAGTGGGAAGTGACAAAAACATAGTGAGGAATCTACCCTCTTGATATTTCCATCCATTCATTCCTGCAGTGCCAGGTCTTTGCTCCACATGTCCCGCTTGGAATACACAGTTGAGATCAGAGCCTTGGTGCACAAGGAGTAGCCACATTTCTCTTTGGCAACTCAGTGAACAGGAACTCTTCCTGTTAATTTGTTAAAATTTATCATTCTTAAAATCTTTTATTTTCCACTTTCGTCAAACAATCAATTTTTCATGTTCACATTCATAGTTACACTGATAAGCTACACCAATTTTTTGTTATTTGGGCATTGTTTGATAGGTAAGTCCTGTAGCATATTAGTTAGTGCATTCACCTCACAAGCGAGAGGACCTGGGTTTGATTCACGGCCAAGGCGAAATGTTAGGTAAGTTTCCTTACCCCACACTCCTCCGTTTGCCTATCAGTAAGTAGGGACCCGGTTGTTAGTCAATTGGTGGATCGCTTTTCTGGGGGTAATAATCCCGTCAAAAACATAATGATAAAATAAAATAATAAAAATTTGGTCATTCAATCCACAACTGTTTGTGGGACACTGCTGTGCGCAATTGGTTGCCACGTTCCTCCCACAAAATATAGTCAATTCACTTTACAGTATATTCTGTGAAGCACTTTGAAACATCTCAAAGATAGGATAAGGTGCTATATCAAATGGAAGGATTATTATTATTATTTTCAAGAATTTCAGCAGCATCTGTTCCCTTCACTGTGAACGTTTGAGGGCGTTGTGAGTTAATATTTTTGATATTCTGCAATTTCATAGTTTGGCCATTAGATGGCAGAGGCGACATATAGAATGAAGAGACGTTTCACGACTTTTTTTTAATTAGCCTGATGTGATACATGTGAAAACCCATTCCTATACTTAAGAATACCCAAACCTGACTGAGAGTTCCATGTATACACATGGACATTTCCGTGTGCCTGGAATGGAGTGTGCATTCTCTCCCCAGAGGGACACACCTTGCTTACCTAATTAGGAGAGTATTGGCCTCAGGTTAGCAAGAGCAAAGGCTTGGGGATCCCACAGTGTACATTGTGGTATTTCTGGAGCTTAACCTGTTAAAACACATAGCTTGCCATTGAAACACTGTCTGTCAAGCTTCCTGCTGCTTGTCCAGCTAGGAGCACACTATCTGTTAGGGCTTTCGCTTCCAGCGTTAACAGAAGCTGAGTGGGAAGATTCTTCTGGAAGTGCTTCTGGAATGGAATGCGCAGATAATGGCACAAATAATGGCACACTCTGAGTGTGCCCGATGTCAGAAAGAAACAATTAAGAATCTAGTCAGAATACAAAATGGCAATTGATAAACCATGACATTATTTAGAAAGAGAAGGCATTTCTCCTGACCACATAAAATGATCATTCATTTCATGACTGGTTATGGAAAATATGCCTGCAAAAAGTGGCTGCTGCATTTGCCTACAAAATACACAGTCACTACACTTTGTCTTAATACCTCATAGCATTCACCTTTGCGATGTTTCAACCATAAAAATCATTCACACAGAAGAAGGCTTATTGGTTGGTGCTTGTTCCTCCAATGAAGCCACCTATCCTAATCTCAATTTCCTGCTCTTTTCCAATACGCTCTAAACAACAACAACTTGCATTTATATAGCGCCCTTCAGGCCAAACAGCGTCTTGGAGCACTGAAACCTTCTTCCGCATGTGTCTCTCTAATTCCCTGACATTATTGGTAAAGATTAGTTACATCTGTATGAAACATTCCATGATGGTCAGGAGGTGGCAGCCAAGATCACACAGAAATGGGGGCCAACCAGTCAGTCAGTCACTTACCAATAGGGTGAATACCACTGCAAGTTGCAAAGTTCTTTACACACACAAGATCAAGACATTGACAAGATTAGACTCTGTAGCCATGGAGATGCAATGTAATGTAAGCATTTCCTTGTTGTTGCAATGGACCAGAAACGTACTGTTTTAGGTACTTATCAGGATTTGGCTTGTGGGCCCAGTGTATCAGTGTGGACAACTCAGCCCTAAACCCAATTTATAACAGCTGCTCACAGTTGAATCACAACTGAATTATCTATGTACCGAGCAATACCAAACCAAGTGATATTCTCAGTTCTGGTCTCCACCCTGTCCACTGCCAGCAACAGCAAAACGGTAACCCATCCAAACAGTGTAAAACTACAATGTTTAGTGCAGGAGCTGGAAGCTAAATAGATTGTGTAGCAACAACTTTGCAAACCTCTGCTGCTTTCCTTCCTGCAAACTGCCCAGGTGTTCGAAAACTATACATCACTCATTACTGTAAGTGTTCTCCTACAAAATACAGTCGCTACACTTTACATCATATCCTGTGAAGCATTTTGAGACATACTCCTGATGTGAAAGACTCTATAAAATGCAGGCATTGTTATTATTATATTGCTGTATTGTCATACATACACACACACATATATGCTGTATATATAAATATATGTATATTATGTATGTACAGCTTTTACACCCAATATATCTATATCAATCACAACTAATCTATGGACTGTATCAATGTAAAGTGATATTGGGGATAATTTACAGGATTTACAACTGGCGGATTCTGCACATACCTGGATGTGCATCACATCTACCCATAAGAACTCCGCTCAGAAACTGATCTCTTTTTAATTTCTCATGAAGTGTGGCCAAAGAGGGCTCCAAGCTCCCTGCAGGAAATCAGTATCTAAGCAGAGAGTTGGGATAAGACACATGGGGGAGGCGATGGCTTTTTCTTTTGGCTTTTCTTTCTGCCAAAGTTATCTGTCATTTTTAAGGTTTAACATTCATCAAAACAAACAATAGAGGTGCCCACTATGCTGAGCTATCTTTTCCCAGAGACAATCACACTGATTGTGGGGAGTGAGTGAAAGGTATGACTGGATTTGTGTCAACCAAGGCTGTTGTGAGGAGAGAAGGAACATTTTTTTTATTTCATAGGTCATACTGGTATTAACTTATGCTGGTAGCAATGGGTAAAGGAAATGCTGTCTGAGGGAAGGATGCCAGGTTTCAACAGCGGAAATAAACTTGATTTTATTGGGGGTGGGGGTCTCTGTGCAGTGCTGTTCCCAGAGGTTAAGAGTTGGTCGACTCTTGGTGTCTAAGGTGGAGAAGCTTTTCTGTGGTCTGTGAAAGGAGATGGTTTGATGGGCTGAATGGACTTTTCTTGCTCAATGCTTTAGCAAATCAACTTTGCAGCTCTATATGACACTGATATTTTCATAATCTTCATCACACAGTAATCTGTGGTGGCTCCATTGAATCCAAAAGGAATTAAAATAGGGAATGCCAGCTTGTGATTCTATCTGAAACAGCAGCCTAAAAAATGCTAAGAATGCTGTATGATACCTACACAAAGTGCTTTTCGGAGTTAATTGTCATTGGAAATACCCAGTTTCAGCTACTATCTGCATTTAATATCACTTGCTCTTGTAGACATTGTTTTGATCTTCTGCTCAGATACAATGAATTCATTATTGGCTGAGATTCACAACCAGAATTTGAACAACAGGTCTAAGGCAAAGTGATTTTGTTCCACTGGTAAATCTAAAATGGGTTGCAAATGTGATACATTGTTATTTCTGTCTTCCATTTTATCTTTATTACTTTTGTCTGTTGGTTTTTAAAAGTATGTTTTCATTGAAAATCATGTAAGATTATCGTAGAACTTTCAACACAGGAAGAAGCCATTATGCCTGTGTTGTGTTAGCACCCACTGAAGCTATCCAGTCTAATTCATAATCCCTGTTCTTTCTCTCATATTCTTTATATCTTCACTGTGGCCAGGGATTCTTCCCGCTCAGTTCCTGTTAACCCTGCAAACCAAAGCCTTAATGGGTATGCCAGTCCTAGATGGACAAGCGGCGGGATGCTTCAATAGTGCTTTCAATGGCAGGCAAATTGATTTTAGCTGGTTAAACTCCAGCAGTATTCCAACACACACTCTTGTGGAGTCCTGTAGCTCAGTGGTTAGAGCACTCTCTTTGCAAGTGAGAGACCTGAGTTCAATTCCAGGCAGAGGGCGAAACCTTGGGCAAGTTTCTTTACTCCACACGCCTAATAATAATGCCTCCAAAACCAAAAAAAAATAATAAAAATTGGTCATTTTCAATCTACGACTGTTTGTGGGACATTGCTGTGCACAATTGGCTGCCGCGTTCGCCCACAAATATACAGTCAATTCACTTTACAGTGTGTTCTGTGAAGCGCTTTGGGACGTCCTCCCGACGTGAAAAGAGCTATATCAAATGCAAGGATTATTATTATTATTTATAATGTCTCCAAGCCTTGGTTCTTGTGAACCTGTGCTTAATACTCTGTGAAATTAGGTGAGCAAGGTGTATCCGTCCAAGGATAGAGTGCACATTCCATTCCTACATGGGAATTTCCACCTGTAGGTGGCACGCACATGTGGAACTTTCGGTCTAGTTTCGAAACCTTAAACGTAATGATGTGTTTGCTAGATGGACCAAAAAAATCAAAAAGGGGTGTATCTAGTTCTTTTCTTAAATGTCAGTAGATACTTGCAGTAACAAGTTCCACACCCTAATAACCCTCGGTGTAAAATAAACTCTTACAATCTCTCTCTTTATGCTCCTGGTAAGAAATTTAGATGTTTTTGTTCACAATTTTCCAAGCATTGTTTACCCTCTCAAACATTCCATAACTCAAGACTTTTATTTGAATCTCTCTTAACCGTCTTCTCTAGTGAATTCAGCTCTGGTTTCCAACTCAACTATGTCCTCTCAATGCTGGTATCATTCCTGTGAATCTACACTATGCCCTCTCCATAATTCTGAACCTCTTTCAATAATGTGTCCTCTAGAACCAGAGCACACAGCCTACGACTGATGGGGGATAAATTCAGAACAAATCTGCGGAAACACTATTTCAGTGAGAGAGTAGTAAACTTATGGAACAGGCTCTCTAGGAGACAATGGAAGCAGAAAATGTCATTTGTTTCAAGAACAAATTAGATAGATTTCTGCTAGAAAATAATATCTTGGGATACAGTGTATAGTTTGGGAAACAACATGCTCAGCGACTGCCAGGCTGGAAGGCGAACTACAGGGACCTTCGTCTTCTTTAGCCTAGCAAATTCATATGTTCTTACGTTGTTCTTATGTGGTGTTCACACTCTGGAAATGATAAAGAATATTTTGTACCAATTCAGCATGGCCTCTATACTTCACATTCAATGAATTTATATACACCATATACACATTTGGGCCTTTCAGGTTCTTTTCTACCTGATCAACGTATTTTTAAAAATCTGTTTTTTTGAACCCCCCCGATCGTCCTCTACTTTCAGGATTTTACTTTTTTGTCTATTCCCATTCCTTGTTGTCTTCTCAAAATAAACAACTACTGTGAACTTGATTTGCCACACTTCTGTTCTCTCCCCTAATGTGTCCCTAATGTCCTCTTGCAATCTCTGGATTTCTTCACAGTTTGCTAACAAATTTTGATATCTGTCACTCCAGGTCCATATCATGATTTATGTATATGGAGAATGAGAGATCCCATCAGAAACACATAGGGAATGCAACTAGCTAAATTTGGCCAATTCAAGAAAAGTTTTGCTCTTATTCTCTGCTTTCTGGTCAAGATAATTCTGTGTTCATTGTTTCTAGATTGAAGGAGGGAAACATACCAATTCTGATTAGTGGAGATTGAGCTGTGCTATGGTGTTGTTTTGCTTATTTGACTTTGCCATTAGGCCTTGTGGTCAAAGCTACAGGTGACATGTGCAGATATCAGGCCTTCAACTGTGTGTAGAGCTTTCCTGCAGGAGATAAAGTCAGTGGTATGAAGTCCACGGTAGGGTATCACGTGGTTTCTGGAAAGGACAGGCTAGATTAGCTCAATGGCCTCTTCTCATTCCATCCACATCGTGTTCTTAGGAAAGCTCAGGTGGTTTTACATGGTACTGCTGTCTGACATCATCTGATAAAGAGTCTTTAGATCCTTCAGCACAATCTACATCATTGGCAAAACCTAATGTAAATGCTTCTCCAAATTAGTATCTGTTTCTTTCAGAAAGTAATTTGTGACTGAATATGGGAACATAGATCATGATGAAATCTCAGTTTCCAATACACTTACATTGAGCTCTAGCAAAGTCATAACATACCTAAATACATGTCAACATCGAAGATATAAATGAATCAAAACAGTTCTGTATTAAGTAGGCTTGTAGCTAAACATGAACAATGATTCAGTTGTTCTCCATGGTGATCCCAAAGAATGTACACTTCTGTGGTGTAACCCACGAGTTCTTGACTTGTATAGGTTAAAGGTCAGAGTATTTATTTTGTCTGAAATGCTGTATACTGTCCAGCAACTTGGGACGTCCTCCCAACGTGAAGGGCATTATACAAATGTAATCTTGTTGTTGTTGTTGTTGCCTTGGTCTGAAGTGGTGTCTATTCAGTACTTGTGACATGACAGAGACTGGAGTAACCTCTTAAAGTGATGACAAAGGTCTTGGCTTTCAGAGATCTTGCAGGTCTGCTGGAACTGTTACATGAAATTAATGCTTTATTCATTGCTGACTCCTTTTTCTGATGACACAGCCTCAATGGCTTCACACGTTTAAGCTATGTTACTACAGGAAATTTGAATCTTTCTACCACATTGTAGGGGGGGGAAGAACTTCCTGTACGAATGAACAGAACAGAATTGCAACGTGGAGGAACAGTTCTACCCCCAGACTAGGGGAGGGGGGATAAGTCCCGCCAAGTTTTAGCTGGGGTAAGATATTTTTCAATGTGAATTTAGCGTCATAGAAAATAGTGGGGAAATAATAATCCATCTCCGTCACTCAGTTTCAGAAACCAACGTAATTTTTACCTTTGAATGTAAGCAAACTTTCCCGGCTTTTCCATAAAGTTGAATAATTGTCCTTACTGTGGGGGAGATTGGTTGGTTTTTTACGAGTAAACAGCGATTTAGGTAGTAGAATAAGTTGTGGGACAGGAACTGAACAAATTGGATTTGAAGACCCAATACCCTACTAGAAAATGTGCTTTGAAGGTTGATGTGACTGGGATAAATAAACATTGGAATCCGGTTGTTAGCCGATTGATGGATTGTTTTTCCGGGGGTAATAATTCCTTAAAAAATTAATAATAATAAGTTGACCACTTCAATCCACAACTACTTGTGGGATACTGCTGTGTACAATTGACTGCCGTAGACAGTCAATTCACTTTATAGTATATTCTGTGAAACGCTTTGAGACGTCTCGAACAACAACAACAACAACAACAAGATTCCATTTATAAAGCGCCTTTCACGTCAGGAGGGCGTCCCAAGGCGCTGCACAGTTGGGTCATGACCCGAGCAGGGGTGAAATGGTCAGGGTGAGGGAAGGGAGGGAGCAAGGAGGGGGGAAATGGTCAGGGTGAGGGGAGGGAAGGGAGGGAGCGAGGAGGGGGAAGAGAGTCGAGAGGGGAGCTGAAGGCTCGGTCAAAGAGAAAGGTTTTGAGACCGGCCTTGAAGGAGGAAAGGGAGAAAGCAAGGCGAAGGCACTGGGGGATGGAGTTCCAGAGCCTGGGGGCTGAGAGGCTGAAGGCCCGACCACCGATGGTAGGGCGGTTGGGGCGGGGGACGTGGAGCAGACCAGAGCCAGAGGAACGGAGGGTACGGGCAGGTAGGTAGGGGATAGTAGGTTGGAGAGGTAGGAGGGAGCAAGGCCGTGAATGGCCTTGTAGGTGAGGATGAGGATCTTGAAATCAATCCTCTGGGGGATGGGGAGCCAGTGGAGGCGAGCGAGGGTGGGAGTGATGTGGTCCCGAAGCCTGGTGCGGGACAGTACATGAGCTGCAGAGTTCTGAATGACCTGCAGCTTGTGGAGGGAGGTACGGGAAGGCCGGCGAGGAGAGAGTTCCCATAGTCCAGCCTTGAGGTGACAAAGGCGTGGACCAGGGTTTCAGCAGCGTGAGGGGTGAGGTAGTGCCGTAATCTGGCGATGTTCCGAAGGTGATGGAAGGCGGTGCCAGTTGTAGTGCGGATGTGAGGGAGAAAGGACAGCTCAGGGTCGAACAAAACGCCGAGGTTCCTCGAAGACGTGATAAGGACGCTATATCAAATGCAAGAGTTAGTATTATTATTATTATAGTGGTGTATGACTGGGCTTCCACCCTGAATTCCACCGGGTACAGTCTTAGCCAGAGGACCTGGAATACAATATGCTGAAGGAAAATTGTAAGAGAGAGTAAATCAGTCTTGTTCGCTTTTACAGCAATAGGAATAAGGAATGGGAATGTCCTATCCACAAACAAATATTGGTTAATCTACCAGGTCAAACACACTGCTGGAGAGTAAGAGTGAACACTGGAGATGTGAGGGCGGATGCTATTCTGAGATTTTATTTAATGACCATTGAGAGAATTTATACAGGAGATGAAACGATCGAAGGGAACACTTGATTAAATGGATTAACTTTTATTCTTGTCCCAAGATTTGTTTTATCGTGTAGTCCATCTACTTTACTGATTAATAAATGGTTATGCATAAGTAATGACAATAATAATAATCCTTGCATTTGGGATAGAGTCTTTCACTTTGGGAGAATGTCCCAAAGTGCTTCCCAGGATATATCGTAGAGTGACTGTGATTTGCACACAGCAATGTCCCACAAACAGTCATTGAGTGAGTGATCCTTAACGTGCACCTGAACGAACAGATGGGGCCTTGATTTAATATCTAATCCAAAAGATAGCACCTCAGACAATGCAGCACTCCCCCAGCATTGCACTGGAATGACATCTTAGAGTATTTGAGTTCCAAGTTCCAACATGGGGTTTGAACCCACAACTTTCTGACTCAAAGACAAAAGGGCTTATGGTGGAAAGAATGCTTCGGCTGAAGTTTACCCTCCCTCCAGAGCAGGAGGCTGCTTGGGCTTTAATGTGCAGGAGTGAGTGATGGAGCAGAGTTGTGATGGATCGCAGACTCCAGGAGACGAATGCAAATACATGAGCCACACAAATACATCAGAAGCGTTGACAGCCAGGGAAAATTACAGAGTGATGCATCACACTGGTTTCACGTTTATTCCAATCAAAGGCTTTAAACGAGGCCTTGGGAAAGTACTAAAGTTTAATTGCAGGAGTAGGATTACAAGTGGAAATTCATTTACAAAAGAAGTGGCTGTGATACATTGGGCTTCTTGCATGAAATTTAGAGGAATGAGGGACCTGGTATTGACAGTAACACTTATGTCCTTTTAAGTCCTCAACTGCTTGGGAATTTTGCTTGCCTGATTGTGGTTGTGGTTGTGCTGCTAAACACTATACTATTCTTGTGATCTATAGCTATTGTAGGTAAGAGAGAAATCATTCTGTACTATCCAACAGGAAGAATTTGTGCTGGTCAGGGGTTGCAGGCTGAAGGAGTTAGGCTTGCGGTCAAAGCTGCAGGTGACGTGTGCAGATATCAGGCCTTCAAGTTGTGATTATAAAGAGCAGTGCTTAATGATAGCAGATGTCAATGCCCCTTTAACATTGAATAAAATCTTTTGTGTGGTTTTCATCCGGTTATCAAAATAGAGCAATGCTCTGAGAAGCTATCCTGTGTGAAGGGCGTTGTCGTTGAAGAATCTTACTTTTGCGCAGACTGCTATCACCTGTGACCATAGAAAACAAGAATCTGATAATCACTGAATCTGATGATTGCTGTATTTAAAATGCAGTTTGTTTGGAAACAAAGTAATATCACACTTGCTGACATGAACAAATCTCTTCTATTTTTATTGAAAATGTCATTTGTGAACAGTTACATTGAGATCAGAACATCATATCCTTTTGCCTGTTGTGAAACATTAACCAATGGCACTAATCTTTGGCGGGATCCCACATGACAGGAACAGCAGCCTTGGTTTCAACACTAAGCCATTGCATCATGTTTCCAAGATGCAACGGCAAGCGTCACTTAAGAGATTTCAATACTACAGACTTGACATTGCAACTTTTCTCCCCCACATCCGCGCCATAACTGGCACTGTCTACCACCACCTCCGCAACATTGCCAGACTCCGTCACTGCCTCACCCCTCAGGCTGCCGAAACCCTCACCCACGCATTCATCACATCAAGGCTCAATTACGGGAACTCCTTCCTCATCGGCCTTCCCAACTCTTCCCTTCACAAGCTGCAGATCATCCAAAACTCTGCAGCTCGTGTACTCTCGCGCACCAGGCTCCGCGACCCCATCTCTACTACCCTTGCCCGACTCCACTGGCTCCCCATTCCCCAGAGGATCGAGTTCAAGATCCTCGTCCTCACTTTCAAGGCCATCCATGGCCTTGCCCCCTCCTACCTCTCTGACCTGCTGACTCCCTACCAACCTGCCCGCTCCCTCCGTTCAGCGGGCTCCAGCCTGCTCCATGTCTACCGCCCGACCTGCGCTACCATCGGTGGCCGGGCTTCTCAGCCTCTCTGCCCCCACACTCTGGAACTCCATCCCACAGTCCCTTCGACTCACTTCCTCCCTTGCGTCCTTCAAGGCCAGACTCAAAACCCTTCTCTTCGATCGTGCCTTTGGTCACCCTCCCACCTCTCTGCCTTCCCTCACCCCTACCCCACACCTCCCCCATGATCGGGCCCCGACACCGGGCCCTAACACCTGTGTTCAGCGCTTTGGGACGTCCTCCCGACGTGAAAGGCACTCTATAAATGTAATTTTGTTGTTGATATATGTAACAGTCAGAATTGGTTTAAAAAGTGTTTTTTCTAAACATGAATTCTGGTGGCAGCTCTGTGTAGATGATCGAGCACTGTCACATCTCAAACTTTCAACAACAACAACTTATTATAATGATAATAATAATAACCCTTGCATTTGATATAGCGCCTTATCAAGGCTTCGAGATGTCTCAAGACACAACTTCACAGAATATACTGTAAAGTGAATTTACTGTATCATTTGTGGATGAACCTTGGCAGCCAATTGCACACAGCAGTGTCCCACAAACAGTCATGGATTGAATGACCACTTTTTTTAAGGAATTATTACCCCCGAAAAATGATCCGCCAATCGGCGAGCGACCGGGTTCTTACTTACCGCTGGATAAACACAAGCATGTGGAGTAAGGAAACTTGCCCAAAGTTTCACTCTGTCAGGAATCGAACCCAGGTCTCACACTTGCGAGGTTAGTGCTCTAACATAGATGGTGTGCTGATGTGTGTGTGTGTGAGAGAGGTTTTCAATTAAACAAGCATTTTACAATTGTTTTCATGAATGCTCCTCTGAGCACCACAAAGTTTTCCTCCTAATCTGACAGATTCAATATAGATGTTCTTTTGGCAATGCGGTTCATGAATCTTTACATAGTGTTTTAACTTGATAGTGTTGATGTTGATGGCGTTTCAGCATGTAATCAGGATGGTCCCTTTAAAGGTCTTGGCCATTCTTTTAAAGGAACATTATTTTAAAAAAAATTATTCTCCTCTTTCCCAAGAGGGGTGAGTCGTGTCTTTGTTTAGTTACACACAACTCTTGTTTTGAATACACCATGTTTTAGACTCCAACATTTAAACACGAGCATTAGTTGGTAGAGCATTAGCGGGTTGTGCATGTACTGAGCTCCCCACTGCACTACACAACAATTAGGAACAGGATAATCCCACACTATGTATTGCTGGGCTTGAAGCGGAACAAGTTATGAATGAGGCAGGGATTTATAGGTGACTTACTTTCAGCATTATAAATGAGCAAGTTCACTGTTTGGTCAATCGGCTCATTACATATGACTTTTTTGGCACAGTTTAATTGCCTGTTTAACTAGATAACTAGATATTGCACTTCAAAATAATTCTTTGCATAAAGCACAAGTAAAGGTACTGTGGAATGTTTTCTATTTTTAGTCTTTTGGGTAGAAGGTTAGTTTACAATAGTTGCAGACTAACATAACAAGACACTTGTGTTAATCTTTGCCTGTGGGGAAAATTAGTAAATGTCACAATTATACGGAGTTACTGTAGCCCCACTGCTCAAAGTTTACTGAGATTTTTTTGTCAGGATTCTTTCTTGGACCCCAAATACAGTCTTAATAAGTTTCATCACTAAAAGCACCTTTTCAATATATTATTGGTTTTGCTGTTCGAATGAGCTAATAACCCAGGTCACCATTTTGAGATTTAACCATCATAAAATAATCCTCGAATTTGATATAGTATCTTTTATACCGGGAGGACGTCTCAAACCACTTCACAGGATTTACTATGAAATGAAGTAACTGGAGGTGAATGCAGCAGACAATAATGCCACTACAATGTCCCACAAAAAGTCACAAAGTTTTATCTTGGAGGTTACTTACTAGGAAACAGAGAGATATTCCTTCTTCTTTTGAAATAGTGCTTCAAAGTCTTTAACATCAAGCTGAATAGGCAATTGGGGCCTTGGTTTAAAGTCTCATCCAAAGGATAGTACCGCCAATGATTCCTCTAGGTTTATATTGGAGTCTCAGCCTAGATTATGAGTTCAAAGTCCCAACATGGGACTTCCACGACAATACATTCTGCTTTCCCTAGAGATAAAAGGAAACAACGCCCAATTGCATTATTCATATCACTGCACATTGTTTGATGTTAAATAATTCTTCAAGATAAATTAGGAAATGCCAGAAACTCACCATAAAGGTCACATATCAGGTATCACTTAGCGCTGTCTGGTAAAATCAGGCCCTGGAATAATGAACCAAATTCAACTCGTCACATCTTTTGAAGTGCAGAGCATGTGGCATTGACTAACTGAAACTGCTTCAGGTGTAATGATGCTCCTTCTGCCTCACAAGTAAAACTGGGACATGACAGGCTTATAAGCAAAGTGTGGTTACATATCAATGCCTTTGGCTTTCTAGAAGCACAACCAGATTTGACCCAGTTAATAAGGTGCGGGTTGCGGTTCAACATTTGAAAAATTATAGCAAGAAATTTAAATAGTTTAAAAGTGATAGGTAAATCTTTTCATGGTCCAAATTTTTACCAAAGCAACTTTGTTCTGCTGATTATAGACTTATTATGGATTAATTCTATTGTGGTTCACAAATGATGTTAAGCTGATTTGAGGTATGCGGAGATGAGATTTAAATTGCTAAACATAGTAGGGTGAGATTCCTTCTAAATGCCACAAAACCCATGAAACACAACCAATTGAATTGGAGATAGGCAGATATGTGAGAAACCATACTGGGTCAGATTAGTGCCAGGATAAAGGTGAATTTCTATTCTACCTTTAAAGGAAGAACATTCATGTTTCGGAAAGGGCAATACTTCCTGGTTTATTTTCCTAATAAAATGAAGTGATAATTTAAAGACATAACTCAAATATATTATTAAACAGCTGATTGCTGATTTAACTGCTCTATTACAAATGTTGCATGTGCATTCCCAACCTTTTGTAGATGGGCTACAATTAGATGCATCTCTGGAACATGTTGAGAACTCCTCTGTTAATAATATGAGGTGAATAAGTACTCCAAGATAATATTAAATAATCCTTGCATTTGATACAGCACCTTATCACGTCTTCGAGATGTCTCAAAGCGCTTCACAGAATATACTGCAAAGTAATTTGTATGCTTTGTGGGTGAAACACAGCAGCTAATTACATATAGCAGACCTTAGACCTTTGATTGGAATAAACGTGAAACCAGTGTGATGAAACCAGTGGCTGTCAATGTTTCTGATGTATTTGTATGGCTCATGTATTTGCATTCGTCTCCTGGAGTCTGCGATCCATCACAACTCTGCTCCATCACTCACTCCTGCACATTAAAGCCCAAGCAGCCTCCTGCTCTGGAGGGAGGGTAAACTTCAGCCGAAGCATTCTTTCCACCATAAGCCCTCTTGTCTTTGAGTCAGAAAGTTGTGGGTTCAAACCCCATGTTGGAACTTGGAACTCAAATACTCTAAGATGGCATTCCAGTGCAATGCTGGGGGAGTGCTGCATTGTCTGAGGTGCTATCTTTTGGATTAGATATTAAATCAAGGCCCCATCTGTTCGTTCAGGTACACGTTAAGGATCACTCACTCAATGACTGTTTGTGGGACATTGCTGTGTGCAAATTACAGTCACTCTACGATATATCCTGGGAAGCACTTTGGGACATTCTCCCAAAGTGAAAGACTCTATCCCAAATGCAAGGATTATTATTATTGTCATTACTTATGCATAACCATTTATTAATCAGTAAAGTAGATGGACTACACGATAAAACAAACTTGGGACAAGAATAAAAGTTAATCCATTTAATCAAGTGTTCCCTCCCACCATTTCATCTCCTGTATAAATTCTCTCAATGGTCATTAAATAAAATCTCAGAATAGCATCCACCCTCACATCTCCAGTGTTCACTTTCACTCTCCAGCAGTGTGTTTGACCTAATAGATTAACCAGTATTTGTTTAGGATAGGACATTTCTATTCCTTATTCCTATTGCTGTAAAGGTGAACAAGACTGATTTAATCTCTCTTACAATTTTCTTTCAGTATATTGTATTCCAGGTCTTCTGGCTAAGATTGTACCCGGTGGAATTCATGGTGGAAGCCCAGTCATACATCACTATAATAATAATAATAATAATAATCATAATCCTTGCATTTGATATAGCGCCTTATCACGTCTTCGAGACGTCTCAAAGCGCTTCACACAATATACTGTAAAGTAAATTGACTGTATATTTTCTGGCAAAATGCAGCAGCCAATTACACACAGCAGTGTTCCACAAAAAGATGATACCCTGAATGAAGGGCATTATATAAATGCCAGTTGTTGTTGAATTTGAGAAACACCATGATGTATGTCTTGACAAAAACAACAACTTGCATTTACATAGCATCCTTCACGGCGTCTCGTAGGGCTTACATCTCTTCACGAAAAAGTAATCAGCATTTGGAACTGGTTGATGGGAAGAGTGATGAGGCCAGGACACTGAACTCATCATGTAGTGGAAAGGTGGTAAGATTGATATTTGGGAAGGATGAGATTAAATGACCTAAAGTGCCTTCTTCGTCCAAACCTTGGAAAATTAATCCAAATTAGAATTTTGAATTAGTTACTTTAAAAAATCACACTTATCATACTAGATAAGTCCCTGTTCAATCGGTAGTGTGTTTTCAGTTTATTCTTGCTTGAATATTTCTTGATTTATAGCACGAATTTGGTCAGCCTTAATGTGTAAAATCACCACTGGTGTAAAGTCACAACCTTATATAGAATCTTTTTAATCTTTGTGTACGATTGGCCATTTCCAATCCCAGTGAGCCTGTGTGTTCTCCTCTCTGCTGTAATCTTATAACATGAGCCGTTAACATACATTCAGAATTAGAATTCTGGGGATAAGACTCATTTGTTCCACCAGTCACACTATCATATCCCACTGCAGACTTTCCAGTACATGTATGATGCCAATGGCAGAAATGTGTTATGATGTTGCAAGGGATTTGTTGATAAAGCAGGATACCAGCAATAGTTAAGACAACCTCAAGTGAGAGCCCTGGAGGTTAACAGTCAAAGAAGTATAAAAAAATTGCTGCTGTTTTATTAGCAAGTCTCTTCTTCTCAGTAACTGCTACTGTACTTTTGCAGAGATTTTGAGTACTGTTTGTGGGTTGCTGATTTCAAATACAGTGAGTGTTACTGTTGATAGTTACTTCCACAATGTTGGTTGAGCTGCAGAAAGACTAAACATTAAGAACTATGTGAACTTCATTGCGTCTTCATCCTCACAACCTGACTTAAAAGAATGCAAAGATTCTGCGCTCAGATCATTAGCATCATTTGCTTTGTGTGATCTGTGTGTTATTATTTGTCCATTGCATGTCTCGCAGGTTTCAAAGACTCAACGAAACAAAACAATCATCAAGTTTAATCAAGTGACTATACAGGATGAAGTGCTTTTTAAAACATAAAATATGTACATTTAAGTATCTCTTCACATATAGCCTGAAGCGGCATGGAAATTCTGCTAAAAGCACGTTTGTAGCCTTTGCCTAAAAAGAGGCACGATGTGCACATTAAAATGGTGAGTAGGAAATAATGATTCTTGGCAAGGGACAGTAAAAGAGAGGACTGGTGAAAGTTCAAATTGAAATAAAAGACAAAATACTGGAAATCTTCAGTGATTAGTTGGCATCTGAAAGGGTATAAGTGTAGCTGTAGTGCAACTCACTCAGTGCGTAATCTTGTAGCACTTTCAGTCACCCTATCCATGTCCCGTCATTTTGACTACTTTCTGTTACTTAACTCGTTAAATGAATTTGCATTGAAACCATTCTATTCATCTTCACCTTGAGGAATCCTACACAGGGAATAGCAAACTGCCTTCAGCTCCAGTGCTTATGTTGGTTGGAGCTTGTGGCAAATAGTGAATCAATCATAAGATGGGAGCTGACTTTTTATTAATAGATTTAAGGAGGAATGTGATGCGGTTTATTTAAGAGATGCCGGTAATTTGCACACAAACCCAACTCTGCGCTAAATGTTGAGTCACATGCGGTTAGGGTCTGGTGAAGTGTGTTTAATCATAGATTTTATCATTAGAGGCAGGGAATGAGGACAGGGTGCCATTGCATTGCCTTCTTGCAGTAAGTATAGCCTGAGTAGCTTCTCCTCCCTCCACCGACATGCACTCTGCAGACATATTCAGTTCAGAGAAACAATGTACTTAACCTATAAGACTAAGTTGCTTAACGATAGGAATTAGGTACCAGGAAGAGAGACTGAGACCAGGACACTGAACTCATTTTGCAAAAGCAACAACTTAATGCTGTATTTGGAGAACAGTTCGGTGGTTATACTGGAAAGATGAGATCAAATGGACCGAAGGGCCTTCTTCATCCAAACCTCATGTGGTCTTGTGGACAGCCTCTTGTTGACTAATGTACAGCAATAGATTTTGAAACCTTCCAGAGGCTGAAGCTAACAAATCACAATATTTCTGCATTAAAATTTTGGTGATTAAAAAAAATCCAGCATTGTTGCCCAACAACAACAACAACAACAAGATTACATTTGTATAGTGCCTTTTACGTCAGGAGGACGTCCCAAGGCACTGGACAGTGTACAGCATTTCAGACAAAATAAATACTCTGACCTTTAACCTATACAAGTCAAGAACTCGTGGGTTACACCACAGAAGTGTACATTCTTTGGGATCACCATGGAGAACAACTGAATCATTGTTCATGTTTAGCTACAAGCCTACTTAATACAGAACTGACCCGAGTTGGGGTCAGGGGCAGAGACGGGAGGGGAGGGGAAGGGGATGGTCAATGGCATGGTCGAAGAGGAGGGTCTTGAGGCGAGACTTAAAGGAGGCTAAGGAGGGGCCGAGGCGGAGTGATTGGGGGATGGAATTCCAGAGGCTGGGGGCAGAATGGCTGAAGGATCTCCCGCCAATCGTGGGTTAGTGGTTCAGGGGACGTGGAGCAGACCGGAGCCGGCTGAGCGGAGGGAGCAGGCGGGTTGGTAGGAGGTTAGGAGATCACAGAGGTAGGGTGGGGTGAGGCCATGGATGGCTTTGTAGGTGAGGACCAGGATCTTGAAATGGATCCTCTGAAGGATAGGGAGCCAATGGAGTCGGGCGAGAGTGGGGGAGATGGGGTCACGGAGTTTGGTGCGGGAGAGGACATGGGCTGCAGAGTTCCGGATTATCTGCAGACTGTGAAGGGAAGAGTTGGGAAGGCTGACAAGCAGAGTGTTTGCATAGTCGAGCCTGGAGGTTGATGAAGACATGAACAAGAGTTTCAGCAGCTTGAGGGGTGAGGTAGTGGCAGAATCGGGTGATGTTATGGAGGTGAGGGAAGGCAGAGCGGGTCATGGCTTGGATGTGGGGAAGAAAAGACAGTTGAGGGTCGAACAAGACACCTAGGTTCCTGACTGGCTTGATGAGTTGAAGTGTGCAACCATGGAGGTTGATGTTGCCAAGCCTGAGGTCCAGAGGAGCTGACACGAGTCAATCAGGAGGGCCTCAGTCTTGTTCACATTCAACTGCAGGAAATCTGCCCTCATCCAGGACTTGATGCCCAACAGGCAGTCTGTCAGGACAGCAGTGGTTCTGGAGTTGAGGGTGGAGGTAGAAAGATAGAGTTGGGTGTCATCCGCCTACATGTGGAAGTTGACCCCATGTCTGCGGATGATGTCACCAAGGGAGAGCATGTAGATACTAAAGAGGAGAGGGCCAAGGACAGAGCCCTGGGGGACACCAGATGTTACAGTGCAGGGGCTGGAGGAGAAACCATTAGAGGCAACGAAGTGGAGACGGTGGGAGAGATAGGAATCGAACCAAGCAAGGGCAGGTCCATGAAGATTGAGTAAAGCGGAGAGGCGGTGTATGAGGATGGAGTGGTCGACAGTGTTGAAGGCGGCAGAGAGGTCAAGGAGGACAAGGAGGCAGAGGGAGCCCTGATCACAGATGTTCAGAATGTCATTAGTGACTTTGACCAGGGCTGTTTTCGTGCTGTGGGCAGCCCGGAAGCCGGATTGGAGGGGTTCAAAGAGGGTATGGCGAGAAAGAAAGGAGCAGAGCTGGGACGCGACGACTTACTCCAGGAGAGGAATGGGAGGTTAGAGATGGGGCGGTAGCTGGAGAGAAGGGGTGGGACCAGGGAAGATTTTTTCAAGTTGGGGGTGATGACGGCTGTTTTTAAAACCCATTGACGGCGGGTATGTACATGTGACAGAATTTCAAGTCTGTCACCTAAGGACATTGCGGTATAGTACTGTAGTTTGTATTGATGAAGAAGTGTTTAAAAATTTGCATGAAAAGTGACAGATTAGGTGTTTACTTTTTTCCATCCCCTTATCCCACTCCGTCCTTGATGTAGGTAAGTAGCAACAATCCTTTAAGTGTGCAATGAACTTAACTTGAAATGTGTTGAATCTGTTGTGAAACCTTGCAGATTTCATGGTTTTATGAAAAAACAAATGGACTTTTTTGAAACACTGTAGACGTTTAATTGGTAAGTAATTGAAAATAACCGACAAGGTGTTTTGAGATTTTCAGTCCTCATTTCAAAAAGTGTTATCACACATCCTCCATAAGAACCTAATGAGTGACTGTTAACATCAGCAGTTATGTGTGCCAAAGACTAGTGTGAACCACACATGAAACATGTTTAGTAATAACATAAAATTACCCTGTTATAACACAATTGAGAGTCCAAGCCATTTGAGTCCTAAGTCAAAGTGATTTCTCTTTTTTTCAATAGGCAAACTGCCATAGAAGACCCCTGGATTCTAACCATCAGACTGACTCTGTTTCAGTTTCAATTATCTTAATCTTACAGTATATTCTGTGAAAGCGCTTTGGGATGTCTCAAAGACGTGATAAGGCACTGTATCAAACTCAAGCATTATAATCTGACATTGCTGATTCACTCTTTAAGTTGCTTCACTCTATAAAGGTAAGAGTGCTACCAAAAGAGGCAGACTGATATCTTACAGTGCAAAGTGAAATTCCCTCCAATACTATGCACTTTATTCCCTTCTTAACTTGTGAAGTCTGTTCCTCATTTCTTGCATTTTTCACATCCAGCTTCACAATTTCAACTCTGAACCTCACAATCATATTTGCAGTTTGATGGGAACACTATTTTATTGCTGCTCCTTTCCTGAATAGTTTTAATTATAAATTCAGAGAGGTAATGTACCATTTCTGATTAGACGTGGAATGCAGGTATACGGGCTTGATATCCAGGAGGGATGGAAATGGATAGAGTATGGTAAATGTGAGGCTATGGACTTAAATGATACAAAGGGATAAATGGTCTTTAATGGGCTTTTTCACTCCTCCTTCCCCTGTGCTCCAGTTCCACAGAGATCTTCAGTTTTGCAGTTTGCCTTTTGAGAAGAACACACCAAACCTGAAAACTGAGGAATATGGTTCACAAGAAGCACATCTCATCCAGTCTACCAGACTGTTTGTAAGTAGATTCAATAGCCACAGCATATGTATGTGTTAACATCAATAGCCATAGAGTTAATATTTAAATGAAATGGGTTCATTCATCGATGCTAAACCATCCAGGACACACTTGCTCTGCTGTCATACAAAAATACCTGAAATACATCAATGTTCCTGTAGTTCGTGCACTTCCAAAAGGGTGCACCACCCTGTCTTACAATATCAATAATTTTATATTTATATTCAGCATATTTCACATCAAGAGGACGTCTCAAAATGCCAGTAAAATTGGGCTTTAAATGTGAGAGCATCGTATTTGAACCCAATCCTATCCTTGCCCAGAATTCACACACAAGCACATTTCTACAGGGGGCTGGGAACCTTCATTGATATTGCCTTTCCAACTGGTCCCTTAAAAGTGAGTAGATGCAAAATTGAGTTCTCATCACTTTTATTCATACTATAGGGCTTGGTCTTCCATCTCAACGTGCTTCCTCCAGTGTGAATTCTGGTTTGTTTCAGTGTTTATATTTTTGTTCAATTTGAGTCCATTTTCATAATGAACTAGTGAAAAACAACACAACCTAAAGTAAACTTTGTATCAGTGCTTGAGAGCTGGGAGATACAGGGTCTTGTTAACTCTGATTAGAAAATAAAATATACTTCTATACAAGATACTTCAGCGTTCCACTTTCCTTGATGCAGTTGCTTCATTGCTGCAGTATAACGGACCCTAAAAGGTTTTCGGTTATTTTTTTGGGGAGTTCGGGGGGGGGGGGGGAGTGGTTGGATGGGTGGAAAGTATACTTTAGAATTTTAAAAGAAGTAACAACCTAATATACCTTCAGAAAGAAATCTCATGGTTTTCTTGAGAATCAGTTTTTGGAAATTCTGCTGCCTTTGGAGGGGTTTAGTTGTGTGTTCAGCATTCTGGTTTGTGAGTATTTGCCTCAGTGTGGTCAGGTGCTTCACATTTGTTGTGCTGCACCTGACTCATTACTGTTTCCCTGAACTTGTATGAGCGATTTCAGTTTGGGTCATCAAAAGGCAGAAAAGCATTAAAAAGCATATCTTTGATGGGTGTTACATAAATCAGTTAAACTTAGAACACAATGCATTTGAAAAGTTTCAATGCCTAAGGTAGAGTGTTTGTCTCTGAAACTTTACCCCTTAAACCCCTTAAACATGGGCAATGCAAATGACTTGAGATATGTCTATAATTAAGATACCACACTGACTGTGAACTCCTTATAAGAACGGAAAATTATTTCTAAAAGTCAAGTTTCAAAACCAGTTCAGTATCTGATCATCAGTGTCTGATCTGTGTCTTAGACTCAACAACTGAAGCAAATACTTCTCATAAGATATTAACTATTATTTTGGGTGCATTTTTTTTCATTTTGCATAGAAAATTATAATAATCCTTGCATTTGATATAGTGCCTTATCACATCTTTGAGACGTCTCAAAACGCTTTATTGAATATACTGCAAAGTCAATTGACTGTATATTTTGTAGCCGAAACACGGCAGTCATCTGGTACAGCAGTGTCCCACACACAGTCATGGATTGAGTGACTAAATTATTATTTTTACTTTCTTTTGAAGGGATTATAATCCCCAGAAAAGCAATCCGCCAATTGACTAACAACCGGGTTCCTACTTACTGCTTGATGAACAATGTTTTGCCCTGCCTGGAATTTGAATCCAGCTGCTCTCGCTTGCGAGGTGAGTGCTCTAACCACTAAGCTATAGGACTCCACAATTATTATTTTACATTACTTCTTATTTAACTTGTTCTACAAATGCAGAGCAACAGAATTGCATGAAATTCAATTCAAAAGCAAAAATCAAACTTAATTATTTCACAAAACAATTTTAAACGTTCAATTTATTCAAATGGAAACTTGCATTATGATTAACTGTCGCATTTGGAGGCTTGGCTTAGTTGGTAGCACTCTTGCATTTGAGTCAGAAGGTTGTAAGTTCAAGCTCTGAGTTAGCTGACAATCCAATGCTTTGCTGGAAAATGCTGCATTGTTGGAAGCGCTGTCCTTCAGATGAGGAGCTTAGCCAACGTTACGTCTGCTTGTTCAGGATGTGTAATATAATATGATAAATACAGTAAAACTCACATAGGACTGATCTGTATAATTTGTGTAATCGCCTAAGTCATATATCTGTCCAAGTCCTGTTGAATTTCCTATTATTTATAAGTTTCACATAACTCATACTTTGCATGTGTTATATTCAATGTATGATCCCAACTGAGAACAACTTATGTGAGGTTTACTCTGTACATTAATAGCCAGTGAACAGATACATCTTTGGTAACCAAGGAATGGGCCTGAGTGGTAACCAAGCTCGAAAGATTGTTTATCTGGAGTCCAAAGGTTACATTTATTTTATTCTCTTTCTCTTCATTTCCCCACCCTCCATTATCCAAGCAGCCCCCAACACTGGTTAGGTTACCCTTATACTGAGTGGTTATTGAATGCTTGAAGTTCTGATGACATTTTCGCTCCCGAGGTAGTGCCCCAGTGCTCCTATTGCTAACCTGGCTGAGAATACCTAGCTCGAAACCTTTCTATCAGTGTGTAGCTCTGTTCCATACGAGGCAGCAGTTTTACCAACTGAGCCCACAGCGGTCCAAACATAGCACCATATTCTTAAAGGAGTGGTACAAGATTGATAATCATGTCAGAAAACAGTTCCCCCACCCTGAGATCCAACCACTAGTACCCACATTGCAGAGTAAGCGCTTCCGTTTTAAGAATGACTAATAATTATACAATGTTAAATAATATTTTGTGACTTATTATTGGTCTTTAAGGTGTCCAAAATAGTTTTATTCCAATGCGTATATATATATACAATATATAAAAATAAGCCTTTAAGCGGTTTACGTGTTAAACACTTCAAGCCTCTTTTTGAGACTAGCAAAGTTAGCACAACACAGGATTGAAACCAATAAGCTCCAAGTAGGTAAGCCCCAGCTTTAGTCACCACACAATCGGGCTGCTCACGCATGTTATTTTCAACTATCAGGCATATACAAATTCAAGTGGCATTTTGACAAATTGAAAACAGCAACAACTGATTTGTATCGACCCAGAATGAGGTGTTCCTTTGCACGTCTGTCTGTATGCGAGACAGTTATGTGAGACACTGACGTCTCTTTCTCCATTCAAAACAATAGGAGAGAGAATCAAGAAAAGATACATCAAATTTCTCCTTCATTGATGATATTTGACTTCATGGACATGTTAAAAATGACCAATTGTTTGTTTGTCTTTCAGTATGTTTCCTCTCCTTTTTTGATTTGACTCATTTGTCCTTGTGCACTGTTTAAGACCTCATCCGAGTGACCATTTTTATGTGTAACCTTTGTAACCACAGAAGCCTATTGGTGTTTGTGTGTGTGTGTGGGTGTGTGTGTGTGTTGGGGGAGTGGGTATGGGGGTACGCAAGCTTATTACTGAGCTCAATCCTGGCTTCAACTCATGTGCATATTTTCCAGCAGGGTTTCTGGACAGTGATCAAGAATCCTAGGTGATTTTCCCTCTTTGATAACCAAGGTGTGTTGAGGCTACACCAACAACTTGCATTTATATAGTGCCCCTCATGCAGGGTAGTGATCCAGGCTAATTGTAGCATGCTATCTGATACCCTCACTGAGATCAATTAACACAGCACAAACCAGGATTCAAATCTTGACTCTGGCCTGTATGTGCTGCCTTTATCCACTGAGCCATTGGAGCTATCTAATGTTTTTAAAAAATTGCAACATGTTTTGAAAAGTTATGTAGGCTTGGTCAGGCTACTAATCTTCTCCCTTCCCAATCACTTTGTATCACCAAGATTTTTCCATTTTGCCCACATGTCTCTAACATCCAATGTTCCATTGGTTCTGTTAATTTTGTTAATTTTGCCAACAAATATACAGTCAACTGACTTTACAGTGTATTCTGTGAAGCGCTCTGAGACGTCTAGAAGACATAAAAAGCACTATATCAAATGCAAGGATTATAATTCATCTTCCACTGAAGGCAGACTGGGAGCTGCAACCCATTCCACCACCTTATTGATTCAAGGCAGATCGTTTAATGTCAATGCCCTTCTGTTTTGCCATTTCCTTTAATGCCTCTACTACCTAGGAACCATATTCCAATCATTAATCATTCCTTATGGAAGATATGTCTTGACAATGTGACAAGGTGCTACATCAAATGCAAGGATCAAAACAGATGGTGAAACCGTCTCAAAAAGACAACCTTTCTAACAACCTATTGTATTTTCCAGGTGCAAAGTTGCTTTGTATAAATAGCCCCAATGAGGTAGGAAGTCAAAATGTAAAATCAGGTTAAAAAACACAGGAGAAAGGGTGAGACAAAAAGGCCAGACAAGAGCAAAGCTAGACAGAGGTAAAGAAGAATGGGCGCATACTGGAATAACACTAGCTAATATACCCGAACGGTGTAACTAGTATCTCCAGAAACTGACCTCAGATAACAACATCTCTACTTATCTCCTAATAGAAGTTGAGATACATTATTTTATCTGCTTGCCTTTATCACTGTGGTCTTTATATTTCTCAGCTACCACTACTCCGACTTGAACTTTCCCTTCACCAGTCCATGTACAAGACTATTGATCATGAATTGTTCAAAAAGAAAACTTTTAAAGGGATTAATTTTTAAAAAAGGGCAATTTTAAAAACATATGTTATGGGTGTGATTCCACCTGTCAAAAAATCATTGGAGTCTAATTCATACTGACTGTTACAAATAGCCATCTTTTTAATACACTTCATAACACGATGAGTGCTGAACTGAATTGGAAACTCGGCTCTGAATTTGTCCCTTTCAGTCATGCTCTGAGCTTAAAACATTTTGGTGCACGTGTGGAGAGGAGCATGACCTTTCTGGCTTGTTAGTGGGACTTGCAGGGGCAGACGACTAACGAGTAAGGATTCTTTCCAATCAGCTTCCGTTAACCCTGCAAGCCAAAGCGTAATGGGTAGAGTGGTCCTCGCTAGACAAGCCATAGGAAGCTTGCTAATGTTTACTGTAGGCTGTACAGCTTTAATAATTAAACTCCAGCAGTGTGCCAATGGGTCCACAAGCCTTGGCTCTTACCAACCTGTGCCTAAACTCTCTGGGAATAGGTGACCAGGATACATTCCTCCGGGAAGAGAGTGTGCACTTCATACCAACAAACGGAAACCACAAGATATGTGGAACCCTCAGTAGTTTGAATTGGAGACTCTTGAGCGTGTTAGCTCTTCCACATGTATGCGGATGATCCCAACTGTACCTCTCTGTCTCCACCCTTGACTTCAGGACCACTACTGTCCTGACAGAATGTCTGTCAGGCATCAAGTCCTGGATGAGAGCTAACTTTCTTCAGTTGAACGTCAACAAGACCGAGGCTCTCCTGATTGGCTCCCGTCAGCGCTTCCACACCGCAGGTGCTGACAGCATTTCCATCCATGGTTGCACACTCCATCTTACTAAGCCAGTCCGGAACCTTGGCCTCTTGTTTGACCTTCAACTAACCTTTCTACCCACATCCGTGCCATGACCGGCTCTGCCTTGCCCCACCTCTGCAATATCGCCCATCTCCACGCTGTCTCACACTTGTATAATGTCTTTCACATCAGGAAGACGTCCCTAGGTGCTGGAAACATTTAGATTTAGAATCATTTAGATTCTAAACCAATCTTATGACTTTGTAAGACGACCAACGATTGATTTGAGCAGAGTTGGAATGTGCATTGTTGTGGCTATCTCCATCTAGTGGTCTTTATGAATAATTGTACCAGATATCAGAATCCCTGCCACCAGCATTTATGTCAGCATTTGTGGCTTGTCTTAACCTGTTCCTATGTCCATCATTTGAGTTAAATGATCATTTTAAAGTTTTTATATTAATACTAAAATCAAAATAGTCATTTCAAGCTACAGCTTGCAATAGTTATTTTTTAAAACCTAAAAACGAACATTTGATACTGATATTAGGTGAATAGAGCATAACATGAATAATAATAATCTTTGCGTTTGATATAGCGCTTTATCATGCCTTCAAGACATCTCAAAGCACTTCACAGAATATACTGTAAAGTGAAATTGCTAAATTTATTATATTTAATAAATTGTTCCATTTCCCAATATAAATTTTTAACACTTTGATGAGCACAAACACACACAACTCTCAGTTTAAATCAATTGAGATTAAGTTGTTTATCATCACTCCAATTCATAGACCAGGCAATATTAAATCAGCTGCTCAAGGCATATGTTAGATTATTCTTTATGAGAGAAAACAATAATATTAGCCTATTGATCTCATACAGTCAAACGTAACAAAATGTGCTTTGAAGTTATGTGACGAAACAGCATTTTAATTTGCATTTTCAATCAGGACTAATATGCAGTGATTCTAATGGGATTCTTGAATACGGAAACAGAATCAGGCTCCTACCATTAGGTCACACAAATTCGGGGAAGTTTGCTGTGAAGGTTGACTCTATCAGAACAGGTGCTTTGTTACTGAAGATTAGCTGCAGCACATCAAGACATTAGAATTCCAACGTTACTACTGAAAACCTTTACTTGTGAATAAATTTAATTCAGGCTATGACCTCAATTTTTTGGATGAGAAGTTAACCAAGGTCCTATCTGCCTATTCAGGTGGACATTAAAGATCCCTTGGCATTATCAAAAAGAGAAGGCAATTTCTTCCTGTATTCTAGCCATCAAACCCTTAGATAAAATTGTTCATTCACTTCATGGGTTTTCATGGGACATTGCTGTATTGTAAGTTTGGTGCCAGGTTTGCCTACAAATACCCAGTCACTTCACTTTCCGGTAAATTCTGGTAAGTGCTTTGAGACCATTGAATGATATGATAAGGTGCTATCAAACACAAGAATTATTAGAGGATTATTATTTTTCCTGTGAGTCTCTGGTATATATGCATGTATTCACCTGGGGAAAATGTGGTTTTGCTGCAAATAACAATGATTTTATGTTTGCCCTGAAAATTCATTCAGGAACTTTAATAGTTTTATTTCTTAATATAAAATAAGTATTTGCATAAAAAAATGTTGTGCGGATGATACTTTGCGTCACTAGAATTAACAAGGACGTCTACAATAAGTGGGTGACTGGAGATTGAAGGCTGGATCTGCTAACATCTTACCTCCTTATCTGTTCCATCAATAATAATAGTAATAATTCTTACATTTGGCATAGCGCTTATAACATCAAAATACTTAACAGGTAAATTACTGTCCAGCCAAGTGCAGACAATCACGGATTTTCCCACTGCACAAGATTTTGTGTTAAAAAAGGTGATTAGCCTATTCTAACTCTATTTATGTATCCACACCAGAATTTCAACCTGCGCATTGTAAGCAAGCAAGTGGTGTGGTTGAGATGGGACCGGGTTTGTTGGGTCTATTGGTCATTAATGTTCCTGGCAATTATGCTCTGAGGTGCATAATATCTGCTGACTGAAATCTCCTAGTGCTTTTACTGAAACTGGTTAGAATTGAAGGCAGCAGGTCCGAGGTTTCATTGCTTCAATTTAATCGAAACAAAAAGTGGCCTTTGAATTTCACAGAAGTCTGACACCAGTAACTGTCAACTTGAAAGTTTTGATTTCTCTTCAGCCCCCATCAAATAGGCTCTTGAAGTCTTAGACTGGTTTCCTGCGTAAAAATGTAATACTCAGACAGATTCAAAAAGGATGTATTTTTGATAACATCAGCTTAACAGCAATGAAAGCCAAATATGAGTCACTCGTTTAGCAATAAGCTTTGTACATGCGAGATGAAAAAAGCTGCATGGTTTTGATTGGGAATTGTATTTAGTTTCCAAATGCAACATGCACGCAGTATAGAGGCATACACGAGATCGCGTTTCACAACATCGATCAAAGCAATGATAGTAAAGGTAGTGTATAATAATATCCGATATTTCCCATTTGGCTAGATTCACCATAAAGTGTATCCTTTATCCAGTTGTTTATCCTGGCCTGCTCCATGTCCCCCACCATTGGCGGTCAGGCCTTCAGTCTTTCTGCTCCCACCCTCTGGAACTCCATCCCGGAGTATATATATATATATATTATATATATATATGTATATATACACCCACACCCTCTCCGTACATGATCAAGAAGTGTGGAGGTCTTTTATCCAGTCACGTGGCACCTGCTCTGTGTGTGAAATGTGCATTCATTCTAACATCCTATAATCTTTCCACTAAACTGAGCATCATATTGGGTAGCATGTAAACGTTTAACCTGACACTGCTCCATAACTGTGTGGCTAACTCAGCAATAAAAAGTGTACCCTGGTCAGACAGGCCCCTGAGAACATTTTCAGCAGCTGTATTAAACCTTTGAGAAGTCAACCCGACCTGAAAGGCACTATATCAATTGTGACGTGCTGATGGCCCCATTGTCATCAATCGATCTCAATAAATAATGATAAAAATAATCCTTGCATTTCAAATAGCTCTTTTCACGTCTTCTAGACGTCTCAAAGCGCCTCACAGAATAGATTGTAAAGTGAATTGACTGGGCGAAATGCGGCAGCGAATTGCGCAAAGGAGTGTCCCACAAACAGTCGTGGATTGAAATGAGCAATTTACTATTGTTTTTTTGAGGGATTATTATCAGGCGTGAGGAGTAAGGAAACTTGCCCAAGGTTTCACCCTGCTGGGAATCAAACCCAGGTCCTCTCACTTGCAAAGCGAGTGCTCTAACCACTGAGCTACAGGACTCCACAATGCCACTGAGCTGGGATAGTTGGAAGCACAAAGTACCATGGTGTTTCATGGTGGTTCATCTGTGATGTTGACTGTGATATTGTGAATGATGAGCGTATCACTTGGTGAATGAGTCTTGTATGCAAAGAAGACTCGACCTGATCTGCTTTGTGAAGCCAAAAGATTTACCTTGCTAAAGGCAAAGAGTTAAAATCACAATTGTGTTTTGCAATTTCTAACGTGCATGCAGACAACCAATTACTGCTAGGCGCATATAATCCACACATAGTGGTCAGTAGTTGTCTTTGGGGTGGACTTTCCCACATCTTAAACAATCTAAGAGCAGAAAAACAAAATAACCAATTGCTTTCCTGTTTCTAGCTTATTATAGTAAATCGTAAGCGTAACTGAGATCAAATGTCAACCCTGATGCCTTTTAAGTGGATTTGCTCAAGGTTTCCTGTATGATAAGGCTGTATTCATCTGTTAATTTTAATGGTCAAGAAATTTCTAACGCTGTTATTCACATAGCATTAAAACCTCAGCTTGATGGGGAGTTGTCACTGTGCCGTCCCTCAGATAAGATGTTAAATTAAGGCCTCATTTGCTTGCTTAGATGGACGTTAAAGATCCCAATAGACTATTCAAAAAGAGAAGGGAGTTTCTCCTGGTTTCCTGGTCAACAGTCCCCAAAATAACATTGGATTTTTATAGAATCTTACGATGTAGAGTCATCTAAAACTGTTCTATAATAATCAATGTGTTGTGTAGTGACTATTTTCTGCAAACAAAGCAACCATTTTGCACTCAAACATGTAAGACCTCACAAACAGAAAAATTACCAACTTTATGAAGCAGATTGTTAACTGTTGGGCACTGTGAGTAACTTCCTTCTGTTTTCAAGTAGTACTACCTGAACAGGAACTTTAATGTCCTTCTGAACAGGTAGGCACGGTTAACGGCTAACATCTCATCTAAAGGACAGCACCTCCAACAATGTAGCATAGCCCCAGCACTGCACTGCAGAATCAGTTTAGACTTTATGAGTTCCAAGTCCCAACAGAGGTGAGAATTCAACCAACTGAGCCAGACTGACGCATCTTATTCTGCAAACAAACCTGTTCATGCTTTTGAATGTGGGCTGCTCTGTTTAGAATTCCCCTGTATTCAGCTGCAGGTTGAATTCTCTGTAAACCTCTATTAATGACCACACAAGTCTTTCATACCCTTCTGTGAAAATCCTGCATTCAGCTGTTGGGTTTACCACAGAAACCCCACAAGAGATTAAGACATGAGTACTTCAAAACCTGCCACTATGAGCCAGGATTTGTGCCACCTCTACTCACAGTTCTCAGCGGCTTAGGACATCCTCCCGACGTGAAAAGCGCTATACAAATGTAATCTTGTTGTTGTTGTCATGTTGGTTCTTGTCACAAATATTTTCAGCCAATTCATTTTTTTTTAACAAAGTTTAAAAAATTGCTTCACATATACTGACCCTAAACCATATTGAGTGCACACATATCTCCATTTTAATCCAGCGTATTGGTCGCCTTGGAAGCAAGGAGACCTGGATTTGATTCCCGGGCATGGGGCAAAATGTTAGGCAAGTTTCTGTTTACCTCGCAGTAAGTAGAAACACAGTTATTAATCAATTGGCAGATTGCTTTTCTGGGGGTAATAATCCCTTTTTTTAAAAAAAATTGGTCACTCAATTCACAAATGTTTGTGGGATACTGTTGTATACAATTGGCTGCCGTGGTTCCCCCACAACATATACAGTCAACTCATTTTACAGTATATTCTGCAAACAGCTTTGAGACATCTCAAAGACGTGATGAGTCGCTCTATCAAACGCAAGGATTATTATTATTATTTTGCACTGTTTTTAATGTTTGTGTCCGATATGCAACAATCCTGAAGTGAGAAGGAAAAGGTGTGTGCACAAACATGGGGTGAAAATCTCCCCAATCTAAGTTGACAGGAGAGTTTCAGTCTATACCTCATTCACCTTTCTGACATGTGATAGCCGTGAAGGAGCCACCAGCATCTTGAAGAGACCATTTCTCTTGACTTTGGTCCATGGACATCCATTTTTCTGTGAACTTTCAGCAAAACCTTTTGGTTAGGATACGTCTATTTACAGTATGGTTTTGCACGGGGTGGTGTGTTTGCTAAAGTATCTGAAACCTGCACACGCCCTGAGCAGCTGACCTGCAAGTGCTGCTAATTGCCCGCATTGAGGGTGCAAATGGAGGTTGTAGGTGTGCAGAGTCGGTTGATACCTCAAGCAAATTACTCAGCTATAGAATTGCAAATGATGCGGTCACGCGATATTCACTAAGCATTACAAATGATACTAACCAGAGAACCAAAGAGAAATGGCAGTCTCCTGTTGCAAGTAAGTGGACAATGTATGCCTGCCCTCCTGCTCCTATTACTATTGACTTCCTTCTCCAGGTAAATTATTACACATAGGAGGCACATGTACGAATGGCGTCTCAGAGCACTAAGTCAAAACAGTGAGGTAGCATGAACAAGGCAAACTGGTTGCTGGGCTATATTGCCAAATCAGTTGAGTTCAGATCCCCAAATGTCATGCTCAAGCTATACAGTACTCTGTTCAGACCTCACCACAAGGACTGTGTACAGTTCTGGTCACCACAGAAGTTGGTTGTCCAGTACCTAAAAGCAATGTAGACGAGATCAATGAGGATGATCCCCAGTATTGGATAAGTGAGCAGTGATTGGACAAGCTAGGGTTCATCAGCTTTGAGAAAAAAGGTCACAGAGGGACCTTGTAGAAGTATATAAGATTTTAAATGAGATTGAGAAAGTAAACCCAGAACAATCCAATATTCAGGATTTCAAAAGAAAATTTCAAGTCAGACATCAGAAAGTATTTCTTTCAATAGAATTACATATAATGTATAGTACCGAAATAGGCCATTCAACCCAATTAGTTTGTGCCAGTGGTTATACAATAACCTGCAGGCACTAATCTCCTCTCCTAAACCTCTCATTTATATATTGAGTTAAATAAGAGGTATAGGAGAGGGGAGTAAGAAAGTTTCATGGAAGTTTCATGGAGAGTTTCAGAAATTGCATTGATTTCATTGTCTCTTGCTATTGGTATTTACAGTTGCTCTGTGGCTTATGTCTGGCAATGTCCAACACTAAAATAAAATATTTGGGGTTTTAGCATCTATCCTTTCTAATAAAATCAAAACAGTTGTGATCAATTTGACCCTTGCCTGGGAATGCAGTTTTGTTTTGCCTTTTTCAGTACAAACTTGTCCAAACTGAATATATTTGGCATCTGCTCATATATACCTCACTTTTATTATGAGTTATTTTCTTCCCTGTGTTGCTTTCTGCTTCAACTAAGGGAGTTCCACATTCTCATCACACTTTAGGTACTTTCTCAATTCTTCTTTAGATCTGCTAGTAGCTATCTTATAATTATGTCTGCATGTAATGGACTCAGCAGTAAGTGGATATGCCTATTTAAGTCCACCTTATCAAAAACACTTTCTTTATTTTAAACATCTCTATTAGGCCGCTCTCAAACACCTCATCTCAAGTGAAAAAAGCTCTAACCTGTCCAGTTTTTCTTTATACCTCTCATACCTGGTAACAGCAATATCCTCTACAGATATCACTCACTGGTCAGTTGAAACATGTACATGGAGGATAAAGGATGTCAGTTGGAACTGGCAAAAACGAAAAATGCTCTCCACGAGAATATACAATACAAAATTACATTTGTAAAACGCCTTTCACATCGAGAGGAAGTCCCAAAGCCCTGAACAGTCAGGGATTAGACTTGTAAATGGATATAGTAACAATAGCAGGGCCCAAGGCACATGTAGGTGTGACTGGATATGTCAGAACCCAGCAGCTGGAATTAGGAGAATGAAGAGCCCATCCTCTTATGAGCTTCGACTAGAAGACATTGAAGGTGGAAGTAAGAAAATCAATGACATTTCCTACAAACCATAACAAAATATTGCAAGTAAATTTTACATGAACACTGAGCATGGAAGTAAAACAATTATGATTTTCCCTATTGTCAGTTGAGGTAACTGTAAAAAGGTAGATCCTTTTAGTGTTCATATGTTTGATTTATCCTCTGGAAGTCTCCAATACCCAAAAAAAGCCAAACAAGTGTTCAACAGTCCATTAAAAAAGAAATCTTGCTGATAAAACGGTATATTAGTGTTCAATGTAAGATTTCATGGTCACAGAACTGGTTTCCCATTTCTATTTACAGATTGATGAGAGCCTGGCTATCGAGCATTAAGTTCGGTCTGGCAAACAGGTCTCCACAGGGGGCTACTGGAGGCACCACTTCAGCCACAGAGTATTAATAATAATAATCCTTGCATTTGATATAGTGCCTTATCACATCTTTGAGATGTCTCAAATTCTTCACAGAGAATACTGTATGTACAGATGAGTGGTTGTTGATTCTGGTTCACACAATCATCCTCCTCAGCTGTTGTTTCATTGTAATTTCTCATACTTTTATAAAGGGCCTTTCACATCAGGAGGACATCTCAAAGTGCTTCACATCACTGACTGGGTGCCTGAGTTGGTAGGGCAGGGGCGGTGGGGGGAGGGGGAGGGGAGGAAAGCTGTGCAGGAAAGGGAAAAGGTAGCCAAAAGTACAGTCGAAGAGATAAGCCTTAAGATGGGTTTTGAAGGCAGAGAGGGAGGGGACAAGGAAGTGGGTATGTGTGGTGAAGGTACAGAGAGTGGGAACAAAATGACTAATTGCTCACCCACAGATGATGGAGAAAAGCAGATGGAGGGCGTAGAAGAGTACATGATGTGAAGTAAGCAGTGTGTGCTGAGCGGAGGGTGTGGCTGAGGGAAAATGGTCATAGTTGGTTACAGAGATACAGTGGAGTGAGGCCGTGGAGGCATATGAATGTATGGATAAGGAAGGGAAGCCAGTGGATTGGGGTTGGGAAGCCAGTGGATTGGGGTTGGGGAGCCAGTGGATTGGGGTTGGGGAGCCAGTGGATTGGGGTTGGGGAGCCAGTGGATTGGGGTTGGGGAGCCAGTGGATTGGGGTTGGGAAGCCAGTGGATTGGGGTTGGGGAGCCAGTGGATTGGGGTTGGGGAGCCAGTGGATTGGGGTTGGGGAGTCAGTGAATTGGGGTTGGGGAGCTAGTGGATTGGGGTTGGGGAGCTAGTGGATTGGGGTTGGGGAACTAGTGGATTGGGATTGGGGAGCCAGAAGACAGAGATGGAGAGCCAGTGTATGGGGAACTAGTGGAGTAAAGCGAGGATGTGACTGATGGGCTCACGGAACCTGGTTCAGGAAACATTGAACTATCGTACACAAGCTGAGCCTTTCAATCAAGCCCCACTAATGTTACGAAAGTTCTGATGCTGTTGCCATCAAAGACTGTTGCAGTGTTGAGGAAATGTGTGGGAGTTAGAAACTATATTTAAATAGCAGTCAACCTGGACCTGTGCCCATTGTGCACCGTACAGGTCACAAACCAGTATGTGTTGTACTTTGCTGGTTTGTCCAGTCTAGCTGTCAGGAAGTATAATATCTAGTACTGACAACGTTGCTTTTGGCCAATTTATATTTAATCTCAACCATGAACTTCTTTATTTGTGGAGTGCATGAATGTTCAGGTGTGCAACCTATTGCTTTTAAAAATGCATGTTATTGTTTTCTTCCTTTAAGATCAGTTGCCCTTTCTCAAATTGTTCCTCAATTTGCCTTTTACTGCTTCGTGTCAGTTTACAAATTATCTGTACCATGTACACAATGATATTGAATGCCATTCCCATTTCACTACTTATCTTGGGAGCTAATCCATAGGTTGTTTTATTGATGTTAGTGGCAGTTTAGTAAACCTTTTAAGCTTATGTATCGTCAAATTGCAAAGACGGCTGGAAAGTCTGTATAGTAATTACATCCTATGAATATCACACAGTGAGGTGCTGAGGTGCATTTTGGTCTGTGTATATTTGTTTCCTGTTTCTTTGGTCTCTGCAGCCAAAAGCTTTTGAGACTGCCTGAATCTGTGGTCAGCTTTAGCTATGACACTCAGAGAGCTTACGGTAAACTTCTTGCCTGCCAGATAACATTTCCAGTAAGATGAGTGTGGGTACAATGGTTTTCTAGGTAGTCCAACACCTACAGAAGAATAGAATTTGAGATATAGCCCTGATATTTAGCAAATTGTATTTACATAAAAATAAAAATGGTAACAATGAGCTGAAAGCCTGGTGTACAATTTGTCGGACGATCTCAGTGCTCTTTCACATTTGTTAAGAGTACAAAAGCTGTTAACCAAATAGCAGAATTCTTTCAGCTCAGAAGATAGACAACACATAGTTGTCACTTTGTTTTGTTCAAATAAACACAAAGTTTAACAGGAACTGTTGTCTTTAAACAATGGTCGCTAACCTTAGTTTATTGATAATAATAATAGTTTATTGATAGAGGCAAATGCTTTGTGACAGGGTTCTATCGATTCAGACTGGTCACTACTTGAGTGATAAAATAATAATAATAATCTTTGCATTTGATATAGAGCCTTATCACATCTTTGAGACGTCTCAAAGCGCTTCACAGAATACAGTATATAATAATAATAATAATAATATTAATATTGGGGTTGGAGAGCCAGAGGACCGAGATGGAGAGCCAGTGTATGGGGAACTAGTGGAGTAAAGCGAGGATGTGACTGATGGGCTCACGGAACCTGGTTCAGGAACATTGTACACAAGCTGTATCATACACAAGCTGAGCCTTTCAATGTAAGCCCCACTAATGTTACGAAAGTTCTGATGTTGTTGCCATCAAAGACTGTTGCAGTGTTGAGGAATATATAATACATTCTGCAGGTGACATGTACAGATAACAGGCCTTCAAGTTGTGGTTATAAAGAGCGGTGATTAATGACAGCAGATGCTATTGTCCTTTCTTTATCATACAAAAAATCTTTTGTGTGCTTTTCATCCAGTTATCAAAATGGAGCAGTACTCTGAGAGACTATCCTGTGTGAAGGTCATTGTCATTGAAGTATCTCACTTTGCTCAGAATGTTATCACCTTTGACCATAGAAAACAAGAATCTGATAATCACTGAATCTGATGATTGATGTATTTAAAAAACAGTTGGTGCAGAAACAAAGAAATCACATTTAAGTGATTGCTGACATGAACAACTCAAAATCTATTCTATCTTTTATTGAAAATGTCATTTTGTGGAATTCCATCATTTGTGAACAGTTACATTGAGATCAGAAGATTATGTTCTTTTGCCTGTTATGAAACATTAACCAATAGCACTGATCTTTGACAGGATCCCACATGACAGGAACAGAGCCTTGGTTCGAACGCTAAGCCATTGCATCATGTTTCCAAAAGGCAATGGTAAGTGTTCAATTAAGAGATTTCAACACTACAGACACATTGCGACTTGATATATGTAATAGTCAGAATTCGTTTAAAAAAAAATTTTCTAAACATGAGTTCTGGTGGCAGCTCTGTATAGGAGATCGTCACACTGCAAACTTTCAACAACAACTTATTATTATAATAATAATAACTTTTGCATTTGATATAGCGCCTTGTCACTTCTTCAAGACGTCTCAAAACACTTCACAGAATATACTGTAAAGTGAATTGATTGTATTTGTGGGCGAAACTCGGCAGCCAATTTGCACAGCAGTGTCCCACAAATAGTCGTGGATTTAGTGACTAATTTATTATTATTTGTATTATTTTTTTTTAAAGTAATTATTATCCCCAGAAAAGCGATCCGCCAATTGACTAACAACCAGGTTCCTACTCTACTGCTAGGTAAACAGAGGCGTGCGGAGTAAAGAAACTTGCCCAACATTTCACCCAGCCTGGGAATTGAACCCTGGTCTCTCGCTTGCGAGGTGAGTGCTCTAACCAATGAGCTACAGGACTATAAGTAGTAATAATAGTAGTACTTACAGTGTCTATCATATCAAGAAGACATTTCAAAGTACTTCACAGTATTTAAAGTTAAGTGAAAGGACTGTGCATTTTGTAGGCAAACCCAAAAGACAATTTTCACACTACAATGTACCACAAATAATCATGAAGTGAATTAATAATTTTATTTAATACTAATTTTATTTTGAACAATGCCATGGGATCTTTAGTGTCCAGCTGAACAGGCAGACGGGGGGTTTAACATTTCATCCGAAGATCGGCATTGTCAACTCCCCCATCAGAGTCCCTCTGGCTCTCTCCCCTTTCAGGGTACATCTTTCACCGTACTTCCAGTCATCTTTTCCCTTCCCCATCCCACCTCCCTTGACTCCCAGCCCCAGGTCGGGTGCCCAGACAGCAGTCTTGAGTGCTTTGAGACGTCCTTCCGAAACTACTCCCCGAAACTCTGGAACTCTCTCCCCCAATCCCTCCGCCTTTCCCCCTTCCTTCCCACTTTCAAATCCCATCTAATGACCTTCCTTTTTGATCGTGCTTACAGTCACCTCCACCCTCCCGCTTTCCTTGGCTCAGGGTCAGACTCCGCCATTGTTAAGCGATCCGGGATGCTACCTAGTGTGAAGGATGCTGTATAAATGCAAGTTGTCGTTGTTGAAAAAGGCGCTGTGTAAATATTGTTATATTTCTAGAAGACAAAAATATTGCTTATGCAGCCCCCAAATCATTCTCAAATAGGACATCTGCCCTTCGGCACCCAAAAGGTTGGACTACTCTGTCTTAGACTATGAAGTCAAGTCCTAATGTAGGGGTTGAACCTGCAATTCTCTGACTCAGAGGCAGGAATTCTAGCAATTGAGCCAGTCTGATGGTTGTAATGACAATCTAATGCTGAGAATTAGAATGGTTTTCTGCCGAGATTGGTTTATTGAACACAAGGGCAAACCAGTGGTACAGCCTGTTGATAATAATAATAATGTTTGCATTTGATACAGTGCCTTATCATAACATCGAGACATCTCAAAGTGCTTCACAGGTTATACTGTAAAGTATACTGTGTATTTTTTAGGCAAATGCGGCAGCCAGTTTTCACACGCAATGTTCCACAAACAGCCATAGAGTGAGTGACTAATCTTATTTGAGGGATTGTTGGCCAGGAGAACTGAAGAAACTCCCTTCTCTTTTTGAATAGTGCCACGGGATCTTTAATGTCTACCTAAACAAGCAGATGGGACTGCAGTTTAACGTCTAATCCGAAGGATGGCACCTCCAACAATGCAACACATCCCCAGCACCACATCGGAGTATCAGGTTAGACTATGTGACACCAAGACATGACGTGGGGCTTGAACCCACAATCTTCTTCCTCAAAGGCGAGAGTGCTACCACCGTGCCAGGCTGTCACACTAATCCACTGTACTAATAACACTAAATTGATGTACTAATCTGATAAGCTACCCAACAAATATAACGTGGACTATATAATAATAATCAATCTGGTTGTTAATATAGTGGCCTTTTTTTATGAATAATTCTTTAGAAAAATTGAAAACAGATAGTAGCTGAAGCGGGCAGAAACATGGCGTGGGGAGATTAGGGGGATTTTTGGGGAAGAATAGACTACCACGTGTCTACATGTTTCAAATAAATAAAAGAAATGTAGATGCAGATGTGGGCAAAATGACTTGTGCCAACAGTCATCATTTCCCGCTGACCTACTTCATGTCCTAAATTTCCATTGACTGACCCAAATGCTCAGAGCGAGTGCGCAACTTACTTTAATTTTCTAAAATTAGTCACAGAGAGTTTCTTTGGGTTGGTGATATGATCTTCAAAATGCCAGTGCTCACTTATTAATCCAGTGAGCGGTTACCTGAACTCCCTGCAACAAAAGCAACAACCACTTGCATTTATATGTGGAGTTCTGTAGCATAGTGGTTAGAGCACTCGCCTCGCAAGCAACAGACCTGGGTTTGATTCCAGGCAGGGTGAAATGTTGGGCAAGTTTGCTTACTCTACAAGCCTCTGTTTACCTAGCAGTAAGTAGGAACCTGGTTGTTAGTCGATTGGTGGATTGCTTTTCCAGGAGTAATAATCACTTAAAAAAAATGTCATCACTCAATTCATGATTGTTTGAGGGATACTGCTGTGCATAATTGGCTGCCGCGTTTCGCCCGCAAAATATACAGTAAATTCACTTTACGGCATATTCTGTGAAGCACTTTGAGGTATCTAGAAAACATGATAAAGCACTATATCAAATGCAAGGATTATTATTATTATTATTATATTACGCCCCCTCGCACAGGTTAACATCTCAGAGTTCTTATAAAAGCTTTGGAAGTCTTGGACAGAGATGACACAGTGATCCAGGATCCTCTCTACATACTGAAAACTTTGTTTCTTTCACCTTCTCAGAAAAACAAGAACAACAAGATGCATTTATATATAGTGTCTTTCAAGCAGGATAACTTCTCAGAGAACTACACAATTAATACATAATGCCGTGTTTACCTAAAAATATACAGTAGTTCTTGTGAAGCACAATGAGACGTCCTTCTGATGTGATAAGGCCCTATACCAAATTTAAGGATTATTTTTAAAAACCAAGGGCACGTGTAATTCTCTCAGTACATCTGTATTTGAAAACTTCCCTGTAACAAACAAACTGCTACCTTTTATCTCATCATCCTTCTTATTAACAAATAATATGAAAAATATGTGCACTGAACCCACTTAGGACTTAAGTGATCCATCCAGAATAGCCATTCATGTAGGAGTTACTTCTCATCTGTCTGATCTAGGGAGGTATCAGGATTGTAGTGAAAATGAGACCAAATGGCAACAACAGGCAAAAGAACTGTATTTCAAAAACAGCAACAACTTGGATTTATATGGTACCCCTCATAACGTAGGCTCCCAGAGTGCTTTCACAATCTAATGCACCTCTGGTGAAGTAACTGAACCTCTCGAAGTGGGATGGGATATTTCACATGTGCAGATGATTTGAAGACAAATCACACTTCTCAGTCTTTGCAGGAGTCATTTCACACATTGTGAAATGACAGTAGTGCACCTATACCAGCTGTGTCCAGTGCATGCCATTTAACAGCTCTGTGTATTCAGTCCACAGATCCAGGGAATAACACCAAAGCCACTTCAAATCCCACAAACACAGGATATTGGGAAAGGGGTCGTGGCAGTTATGAAGCCTTTGCAGGATATGGAGGTGAAATGGGGAGAATGCTATTCCTTTCATCTTTCTGCATATCCTTAAGGTTTATAACCTTTATCTCCCTGTGAGCTTTAGCTTTATGAGGTTTCCTATTTCTCAGCAGAATAAATCCAGTTACCCAGAGATAGCTTTAAGCAAGTTTATTCTTTATTGGAAGACTCAGTACATAACGGGGAATTATCATTCACCTTTCTAAAGCCAATTACATTACAAGCCGTCCCATCACTGTCAGCGTGTACTCCTAAATCCTTAGCTTGGCACTTTCCTTATTTCTACAGAAACTAAAAGAACAGAACAGCCCCCTCTACTGGACACTTCTACTGGCTGCTGTATCTGCAAAACAACCTGCGGTACCTGCCTCTGAGAATGCTGCTCTACTTCAGCACTGTATTGAAGTGTCTGCCTCAACTATGAGTTCAACTATGATGATGTGGGACTTGAATTCACAGCCTTCTGAGTCAAATGCGAGAGCGCTACCAGCTGAGCTAAACTGGTGCACAATAGCATTTAATTGATGTGGGCAGACTAGTTGATGTGATGGTTAGTTAGTATTGTTCCTGCTGCAGGGAGGACACATTTAGACATTAAGTGTGAAATGACTTCTCGAATTATTCTACTCTATGACCATCTGATGACAAAATCCCTGTGAAATACCAAAAGGTTTGCGTAAAGTTAGGGCAATGGTAGAACTAGTTTTAAAACTGAAGGATTCAAAATTATTCCAGCAAAGGGAAAAGATCAGGAAAGGTCAGCGATGATTGGAATAAAGCACTAAATAGGCATCGGTAAGAAGAAGTGGAAAATGTGCATTCTTACACTCTGAAATTCTTCTCAGATGTGGTGGATAGTTGTGGAGGATGTTTTCTGTCTGGCTAATCTTTGGTTAATCGCTGCTGTGAAGATCATTGATCTGTTTTAACACCGGTAACTAACGAAAAGGTCAAATGAAATCGGTGCCCATAGTATCAACCAAATCACCAATAGGGCTATGCTCTATCTAACTGCTGTCTCACTAAAGAAAGAGTGATAAGTGAGAAACTGTGAGCGATAAAAGGGTATTTTTATACCCCTTTATCAAGCCAAAATGGCTCAAAGTGTTTTACAGTAATTATTGCCAAGTCTAGTGACTGTTTTTGAACTGACAAAATAATACGTATAAATTAGGAGGTTTTAACTGAGCAGGCTCAATAGTGGTAATGTCAGTAGTTGGTTCCTAAGCCAGGCTGGTCCACTTTATGCACTGCTGATGACAGATCAACCTGATTCTTGCTCATTGGCAAGAATTCATCACACTCAGCTACTATTAACTGTGCAAGTCCAGGCCTGATGGGTAGGGTAGTTCTAGTAGCTGGAAGTTTGACAGACTGAATAGCATACTGTGCAATTTTAGCTGGTTAAACTCCAACTGTACCCCAACTCACATTCTAGGGATTCCCAGGCCTGAGATCTTGCCATCCTGTGCCTAATACTCTCTGTAACTTAACAACTTGTTTTTTTAACACTACGCTGTTTAGACATCAATAATACCAAAAATGCCTAAAACAAACGGCCATTAAGCACATCTCAATGAAGGCAAATTTATGATCCAAAAAAGCTTCTTTTCCTTTTTGGTCAAGTGGTAATCAATATCGATAGACTGAAGACTTGTACCAAGTTGGTGAAAATGTTTCAAGTATCTGTAGATGCATCAGTTGCTAAGATTAATAGCCACAGTTTTATCAAAAGTCAATTTTTAAGGAAACTAATTAAGTGGTGCACCCTGAGTTAGCATACTGTCTGGGACTTGGATGTGAATTGCATTCAACCGAATGGAATCTCCAGTTTGTAAAGGTCTTATACTAAACAACCTTATGTATGTGCATATTTGGTATGAGTATGTGTGTATGGGTGTACATAGTGTGTATGCATGTAGACTCCATGCATGTGTGTGTATTTTTCAGTGTATAATACACGTGCATGCTTCTCTTGTGTTTTTTTATGCGGGTGAATATGTGTGCATTTGTATGTGCATGTATCCATGTGCATCTTTGTGTGTATATAAATATACACGTGCATGCATATATGTGTGTTTTCTATATATTTGTGTGCATGTGGGTGGGAATATGTATGTGTGTGTATGTGTGTGTTTGTGTGTGTGTTTGCGTGTATTGCTCACAATACAACTGCCCACGAAACTGTAAATGCTACTAATATAGCAGTTGCTTGCAGACAAGTCATTAGATGACTAATATTTCTATTTCCATGGCGGACCTCTCTCTGTGGTAGTGGAGTGATATGGTTTAATGTGGATTTAACTGGTAGTTAATACATAGCCTAGTGTCAAAATTGCAAATTATTTATAATTGAAATTATCTGAGTGCCAAGTTTCATGCAAATGAAACTATCTGGGATAGGAAGCAGTCGAACATTATCATGTGTTATTATTATTGTATGTACTGCTCACCAGAGTAACAGTTAACACAAATCCCTGGGACAGCTCCAATGATAACAACAACTTGCATTTATACAGCTCCCCTCATGCAGGGTAGCGTCCCAGAGCATTTGACAGTGACGGACCACGACTCCAAGCTTGGGGAGGGGGAGGTGATTGTATGCATGGTCGAATAGGAAGATCTTCAGGCACAACCTGAAGATTGGAAAGGAAGGGGCAAGGCGGAGGGATAGAGGAAGAGTGTTCTAGAGTTTTGTAGAGTAGTGGCTAAAAGCGCAACTACCAATGGTGAAACAGAAGGCATGAGGAACATGCAGAAGACCGGAGCCAGTCAGGCGGAGACAGCGGGTTGTGGGTTGGCTAAGCAGGTCAGAGAGGTAGGGAGATGCCAGGGCATGAAGGGATTTGAAAACGAGTGTGAGGAGCTGAATGTGAAAAGAGCTGTAGCATATGGACCAGGAGTTCACTGATTCAAAATATGGTCCGTGCTAAATTTGCTGCTCTCAGCCAAGGTTGCATGGGGAAGAAATCGACCTTTCCAAGATTACAGAGGGTAAACCAGCTAAATTTCCTCGTCCCTTCTACAGCACTCTCTACAGGTTGTGCATGCATGCATGTAGCAATTATATAAGGATAGGTGATGCCCTCTAACTAGTTGAATAGCCTGCCAATATTCACTGCCAATGCTCACACATGAAAACTCCCACTTGTGATCGGCTTGCGAATGTCAAATGGCCAACTAATGACTATCCTCTTGGCAGGGGGGGTGGGATAATAAGTGGGGTCTCCTTGGAGCTGAACTGGCTGCAAGATGACATGCTTGACAACGGAATGTCAGAATCGAGCCAGCCCTCTGTGGCAGTCTCGGTAATCCGGGTACTGAGCCAGGTTGGTCCGCAGTATTCCAAGACATTGCTGGCTCATTGGCAGGCAGGACTTGGAAGGTAGACCAGTCACTGGGGACAGGAAATCATCCCGTTCAGCTCCTGTTAAGCCTGCAAGCCAAAGCCCTAACAGATCCTAGCTGGACAACCAGTGAGAAAGCTAGCCAGATAGCAATATCAATGGCAAACTATGCGCTTTTAGCTGGTTAAGACTCCGGCAGAATCCCAACGCACACTCTGGGGTCCCTAGGTCTTGGCTCTTGCCAACCTTTCTGGAATTAGGTAAGCAGGATGCATCCCTCCAGGAAGAGAATGCGCATTTCATACCAACAATCTATCGCTGGAATTTCCACGTGTAGATGGGATGCACAGAATTCTCAGTTTGGTTTGGATACTTTTAAGCATGGTGATGGGTTTCCGCATGCGTCAGACACCTGGCTGAACCCAAAAAAACAAATTGTGTAGAGTACTGGAGAACTTGTGGAAACTCACACCAGTAAGAGGAGACCAGATGAGAAGCAGAGAGGCAAAGTCAGCGGGAAGAAGATTAGAAAAATAATTCTTTACCTTTATACTAATTTTGTTAAAAAATCTTGAATACTAATCCAAAAATATTTGTTGTTTACATTTTGATAACACATTCAACTGCTTCCTAACCACGATGGTTTCATTCACATGAAACTTGCCACTCAGATATTTATAAAATGTTCTGAGCTTCAGATTTATCCAATCCAAACTATTGTGGGGGTGGGGTGCTATATTTGCAATTTGTGAATATTTTCTATCTCACTGTGACCACTCATCCAGTAGATTCTTCCACATCCTGGCGAGTGGGTGAGCGGAGCAGAAACTCTAGCATATGAAGGTCACTTGAAGAGGCACACGATCTGCAAGGCAAGATGCGGGACCAATCAGAATGATTTCCTCTGAGGTAAAATGTTCCACATCATCTCTGGGCTGCATTGACTCCCCTCACTAAGGGCGGAGGATTTGTGTGTCAGACCCATTGTTTTCTTGCCATTTTCAAAATATCTGTTTTATGAGGTTGCTATTTAAACGATCACGTTCGGTACATTCAAACCTCGACTGTTTGTGGGACACTGCTGTGCGCAATTGTCTGCCACCTTTCGCCCACAAAATATATAGTCAATTCACTTTACAGTATATTCTGTGAAACGCTTTGACACATCTCGAAGACGTGAAAAGCGCTATATCAAATGCAAGGATTATTATTATTACCTGTCTACTTCTGGTAGCTTTGTCAAATGGCTATTAGTTATGTGTGAGGCTTGACTGTGAATGTACTGTCTGAACATATTAACATTGGAAATTAGGAACAGGAGATGGCCATTCAGACCATAAAGTCCACTTTACCACAGACCGACCGACATACAACTTCCACTAATACCACCTCCTCACCAATTCACATCCAACAGTGTATGTATGAATCTTTGAAGGTATCCATCATTTTTAAATCCCTCTGCTGATTGCTCACCTAAGGCTTTCTGAGGTAATGCTGTCCTGAACATAAAGAGGACTGTGTCTATCCCTGAAACTACTTTTGCTGTCTCAACACGCAGATCCTTCTTCTTCTCCCCAGGAGTGATTGGACAACAATCCACATTTCCAATACCCCCTCATCTACCTGGAGCAATGGAGTCAATTGTATCCCCTCTCCCACCTCCATCACCCTTACCTGCCAGTGAGACCAGTGAAGAGTGGGACATTGGTGTGTGCAAATTAGCTGCAGTGGTTGCTCACAAAATACACAGTCACTACACTTTACAATAAATCCTGTGAAGCGCTTTGAGACATCCTCCCAACATGAAAGGTGATATTACCAAATGTAAGGCTTTTTTTTATTTAACATGTTGCAAACATATTATAAACAGTTATTCACCAGATAACTATGTGTAGGACTTTGTTGGTGCAAATAGCTGCCATGCTTGCTAACAAAAATATCAGTTGTGAACTATTTTAAGATGTTTTGAAGTGAAACATTAAGTATGTTCTATCCTTAAGTTTGTGTTTTAAAAAAATTGCACGTAGCATACATTAAAAGCTATATAGCATTTCAACCTTCAAACTAAAAATCTTAATTTATTTTCAATTATAATTGAGTAAATTACATTAATTTGAAATTGTATTGAATTGAACCCCATTGTACTACGACAGGTTAATACTACCAGCAAAAGCAACTACAACAACAACTTGCATTTATATAGCGCCCTTCACATGGGGTAGCATCCCAGACCACTTGACACTAGTGGAGTCTGACCCCGAACCAGCGGGAGAGGGAGGTGTGAAGTGACCGTAAGTACTGCGGCAGATTACCAGGCTCTGTGATCAACAAATGCATCAAACCACCAAAACATGATGCTGAGTTATTTTGCTAAATCAATTTAAATTCCCAGGCATCATATTTAAGATCTGTAGTGCTCTGGTCAGGCAACACTGCGTGCTGTTCTGGAAACCCTGACGTAAGCGTGTCAAAGACGTGATAAGGTGCAATATCAAATGCAAGGATTAATATTATTAATATTATAGAGAGAGCTGCCCAGTCCCTAGAGGCAGTGTAAAGGAAACCCACAAGGATGATCCCCAGTGTTGGAGGAAAGAGCTTTGAGTAATGATTAGACAAGCTAATGCTCTTTAATCTTGAGAGAACAAGTCTCAGAGGGGACTTTATAGAGGTGTATACAATTCTAAAACGGATTGAAAAAGTAAACCCAGAACAATACTTTAGGATGTACCAAGACAGTAGAACAAGAGAATACGGGTTTAGCATTGCAAAGCATAATTCCAGCACAGATCCCATAATTAATGACTGAAACAGGTTGCCAGGAAGAGTGGTTGAAGCAGGATACTGGATTCATTTTAAAAAAAAGTTTAATACCGTGATGGGAGGACAGTGGGGTGGGTATTCTGAAAGGATGAAATCAGACAGGTCAAAGGCCTTCTTCGTCTGGGCTAATTTAGGGATCTTGTTTTTTCATGCCATATTGGTGATGAGATTTCGAAGAATATAGAGTTGAAAGATAATGCTTTTCTTGGTCACAGATGTGTGTTTTGAGCACCTTGCCTGGAAATGTCAAACAAATATACAGGTAAATGGAACTTTCATCAGGTGTTCTCTGTGGGCACAAATAAATGCCAAATGATCCTTTCAGGTTCTGCATGAAGTGCAGAAACGATTTCCTATTTCAATAGTAACTACGTCAATACTGTGCAGCTCATATTTCACTCCATGATCAATGGCAAAAAAGCTTAGATATTCTACATAACTTTATATGAAGAGTGCTGACCATGACGCATTTGAGCTCATGTTGAATCCTTAATAAACCCAGTTAGTGTTAAATTTGTTTATTGCTTTAGCAACCCAAATGCAAAATTTTCAAATTTACCTGTCATTCTCTATATTTTGCCCACAAAATTCACATAGTCAAACCACTTTACAATATATCCTGTGACACGCTTTCAGATATCTCAACGATATGATAAGATGCTATATCCAATGCAAACATTAGTATTATTATTACTTCTTATACTTTTCATACTAGCTTTTATTTTACATATCTCTTCTGCTGTTCGTTTACCTCTTATTTTACCTTATTGCCATTTTAAAATTCAATTTACATTTTCTCCTTGTCCTGACAAGCAGCAGGAAGTTGCTATGTGGCTTTTGCTGGTTCTACCCCAAAGCAAAATCTGGGGGTCCCCAAATTTTGACTCTCTCCAACTTGTCTTAATAAGTCTCCAGAATTAGGTACACAGGCTGCAGCCCTCCAGGGAGAGAGTACACATTCCATTTCAGAAACGGGAACATTTCCATGCATAGTTGATATACATAGGTGAAACTCTCAGTCCAATTTGGATACTCTTAAGCATGGGGTTTCAAGTTTCCACAGAAGTCAGTCATGTGCTGATCAAAAAAATCCTGGCTTAAAATGAGTTCCATTTGCTCAATTGAAGGCAATTGGCTGCCACATTTCGCGCACAAAATAGTCAATTCACTTTGCAGCATATTCTATGAAGCACTTTGAGACATCTCAAAGATGTGATAAGGTGCTATATCAAATGCAAGGATGATTATTATTATTATGGAAGTGGGATCCACATCTTTTAAATGAAAACTGTTTTCAGGGGTCAATCTTCCAACCAACACAGGTAGTGAATGTTAAAATTTCAAAAATCCGATGTGCAACATTGCTGAGTGGCATTTACTGTTGGTCAGGAAATAACTACTTAGGTTTAAGCCTTGAAGTACTGCGTAGATGCTATTATTTTAGACAGAATCTCAATCTATTACCTTGCATATTTCTTTTTCCAATCTTTTGATGGCCCGTTCAGCGTTCAAATCCTTTGAAGACTTGCATTCATCCTGAAACATAACATTTGAAAAAAATGCATATGTTAGTACTCATTCTGGGAATCGTTAAGAAGTTCCCTTGTATGTTTATTTTCTGCAATGAATATCTTCATACAAACAGAGTCCAACTAATTATACATCAATTTTCCAGTATTGACTGTTCTCCTAGCAGATTTACTCATTTATGATTCCCATTATCAATTACCAAGATGAAAATCGCTTCAGCAATCGATGTGGTCATTTAATGGTGACACTTAAATAATATAATTCTTGCATTTTATATAACGCCTTGTCAAGTTATTGAGACGTCTCAAAGCACATCACACACTGTAAAGTGGATTAACTGTGTATTTTGTGAGTGAAGCATGGCAGCCAATTTGTGTTGGGAATATTGGGATAGCATTGGGATAACTCCCTGCTCTTCCATGAAATTGTGCTACATCACCAGCTGAACAGGTAGACAGATCTTGGTTTAGCTTTTTATGTGAAGGATATGGGATTTATGATGTAGCTTTATCAATGTACTGTCATTTAGGTTGTTAACCTAAGATGAAGACTGCTTTCAGTTTACGAAAAACTTTTTCTAAAAGAGTCCATGCTTTTCCAAAACTTAGGGGAAGATGGAAGGTGAAATACGTAGGGAGCATGGGAGCAGAGAAGGAACAATAAATGGTAAAGATAAAGTAAAATCCTGAGATTTAGGGAGGAAAGGAAAAGTGATGGCAGACTGAACACAACTACAACAATAACAATTTGCAGTTATATAGCAACCTTCATGTGGGGAAGTGATTCAAAACGTTTAACAGTGGCAGAGCTGGACACTGAGCCAGGGAGAGAGAGGGGAGGTGACCGAAGGCACGGTTGAAGAGGAGGGTCTTCAGGTACTAATTGAAGTCGGGCAAGAAGGGGGCAAGGTGGAGGGATTGAGGCAGAGAGTTCTAGAGATAACTTTTATATTAAAAAAGTCATTTTTGGGTCGTATTTATTTCAGTGGGTTAACCTTACAATAATAATGCCACCTTGATGTTCAAGTAGCTTTACTACAGCCTCATGGTGTGTGAGCTGAAAATGTTGCAAGGACACAGAAGTGTCGAATGGTTAAGCCATCAGTAAAATCTTACATTGACCAAGGTTGAATCAGTGGTTAGGTGGATAAAGATTGGAAACATTGCAATTGCATTTACTTTCTTCCAGCTCCTCCACACCAAATAATAACAAATACTCCTATCCTGTGTGCCAGTCTGGCTCAATTGATAGCATTCTCACCTCTGAATAATAATAATAATAATTCTTGCATTTGATATAGCGCCTTATCATGACTTCGAGACATCTCAAAACACTTGATAGAATATGCTGTAAAGTGAATTGACTGTATACTTTGTGGGCGAAACGCAACAGCCACAGCATTGTCCAACAAACAGTCGGGGATTGAATGAGTAAATTGTTTATTTTGAATGAGTTATTACCCCCGGAAAAGGAATCCACCAATTGACTAACCACCGGGTTCCTACTTACTGCTAGGAACAGAGGCTGGTGGAGTAAGGAAACTTGCCCAACGTTTCGCCCTGCAGGTCCTCTCGCTTGTGAGGCTAGTGCTCTAACCACTAAGCTGCAGGACTCCACTGAAGTTGTGTGTTCAAGTCCTGACACTCAAGCTCATACTAAGGCTGACACTCAAGCTCAGTGTGCTGCATTGTTGGAGATGCCATGCTTCGGATGAGACATTAAACCGAGGTCCTGACTGCCTGTTTAGATGGACAGTGAAGATCCCATGGCACTATTCAAAAAGAGGAGGAAGTTTCTCCTGGTGTCCCGGCCAACAATCCCCCAAATAAAATTGGTCACTCACTTCATGGTGTTTGAGGGAAGTTGCAGTGCACAAATCGCCATGTTTGCCTACAAATACATAGTCACTACACTTCACAATAAAATCCTGTGAAGTGCTTTAAGTATTGACATAAGGCACTATATCAAATGTAAGAATTATTATTATTATTATACTTCCAGATCGCAACCATCCCTTCAAGTGTTAATGTAAAGAACTTTGTTGGGAGTTTTACAGAAAAATCCCAGTAGAAAATAATTTCCTAAGGCCCAGGGTAAGAGGTGCTACTACTTCACATCAAATCTAAAGATCTGATCTATACTTCATTACGTATTTCTTTTTTCCTTTTATTTGACCGACTACATTTTCTGCCACAGCTGATAGTATTAATAATAATAAAAATCCTTGCTTTTGATATAGCGCTTTTCACGTCGGGAGGACGTTACATAGAATTATGTAGCACCAAAACAAGCCATTGCCATTTGGCCCAACTTGTTTGTGCTGTTGTTTATATTTCACCTCCTAATCCCCTCCCCCGTACCCCTCTGGTCCCTTTCACTTTCAGCCTCAACTATAGCTTCCGCCAGTGGGCTCCACATTCTTACACCCTCTGAGTATAGAAATTAATCCTAAACTCCCTTTTAGATCTGTTAACAGCTATTTTGTGGTGTCCTGTACCTTAGTGGTTAGAACACTCATAAGCAGGAGACCTGGATTCGATTCCCGGCAGGGCGAAACGTTGGGCAAGTTTCCTTACTCTACAGACCTCTGTTTATCTAGCAGTTTCCCCAGAAAAGCAATCCGCCAATCAAGTAGCAACCGGGGTCCTACTTACTACTTACTCCACATCTAAACAGGGGTAAGGAAACTTGCCCACCATTTCGCTCTACCATAGACATTTATCTCTGGTAACATCCCAGGAAATCTGTGCTGCACTCTCTCCATTGCAACAATATCCTTCCTGTTGTGTGAGGACCAGAAGTGCACACAGTAACCCAAATCAGATCTAACCAAGGTTTTGTATGCATTTAGAGTCACTTCCATGTTAAACATGTTTAATATTATAGTAAGACCGCCATATAATCAACCACACGATCCCGACAATGCCTATCTTTTTAAAAATAAATTTGTTACACATTTTACATCTTCCTTCTGGGAAACCTACGAATGTTCTTTAGGGTATTGGATCACTGTCTTCTAAGATGGAAAAAAAAGACAGGAGATTCAGAGCAATGTATGATTTGAAGCAAAGTAGTTTTTAAGGACAGGATTTGGATATATTAGGGGGAGAGAAGTTTACTTACGCATCTTGTCTTTGCATACATTTCCTCAAGATAATGTTTAACTTTTATAAGATCTTGTTTGAAACCGTCAGGCATCGGTCGGTACTGTTTCAAGAAAATTAAATAGAATTCCAAAGCCTTCTTCACAACAGTGCACTTGCCGTGTTTCTGGAAGGAAAATCACCATTAAAACCCGAACAGCCCAGGTCCAACCGCAAAGAGCACTGAATCATTTGGAAAGCAGAACAACTCACTGTCATCTTGACAGGCTTCGGCAGGAATCGATAGCCTTTTCCGTCACTCCAAGATGATCCCCAATAATGCTGTAATCCAATGCACACAGAGAACCAGATTAAGATAAAAGGAAGCTGAGCTTTGGGGGCATTCTGCAATGCCAAAATCAAGTCCTGGGAGTCGGGGGATGGGGGGGGGGGTGGGGGGGGAAACGACAAGATAAGGTGTTATACTGTGAAAGAGGCACATTCCTTGAACTCATGACATTGCACAGCCAACACACTGCTATCGAAATGACACCCCAGATTGTTTTAACGAGTGCACGGTCGGTTGTTTCTTACTTGTTTAAAGCAGGAGAGCCTCAGGGGAAGGAACAAGCCATGTAAAGCCAGAAGAGTATTTGCATGTGTGTGTGTGTGTGTGTGTATATATGTGTGAGTGTGTGTATGTGAGTGTGTGTATGTGTGAGTGTGTGTGAGTGAGTGTGAGTGTGTAAAAAAACAAAACCACACGAAATGGGATCACCTGCGAGGCGTTCATGACATTCCCCACACACCGGATGAAATCCTGGATCAGCCTATCCGACACCTTGGGTTTGCAGGTGGCAGTGGATGTCCTTACAACGCACACACCGAGAGAGACCAGGAGACAAGCGGCCGCGCAGCGCATCATTGAGGTGTTTGGGGGCGATCGCTGGTTATCACTCTCACCGCTGAAGACGGGTTTCGGTCCAAATGCAATCTTTTTTTATACCTGCATCAAGGAATCCCCCTCTCCCACCCCCCACCCACCCACCCTCCCTCCCTCCACCTCCCCCGGAAGGGGAGATCATTGCTAAGTACGTGTCCCTCCATCCCTTCCACTTCGACCCAAGAGGAATTTGGGGGCAATCAATCGAAAATTTCCATCTCTTGAGCTCATTTTTTTTTGGGGTCAGGCACAGAGGTGGGGGAAGTCCCTTTGCTTTTTCTAGGTCATCTCGTAAATCATTCACATGCACTGATCTCCTTTCCCTGCTCCCCCCCCTCCTCCTCCTCCCCTGCAAAATAGTCGGCGTGGTTTCACAATATAAATCAAGATAGCAAACCCCTGTTTGGTGTGGTACCAGATAATCATCTCACTGCTGAAGTGAAAGTCGTGTTGAATCAAAACTATTGGGTTGCTAAGCTATTTCATCCAAGTCATTGGCCAAGAGAGCATTTGTGCAGATACAGAAGGAGGGTGATTTGAGAATCCTGTAATTCCATTAGTTCCCATCCTTTCGGTTTAACCTACAATAAAGCTGTCCATGACTCTCTTAATACATTAGAAGTAGTTCTCTCTCTCCCCCTTCCCCTCCCTCCATTACAAAGACACACACACACACACACACACTGCAACTCTATGTCCAACAGACTCCCAACAAGAGTAATGAGGCTGCATCTGTCACATTTTTAAATCAGAACACTTTCTAAGTGTTTGTAGTCGTTTGCGGGACATTGCTGCGCACAACTCTGCTGCCGCCTTTGCCTGTAAAATACATGATTACTGCATTTTGCAGTAAATACTTTGAAGCGCTTTGAAACATCCTTTCAATGTGAAGGGTGCTCGATCAAGTACAAAGATTATTGTTTATTATTAGCAGTATATGTATGTCGCCAAATATATACCAGTCAAAGGGTTTACACTGATGCAACAACAACAAAATGACATCTATAGAGTGCCTTTCACATCGAGAGGATGTCCCAAGGCGCTGGACAGTCAGGGGTCAGGACCCGAGCGTGGGGAAGGGGTGGGGCGGGGGTGAGGGAAGGCAGAGAGGTGGGAGGGCAACTGAAGGCACGATTGAAGTGGAGGGTCTTGAGACCGGCCTTGAAGGAGGCAAGGGAGGAAGCGAGGCGAAGGGACTGTGGGAGGGAGTTCCAGAGTGTGGGGGCAGAGAGGTTGAAAGTTCGGCCACCATTGGTAGGGCGGGTCGGGCGGGAGACATGGAGCAGAGTGGAACCCGCTGAACGGAGGGAGCGGGTAGGTTGGTAGGGAGTTAGCAGGTCAAAGAGGTAGGAGGGGGCAAGGCCATGGATGGCCTTGAAAGTGGGGATGAGGATCTTGAATTTGATCCTCTGGGAGATGGGGAGCCAGTGGAGTCGGGCGAGGGTGAGAGTGATGGGGTCGAGGAGCCTGTTTGTGACAGTACACGAGCTGCAGAGTTTTGGATGATCTGCAGCTTGTGAAGGGAAGAGTTGGGAAGGCCAATGAGGAGGGAGTTTCTGTAATTGAGCCTTGAGTAGACGAATGCGTGGGTGAGGGTTTCGGCAGCTTGAGGGGTGAGGCAGTGGCGGAGTCTGGCAATGTTGCAGAGGTGGTGGTAGGCAGTGCCGGTCATGGCGCGGATGTGGGGGAGAAAGGTCAAACAAGACACCAAGGTTCCTGACTGGCTTACTGTGGTTGAGTGTGCAGCCATGGAGGCTGATGCTGCCAGCGCCCGAAGTGTGGAGGCACTGATGCGAGCCAATCAGGGGTTCCTCGGTCTTGCTGACGTTCAGTTGGAGAAAGTTGTCCCTCGTCCAGGACTTGATGTTGGACAGGTAGTCGGTCAGGACGCCAGTAGTCCTGGAGTTGAGGGTGGAGGCAGGGAGATAGAGTTGGGTGTCATCCGTGTACATGTGGAAATTTACCCCATGTCTGCGGATGGTGTCACCAAGGGGGAGCATGTAGAGGGTGAAGAGGAGGGGACAAACGACAGAGCCTTGGATACGCCACACGAGACGGTGCAGGGGCTGGAGGAGAAGCCGTTTGCAGAGACAAAGTGGAGGCGGTGTGAAAGGTAGGACCTGAACCAGTCAAGGACAGAACCTTGAAGGTTGAGGTGGGAGAAGAGGCGATGGAGGAGGATTGAGTGGTCCACAGTATCAAAGGCGGCAGAGAGGTCAAGAAGGACAAGGAGACAGAGGGAACCCTGGTCACACATGGTCAGGATGTCATTTGTGATCTTGACCAGAGAAGTTTCCGTGCAGTGGGCAGCACGGAAACCCAATTGGAGGGGCTCATGGAGGGAGTGGGAGGAGAGGAAAGAGTGAAGCTGGGAGGAAACGGCTCTCTCAAGGACCTTAGACAGAAAAGGGAGGTGGGAGGTGGACCGGTAGCTGGATAGCTGAGATGGGTCAAAGGAAGGTTTCTTCAAGGTGGGGCATGATGGTAGGTATAGCCGGTGGTGTGGCCTCAGTGAGGGGGAAGGTGTCACCTGGGGTGATCCAGGTTTCCGTGAGGGCTATAATATCAGCGTTCTCATCGAGGATGAGCTGATTGATGGCCGGGTCTTATTGCAGATGGAGCGAATGTTTTGAAGGCCAATGCGGAGTGGACAGTTGGCAGGGGGATGTGTGGGATGGGAGCGGGTAATCGATTGGTTGGCAGGGAGTGTGGGGATGCGGATGTGGGAGGAGAGGTTAGCCCCTGGGGTCTAGGTCCGGGGTGGCTTGCGGCAGTAGTGGGAAATGGGGCAGTCGATGTGGCTGCTGCTGGACAACCAATGTCGAGTGCCACGATGAGCCCAGCAGAGGATTCCCAGGCTGGAGCAGAGGGAGGCAGTGGGTGGGGGTGTCAAATAGAGATAGGAGGCGGGGAGGGCAGAGAGAGAGCAGGACAGATCAGGAGAGTTGAAGAGAAGAGGGCATTTTGAGGGAGGGCCAGCTCGGGTCGGGGGCAGCAGCCAACATGCGCACGCTAAGACGAGAGGCCGTGGATTAGTGGGACATTATCAGCCTGCAGGAGGCTGTGGGGGCTAGAGGTGGCACAGAGAGCATTCATTGTGGTTAGCAATGAGCAGCCTGCAGGGGAAGAGGGAGACAGACCGAGGATGGGAGGGAGACATACTGGTATAAACTATGCTATACCTGCTTTCAGGGATTCAAACCTGACCTACTAGTGCAATATCTGCCTGATCAATAACACTTGCATTTACAATTGTGTTTTATCACATTGAAACATCTCAAAGTGTTTCACACAATGAGTTAGTTACATTGAAGTGTAGTGATTATGTAGGCAGATGTGGCAGGTAATGTGAGTCAGTGTTGTTTCACAAATAGAAATGAATGAATGAGCAGCTATTTTTTTGTGATGGATTTGAATTTGAGAGGAAAAATGACCAGGATACCAGCTCTCCTTCGAAATAATGTGGTCTTAAAGCCTTATCTGAAGGAAGTACCTCTAGCAATGTGACAACCCTCAGCACTGCAATGAACTATAAACATAGGTTCTATGAGCAGCCTCTGGGTGCAGGTCAAACCCACATCCTTCTGACCTTGAAGTGAGAGTACTATCAAATGAGCCAAGGTGGCGCTTCATGTTTATAGTGTAGTCTCAGTGCATCCTTCTGTTTCTGGGCAGGAAAATGTGGGCTAGCTGTTTTTTGATCTATTAGCTGTACCCGTTGCAACTTCGCTTGCAACCAAAGGATCCAATATGGAATTTAGAATGACACATAGACAGACAGACATTTCGTCTTTATCTATACTCAGTTGGGAAGACTGTGGGAGGACTCCATTTGGGAGGACTCAGTGGGAGGACTCCTTTAATATATTTTCTCTCACAGTCTCTTTGTCTCTCTGACTCTCTCTCACTATCTCAGCCTCTCTCCCTCAGTCTTTCTCTCTGTCTATCCCACAAGAGAGAACTCAAACTCCCATGACAACCAGAAAAAAGTGTCATACATTTGTGGCAAAATATAGAAGTATTTCTTTGAACAGTATGTGCTTTCCTCTGTCGCTATGTAGTTGCAGAATACGATGCATACCTTATATTTTGGGGCTGAACTAAAGCATTTTTTAATATAGCTCAGCAACAATAGGAGATTCCCTCCCACAAAAATACACCCATTGACACTGCCAGCTGCAAGACCTTTCCAGTTAAATATAAATCATGCCTCTATGTCAATCAGTTATTGCGTGATTGTCAGATACACAGATACACAGACAGACACTTCGTCTTTGTTAGTATAGATAGAAGATAGATGATCTGCATTCATCTTCTAACTATTTTATGATTTTTTTGTGATAATGAATGGCAAACCATAAGGCATGTATTTCCTAATGGTTCTTTTTATAACTGGTCCACAAGCGTAATTGTTTGGAGTCCAGTAGCTCAGTGGTTAGACCACTCACCATGCAAGCGACAGACCTGGGTTTGATTCCCAGCAGGGTGAAATGTTGGGCAAGTTTCCTTACTCACATGCCTCTGTTTACCTAGCAGTAAATAGGAACCCGGTTGTTAATCGATTAGCAGATCGCTCCAATCTACACACACCGACATACACACACACACGTACACTCACTCACTAACTCACAGTTGGATGAGATATTAAAACAAATCCCTATCTACCAGTTCAGTACTCAAAAATAGAAATGAGTTTCTTACGTGTCCTGGTCAATAACTCTCCGGTCAAATTGGTCTGTTTGTGGGATAACGTTGTGTGTAAATTGGATCCTGTGTGCACCTACAAATAATATTAATCTTTCATTTGATAAAGCACGTTTTACTTCAGAAGGTTACCTCAAAGCGCTTCATGGGATTTACTGTAATGTGTGTTGACTGTATATTTATAAGCAAATCTGATAGCCAACTTGTGCACAAACTTGTGACAGCCAACTTGTCTCACAAACAGGTATGAAGTGAATGATCAATTTTATCTGGGGGATTATTGGCCAGAAGACCAGGAAAACTCCATTCTATTTTCAAACAGTGCCATGGGATTTTTAATGACCATCTGAACTAGATTTAACATCTCATTTGAAGGATGGCAACCTCAACAATGAAGCACTCCCCTAGCACTGGAGTGTCTGACAAGACTATGTGGTAAGGAAGTGCAAGGGAATGAAGGAATTAGAATTCAAAGACTCATTCAGCTTGTTTGTTTATCATTTCCAATTGGTCATGTTTACTTCAATAACTCTGACTTGTAAGGTCATGGGGCAACAACATGTGATACTTGATACAGATTTAATGTGATAACTATATTAAATCTGTTAGGAAACATTGTATTTTTCAGCCCCCATGTTAATAAATAAAGACACCTAAATAAACAAAAGCAATTTACATTAATATATTGCATTTCCTGTTGGAAAGACTCAATTGACTGGGAACCGGGCAGGGGGTTGTTATTGAGGAGGGGTGGGGAGGGTAAAGGCAGCTGAAAGCATAATTGATGACAATACAATACAATACAAAATTACATTTCTATAGCTGTGAAAACGCATTCATAACATTGAAGTTTGACTATGCAAACTCCTTGCTTGTCGGCCTCCCCAACTCCTCCCTCCATAGGCTGCTGATCATCCAGACCTCTGCAGCCCATGTCCTCTACCTCACCAGGCTCCATGACCCTATCACCTCCATCCTCGCCCGACTCCACTGGCTTCTCAACACTCAGAGGATACAGTTCAAGATGCTGGTCCTCACCTTCAAAGCCCTCCATGGCCTTGCTCCCCTCTACCCCTGAGACCTCCTAAACCCCTACCATCCTGCCTGCTCCCTCATTCAGCAGGCTCCAGTCTGCTTCACGTCCCTCACCTCGCCTGCCCAAACATTGGCGGGCAGGCCTTCTGTTTCTCTGCCACTACCATCTGGAACTCCATCCCGTAGTCCCTTCACCTAACCCTCTCCCCTGCCTCCTTTAAGACCCATTTCAAGACAGTCCTCTTCAACTGTGCTTTCGATCACCATGCTTCCCCGCCCCCCCCCCGCCCTCCACCCACCCCAATCCCGACCCCCAGCTCGGGTCCGAAACACTGACTGTCCAGCACCTTGGAACATCATAGTGTGGGGGCAGAGAGGCCGAAAGCCTGGCTGTCAATGGTGGGGCATGCCGGGTGGGAGATGTGGAGCAGGTCAGAGCCTGCTGAGCAGATGGAGCGGACAGGTTGATATGAGATCAGCATGTCACAGAGATAAGGAGGGACAAGTCCATGGAGGGCCTTGAAGGTGAGGATGAGGATTTTGAACTCTATCTTCTGGGCGATGGGGAACCAGTGGGCCCAGTGAGGGTGGGGTTTGATGGAGTCATGGAGCTTGGTGTGGGAGAAGACATGAGCTGCAGAGTTCTGGATGATCTGCAGCTTGTGCAGGGAAGAGTTGGGAAGGCTGACATGCAGAGAATTGCCGTAGTCAAGCCTCGATGTGATGAATGCGTAAATGAGGGTTTCGGTGGTTTGAGGGGTGAGACAATGGCGGAGCCGGGTGTTGTTGCGGAGGTGGGGGAAGGCAAAGTTGGTCATGGCATGGATTTGGGGTAGAAAGGACAGTTGAGGTTTTAAGGAAGGTTTTGAAGGTGAAGAAGGAGAAGACAAGGCAGAAAGATTCCAAGATGGATTTTCAGAGAGCCTAGCAGAATGGCTGAAAGCTTGTCCACCGATGATATTGTGGAGTGGGCAGGGAACAAATAGCAGACTGTTTGCTAAGTGGAGGGAGTATCCAGGGCAATAGAACCACAGAAGGTCATGGATCGCGGCCATGGAAGCATTGAATGTTAAGGCGAGAATCATGAATTTGAGCTGCTGGGCCTGTATAGTTGAGTGATGACGGGATGCACAGAGCCTTGTGTGGGAGAGGACACAAGTAGGGAAGATCTGAGGAGTCCAGGGGTAAAGTAGTTGAGTCTGGAGATGGTGGACCTGTATGAAAATCTCAGTAACCTGGAGAGAAGAGGTAAAAACAACGTAATAATACCTTATACTGATATACAGTAATGTCTTCCATGTAGGAAAGGCTCAATATGTTTCACACGGACAAATTGGAATCTGAACAAAATGGGATATTCCAGGGTGGGGATAGATGGGAGGTCACCAAAGGCACAGTCAGAGATAGGTTTTGAAAACAGAGAGGGAGGGCTTGATACAGAGCGATTTAGGGAGACAGTTCCAGAGAGAGAGGGCAAAATGGCTGAAAGCTCAAACGCTGAAGGTGGGGCAAAGTGGGCAGGGTACATGGAGCAGGTTTGACTTAGCAGAGCAGATGGCGTGTGCAGGGGAGAATAACTGCAGGAGATGACAATGGTCGATTGGGGCAAAGGCATGGAAACAGTCAAAAGTTAGAATGAGGATCTAAAGTCAATCTGCTAGGAAATAGGGATCCCATATAACCTGGGTGATGAGTTGGGGCTGATGAGGTCAATGACAATCCGTATCATTATAAAAGCAATTTGCTTTCAGATTTTTTATTTTCATCAACAGTAATACAATTCAACAACAATCTGAGAGCATATTCCCATGGTTGTATGACATTTTTTATTTTTTAAAAATTACATTGTGTCTTTTTTAAAGATGAAACATTGCACTTTAGGGTTTACAATCTTTATAAACAATTCCTTAAGAATTTTTTTACTCTTTGCCAGATAAATTCTTCCTGAGTTACTGATATTCTCTCGAGATATAACATATATTTTACCTGTGGCAGTGTTTTATTACATCTAATAAAAGTGAAACTCAGGCTGTCACGATTTTTCGATAGTCTATAAAAATCTAACCTTAACTCACACCAAAATGTCTTTAAATATTTCAGCAATTATTGATTCAACAAAACAAATTTATATAATGTTAAAAAAGGATGTATAAGAATATATAAATTATTAAATATGAAATAAATATGTTGGTATTGAACTTCTCAGTAAACATGTCTTGCATTACTTAAGTTAATAACTAAAGGAACTAAAGTGATCTTTAAGTCCTTGATCGCCTTCTACCTCCCATGTTGCTTCTGCGTCTTCTTCTCCCATTTACATTCATTCTTGGTAGTAGCATTTCAAGTTCAAGGACTGCTTTGCGTTGGACTAATTGTTTATTCCACTATTAAAGAGAGACAGAAATACTGCATTTATAACAGAAAAATAGTAAAACTAATGACATGAAAGAAGGTATCAGCTTGGCTCACCCTGGGCCAGGAAGTTATGGATTATCAATGTGAGACTTGAGCTCATGGTCAATGTTGACAGTCCAATGCAATACTAGGGGAACACTGCATTGTTGGAGGTGACATTAAAGCTGTCTGGATAGCCTCATGTGGATGTTAAAGATCCCACTTTACTGTTCAAAAGGTGAAGGGCGTTTCTCCAGGTGTCCTGGGTAACAATCCTCCAGAGGCAATGGTCATTCACTTGATGTTTGTGGGACCTTGCTGTGAGCAAACTGACTGTGGCATTTACCTACAAAACCTGTCACTACATCTGTGACTGGTTTTGTAGGCAAATGACTGCTTCGAACCACTTTGAGAAGATAAGATATAGGTGCTATATCAAATGAGGATTATTATTTAAAACATATAAAATGGGAATTTACCTGAATATTGTCTAATTTATCGAGATCATATTTCAGTTCCACTGGTTTGTATCTGTCCTCTACTATCCACTTAGAAATGAGATTCCCAATGTTGCTAATGTCCAGTTCCTTGTTCTTTCCAGGAGCCCCTTTGATGTTTTTAAAGAAATTTTCGTACCAGAGTAGTATCCGATGAAACACAATCCCCGATTCAGGCGAGCCCTGCTAAACAAAGCATCACATTAGTAATCACAATCTGGATTGGGTCTGGAGGAAATTCCAATGCAAACAAAATTTGGGCTAAAAACGCAATCTCACCTTCCACTTCTCCAGCATATTCAAAAATAGCGGCCCACCGTCAGCCACCTCATGACTGCTTGTATCCTGCAAAACAGTTGGGGTCACAAATCATACAACCATCATCACTGCATTCAGGCTTGTAAATTTCACACCGTTCAAAGGTTCAACAAGTAGCGTTCAGTAACGCCATGCAGTCCAATTGGAGGCTCGCCTGTTGTTTACAATCTTGCAATTCACCTGCACCAGCCAATGGTGTCAGCATGTCTAGACAATGTGTGGTTTAAGCCGGTTATCGTTACTAAAATAGGGTCGGGTATCACTTTATGAATGGAGTTCATAAATGGAGTGGTACTTACAAAGTGCGATTTCAGGTTATTAATTTCGTCCTGCAGACGGTCACAGCTCGCAGAGCCCAGTAATAGTAGACAAGTGACCAACCCAATGATGAAACACAGCTTCATGGCTTCGAGGAGTTTGAAACAAGCAGGCGATCAACTCGAATGTCGGTGTCTCTTGCTGTGTGTGTGTTAGCACTGGGCTGACTCGAGTAGTACTGATGCCAAGCTTCGCTGTTTCTTGCATTTATACCTGCTACTTGTGTATTTTTGGCTCCTCAAAAATACCCATCTCACACTTGATTTGCAAATTCATTGAAGTAGCGATGGTGTCAGATAGAAAGGGATGCAGGTTGGTGTCACCCTGAGGTTTGGTTTGTGGGGTTTCAATTTAATGTTTCCTTTAAACCTGACACATCGCCAAGATTGCGACCAGTCCCGCTTTGTGTTCATTGCGATCCTCGAAAGACCAGTCAGTATTCGTCGAGTCCGAGTCGGAAAATCTTTGTGGTTTTCTCAACACGATCTTTGAAACCATCACCAAACCATGGGTTAAGGTAACATTTTTGAGAAGCAGTCATGATTTTTTTTTCTCTCTCTCTTTAAAAAGCCACAAAACATTAGAGACCTTTAAATCAATATCTCGTCAATCAAAAAGTCTCCCCAAAATTTCAATTTCCTCAACGTAGAGAAATTCGTAAGTTTATCCAAGTGCAACTGAACTTTCAGAATTAAATTCAAGTGTTATGGGTTTTCTATTACAACCCAAAAGCTAACTTGTTTGTTCTTGTGGCTGACACTCTAAGCAGTCTTGCTGTTCGCACAGCAGTGTGTAGGTTGGATCTACTTGTCTCTTAAACTAGTTACTTGTGTAAGGTGCAGCAAGCATGTCAGCTTTATGTGTTCTCAGTGTAATGCAGTGTTTTGTGGGCAATTGTATTTTAATTGAATTGACCGAAGTATGAAGACATATCAAAAAGCAATCTTTTACCCTTTTTTTCTTCTTTGTTTCATAAAGCTGCTGCTTAATACAAATGACTCAAGGAAGTCAGTTTGAAACTGAGGTTTTCACACCTTGTCAAAGGCAGCTCTTTCGTTACATAGTGGAGGCAATCTTCTCATTGGGCCCTTTTTTTTTGGAAATTCAGACAGATGAGCAATCTTTGTACAAAGTGGTCCTTACTCAGCGGAATTCTCCACCAAAAAGACGATAGAATTGTTGCATCTTTTCCACTGTTGATTGTTTCTCAGGGCTGACGAAGGTCAGACCACAAGGGTTTATCATTTTTACACACTGATCTTCTGGATTAAACCGCTGGACTGGTTTGTCTACAAATTTCAAAAAGGTATAAGTTATTACATTAAGGATTGCATTGTTAACTAGCAATGGTGGGTAGGCAATGTTCATGAGCAAGCCAAATCCATCTAAATGCCTTTGTATGCTTTCTTGCTGCAATTATCTTGCTAGTATTGGTAGCAATAATGCCAGCACTATTGTGGGTGCCATGTAGGTGGACACAGAGTGCCATGAATTACACTGTCTGATTGTACAGCTTGGAGAGTTGTAGATCAGGCTCGGGAGACCAATGCATACCACAGCCTGCAAAAAAGCAAAAAATTATTTTGAATAACATTGCTTTCTAAATGCACCACAGTTTCAGTCAAAGACATGGATCATTCTACTTGCAAGTGTCTCGCAAGCTGCAGATAAAAAAAGTCAGTGGGTGCAACATTGTTTTTCTGAACTTTAACCAGAGAAAGCTAAATCTTCACTTAGTGCTGACATTAACTTTGTGATGAACATCACGTGAGGTGGGGGAAAGTCTGGAAGGATAGTAGAGTGAGGAAGTAGTTAATTGATGGCCTGAATGGTATTTTCGTATTGCACATTTCCTTACAGATCCTTGCAAATTTACAGCACGGGGATCACTTAGCTCATTGTGTCTGCAGTCTTTTTAAAAGAGGAATATATGGAGATGTTGACGTTAATAGAATAGCTAATATGATTTTTTTAATATTTTACTTTTGATGCTCTGATATATTACCTGTAAATATAAAAAAAAGAAAAAACTAGTGTTAGCAGAAGAAATAATTTGCATTTTCATGGTGCTTTATCACTTTGGAATGCTTCAAAGCACTTTTGCCAGTAAAAGTCCTATTATGACTTTCTCTACCAAAAATCTATGCACATTCAGGCCCAGGACTTCAAGACCGTGTATTCTTCACCTTCATCATTCACAATCTACAAGCTTTCCAAATTATGAAATGAATAATCAAAAAAAATAATAATTTGGTCACTCAATCTACGACTGTTTGTGGGACACTGCTGTGTGCAATTGGCTGCTGCATTTTGTCCACAAATATACAGTCAATTCACTTCACCGTGTATTCTGTGAAGCGCTTTGAGACATCTATAATACCTGCAAAGCGCTATATCAAATGCGAGGATTATTATTATTATATCCAAACTTGGCATCACCTACCTTTTTCTTGAATGACCTTGTTTCTTTGCTACTTTTTTCTATCATAGTGTTATAATAATAATCAACATAATACACTGCTTCTGACATAGCGCTTAGAACAGTGGTGCCTAACCTTTATGGTCGGTCAACAAAATAAATTTTCTTGATTAAATATTTCTTGATTTATTCCTTAAATCAAGAAGTATTCAATCAAGAAAACATACTGATCGTCACGGACTTACCAAGACTCTTGTGAATGTTGGGGATATGATGGTGGGGGGTGCTTCTTGACGACCCATGCCATGGGCCAGAGAAGGTACAGGTTGACCACCCTGACTTACTACATATAAAGTATTACAGTGCTTTACTGTAATTTCTATTAAGTGTAGTGGCTGTGTATTTGCATGCTAACACAGCAGTTAATTTACATACTCTACAAATGTCCACAGTAAGGAGATGAATACCAATTTATCTGAGGGATTGTCGGCCAGGACACTGGGAGAAACTCCCGCCTCCTTGGAGAAATGGAGAAGTGGAGTCCTGTAGCTCAGTGGTTAGAGCACTCGCTTTGCAAGCGAGACACCTGAGTTCAATTCCAGGCAGGACAAAACCTTGGGCAAGTTTCCTTACTCCACACGCCTAATAATAATCCCTCCAAAAAACAAAACAATAATAAAATTGGTCATTTTCAATCCACGACTGTTTGTGGGACATTGCTGTGCGCAATTGGCTGCCGCTTTCGCCCACAAATATAGTCAATTCACTTTACAGTATATTCTGTGAAGCGCTTTGGGACGTCCTCCCGACGTGAAAAGCGCTATATCAAATGCAAGGATTATTATTGATTATTATTATGGTTACTTCTGATGCATAGACAATGGTCATTAGACGGTCAGTCAAACTGACCGGGAGACCAGCACAAGCAAAGCTTTGATTTTGAACAGAATTGCTGAGTGTGAGACAATCGCTTATAGTAGAAGACGTCCAGTTGCATTTTGCTTCAGCAGAAGTGGTTTACACAATTTGCAACTGTTTCACTGGCCACAAAATGTAAAATGCACTGTCATCCTCCCATCCTGAAACCAGCATTGTATACGTGCGGTTGACAAAAGGCCGCAAAACAACAAGAAAGACAACATTGAGAGACCTGAACCAATTGTATGGGTTTGAGGAATGGTTGAGAAATGCCACGTGGAGTTTAATGTAGGCGAATATAGACGGTAATATATTGTAACAAGATTCATGTTGTACTTGATGAAGTTGGACCCGTTCAGTAAAGGTAGAAAGAGAAACTGCTCTTGATCATTCAATAGACAGCTTTGGTCAACCCTGCCTCATGCAGATATTGCAGATTGGAAATGCAAGTCTCCACTTAAAGTATAAGCAGAGCAAACATGATCAGACCACAGGCCAGCAGAGGCATGGGCTCAGCTTCCAGCGCAAGAACCAAATGTCAAAAATAAGTGCTACAAATCTGCCGAATGTACATGCTGCAGACGGGCAATGAAAATGACATGTATAAGCAATGGAACCTGTGTAACAGAACATTCATAACTGTATGCAAAATGGCTGCCACATTCGTCTGCAACGACAAGTTAGTTCTTTAAGTTGTTTTGACATGTTAAGACATTATAAAAATACAAGTTTGTGCACTGTTTGAATAATTTGGACATTACAATTTAGTAAGGTCTGATGCATGTATTTATATAGCTTGTGGACATAACAGAAGCCAATACATAACTTTGTTTTTCATATTATGCAATAAGATAACTCATTGCAACAATACCCAATACCAATACCCATGCTGTACCCTGTATATATAATATAATAGCTCTGCGTTATAAAAAGGATCACTGTGTTTCTTTTGATATGGATCAGTAAGCAACATTTATTGCAGTGGAAGAAATTGGCAGAGAAGGTTTGACTGCAACTAGTATCCCTGCAGAATGGACCCAAACCAGCAGTCAACAAAGGTTTCAGTGAATCAACTTTGTAAGCAGAACAAGAAGTTGATGCAAATATTTTCATATCAGATTGAATCGAAAATCATTCTAAATGGCCCAATTGCCGTTTAAAAAAGGGTGGGGGGTGTGGGGCGGGGAGTTTGTGGGGGTGGGGATCCTATTTAAAACTGGCACAGCTAAAGCAGGTAAATTTACCAACCAAAGTTAGTAAAATTAATTTCCTTAAAATTGGAAATGACGGGTTTTAAACATATAATAGAGATTAAACAACAATTCAGGACCTTGAAGGTTAATATTAGGACAGCAGGAACTATTTATTTGCACAGAAGGTAATCAACTACCAGATCAGGTTACCAGGAAGAGTGGTGGAAACTAATGCGTTTAGCTCATTTAAGAAACAGTTTGATGCTGCAATAGGAAGAAAATAGGATAGGTATTCTGGAATGATGAAATCAAATTGTCCGAGGAAAGCTTCCTCATCCAAACCTCTCTTTCGGTCTTGACAGGGAATGAATTTGCATTATAATAATAATAATCGTTGCATTTGATATAGCGCCTTTTCACATCTTTGAGATGTCTCAAAGGACTTCATAGACTATACTGTAAAGTTAATTGACTGTATATTTTGTGGGTAAAACGCAGCAGCCAATTGCGCACAGCAGTGTCCCACAAACAGTCATGGATTGAGTGACCAAATTATTATTATTATTATTTTGGAAGGGATTATTACACCCGGAATATCTTTTTTTTTTGGAGTGGCGGGGAGTGGATGGGATTGGGGGGGTGGGGGGAATTGTTGGCAAGGACACCAGGAGAAACTGGGCTTTCTTTTCGAATAATGGCATTGGTTTGTTAACATCCACTTGAACAGACAGCCAAGAGCTAGGTTTAATGTCTCATCCAAAAAATGGCACCTCCGACATTGTAGTGCACCCACACCATTATATTGCAACAAAAAATCCTGGCATAATCTATTTGTGGCTTCAAAGGATTTATTGACTTATGTAAGTCAGTAGTCAATTTATAACTCTAATCGGGTTTTTAACAACGAAAACTGTGGTTTAGGAAATTTTTGATATTGTTCTTGACAATTTCCAGTGAACAACGGTATTAATTAAGCATTAGCACATCTCCAGTGAAACCTCTTTGACTTGTGTTATAGGTTCACGCGATTGTTTCCTATTCGCTTTCTGTTTGTTGAGCTCACTTGGATCTGAACTTTTAATAGTAATACAAATCACCATTCATACAATGGAAAATCATCTGCGTAACCGTACGCAGGGTTTTGCTGATATCGAGGTAGCCGCAGAAGAGGGTAGCAAACATTATTCCATATCAGTTAGGAAAAGCTTAGAGACCCATTCGCGATTTCATGACTCATGGTTTAGTAAGTTCACCATGCGTGAGCAATGCTTCATGCTGTAACTTCTTCATGGTACGCTTTTTAGAAAGTAAGACTAGTAATAAAGGCACAAAAATATATTTTAGAAATGGATATGTTTTGTCTGATCTAAACTATGGGTATTTTGCACTTAAAATTTTTGCACCCTGTTCTCTCACTTTATTGTGACCTTTTCATCTGCCTGTTTTCTTTCTCTCTCTCTCTCTTCTCTCTCTCTCTCTCTCTCTCTCTGTTTTCTCTAATAAATTCTATTTTTATATATATCAGCCTTTATTGCAACGGATACGAACACCTGGCCACAACACCAAAAGTTCAGATTGATGCATTAAAACATGATGTACAAATGTTTCGCTTTTATTGAATGTCTTCTGAGATTCAAACAAATAATTCTCCCACTGCCAAATAGAGCAGGCCAGCATATTAAACAAATTTGCTTTATAAGGATAGTTTTATTGGGAAAATATATGAATCTATGCACTGTGAAATTCTGCTTTACGATAAGTCCCAGTACAACTTTCATTTTTCAGTTGACTCTGTGGAGTCCAGCCCATTCAGACATGAGGTGCTATTATGACGCAGCAGAGCTGATGTCAGGGGATATTCTATTGGAACACCTATGTGGCATGAGGTTGGTGAGAATTATGCTTGCGTTCTCCAAGTAGAAGTCAAGGACAATGTCATTTGCATAAAATATTTTTATACATAGCATTCATTGCTGACAATTATTTCCTGTGACACCACACAAGCTTTTCCGTTGTGTAGTTGGTGGTTACTGTTTCACGTAACATTTCCCTACCGAACTTTTACAAAATGATATCATGACTGGGCTGGTGTTAGGCAATAAATGTGGGTGTTGTGTTACCTGAAATATTTGAATAAGTTATGATGGGCAAAAAATGACACAATGACACAAATGTTCCTATATCTTAAAAATAATTTAATTGATAGAATACTTATATCGTTATAGCCCACTTCCACAGTAAGAGCAATGCCAGCTACGCCTTGACATAAACAACATCATCTTTATGACTACAGCTTGTCCACAGACTCAAAGTTCTGTTCACAAACAACAACAACAACAAGATTCCATTTATAGAGCGCCTTTCACATCAGGAGGACGTCCCAAGGCGCTGCACAGTTGGGTCAGGACCCGAGCAAGGGGGAAATGGTCAGGGTGAGGGAAGGGAGGGCGCGAGGAGGGGGTAGAGAGTCGAGAGGGGAGCTGAAGGCACGGTCAAAGAGAAAGGTCTTGAGACCGGCCTTGAAGGAGGAAAGGGAGGAGGCGGCGAAGGCACTGGGGGATAGAGTTCCAGAGCCTAGGAGCTGAGAGGCTGAAGGCCCGGCTACCGATGGTAGGGCGGTTGGGGCGTGGGATGTGGAGCAGACAGGAGCCAGAGGAACGGAGGGTACGGGCAGGTAGGTAGGGGGATAGTAGGTCAGAGAGGTAGGAGGGAGCAAGGCCATGAATGGCCTTGTAGGTGAGGATGAGGATCTTGAAATCGATCCTCTGGGGGATGGGGAGCCAGTGGAGGCGAGCGAGGGTGGGATTGATTATTGCAAACAACTCGCAAGTTAAAAACACTGTACTGAATCTAATACTCTGTTGTTATGGGACACCTACAGGCTTGTACATTTACTTTGACTGTTGTCCAGTTCATCTAGGAGTGATTTATACCTACAGATTTGAAAAGTTAACTTTGGATCTTGGAACTCCAGCTTGCATATGGGGATAAGGCAGGGTTATGTTATTAGCTGGAGTTAGTTTAGAAGATCAGCCATGATTGAATGGTGGGGCAGACTCGAAGGGCTGAATGGCCTACTCCTGGTCCTACATGTTATGTTATGTTATGGAGTCCTGTAGCTCAGTGGTTAGAGCACTCACTTTGCAAGCGAGAGACCTGAGTTCAATTCCAGGCAGAGGGCGAAACCTTGGGCAAGTTTCCTTACTCCACACGCCTAATAGTAATCCCTCCAAAAAAAAATAATAAATTGGTCATTTTCAATCTACGACTGTTTGTGGGACATTGCTGTGTGCAATTGGCTGCCGCATTCGCCCACAAATATACAGTCAATTCACTTTACACTGTGTTCTGTGAAGCGCTTTGGGACGTCCTCCCGACATGAAAAGCGCTATATCAAATGCAAGGATTATTATTATTATTATTATGTTATGTTATTCTATGAGTCCCTCACCTCACTCCTTCTCTTCACCTTTACAGCCCATCTTACGATTTTTCTTTTTGACTGTGCTTTTGGTCATCTTTCCCCTCCCACCTTTTTTCTCAGTTCTATCGCTCCTTCCTCTTGTCTTTTTGATCAGTTAGTCACGATCGACTGGTTGGAGACCCCTGCTTTACAGTTAATCCTGTGAAAAAGTTTGAGACGTCCTACTGATTTTGTTAAAATTATTAAGATTTATTGGAAGCATTTATTATTATCGTTTAATATTTGCTCTGCTTATATCTAGCAAAATCTTGACCAAGTATGGAGTGAACAAAGTGGACTTGATCATTCTGACATCAAGTCAGCCAAACTGGCACTTGAATAGACCTTTGAACCAGAATCCTCTTGCTTGATATCACCATAGTGTATCCTTCCCACTGAAACAGGAGTTGTACTGAGAAAATAATGTGAACTTCAATTAATGTTTCACAAATACCCAACATCAAGAGTTATGGAATCCTATAGCTTAATGGTGAGTGCAAGCGAGAGGACCTGGGTTTGATTCCCAGCAGCGAAATGTTGGGAAGTTTCCTTACTCCACTAGCCTCTGTTTACCTAGCTGCAAAGTAGGAACCTAGTTGTTAGTCGATTGGCGGATTGCTTTTCCAGGGGTAATAATTATTTCAAAATAAAAATAATTTAGTCACTCAATCCACGATTGTTTGTAGGACACTGTTGTGGGCAATTGGCTGCCACGTTTCACCCACAAAATATAGTCAATTCATTTTACAGTATATTCTGTGAAGCGCTTTGAGACGTCTCAAAGATGTGATAAGGCGCTATATCAAATGCAAGGATTATTATTATAATTATTATTATATACTGACCTTCTTTAATGAGCAGCTCTCTTATCCACAGGCCGAAGTCTCCGTATGTGATTTTGACTCAAGTTGCTTATTTTAAAAGGAATAAAACGTCCACTACAAGCATGTGGAGCTGAGCTCGTCAATAGAGAGGCGATTTCACAGAACTCATCATAATTTGTTTTTTCTTTGTTTTCCCTAATGTCTATCAGTAAAATGTATTGCAGCCTCATTGACTATGGGCGCTGAGTGAAATAGATTTATGCTGATAATGTAAACTTTTTTTCAAACTTATCATGAGTTTTGATTCTGTTCTGTGTCTCCTAATTTGCTATCTTTATCATCACCCAATTACTTTGGTATACAAAGTACAGGAATTTGTCATGAACACCGTTATCACTGCCAGTGGCAATGCCGCAAAACTATGGCAGAAATACATGAGTCTCATTCTCATTCAAGAAAGCCCTTTGTTCACCGGGGGGAGGGCAAGAAACATATCCAGAAAATTCCTTCTTTCATCCCAGTTTTTCAGAATCCTTTGAAATGGATTCTTCAAATAATAATGATAAACCTTACATTGATCACATGAAATGTCTCAAAAGTGCTTCACCGTAATTACTGTAAAGGTTATTGATTGCGTTTGCAAGTGAACTGGCTGCCAATTTGCATACATCAATGGCTCACAAACAGCCAGGAGGTGAATGACCAATTTACCAAGGGAATTGTTGGCCAGGACACCAGAAGAAGCTCCCCTTTCAAATTGTGTTATGGAGTCTTTAACGTCCACCTGAAAAAGCAGAGAGCATCTTGATTTAACGTCTCACCTGAACAATCAGGATCTTAAAGTCCTTGACATGGGTCGCGAGCCAACAACTTTCTGACCTAGATGCAAGACGGCTACCAATTAGGTCAGGCTAATACACAACACTAATCATCACTCACTGAAAGCTGTTCAGTAGTTTTTTTTGTTAATAACCAGAATACTTTTTTTCTGACAATGGTAATTTTAATTTATTTCCCCCTCATTGAAAAGGTTGACGCCTTTTGAAATTGGTAAGTTTTGTGTAATTGGCATCAGAGTTGTAACGTATGATTCAAAACTGAACCAATTAGTAACGTGAGAGGAGGCACTGATGCTACTAGGTTTGTTCACAGCTCTGAATTTCACGCTGTTTCTCTAAGTCCGCCCTCAATTTTCAGTGAAGAGGTCATATCATGTATAGGTTCCACCCACTGAAATCACCGATCACTTCTACAGTGTTCCACAATTTAGCACTCTGTCAAGAATCAAATTGTGTGGTCATAAAAAGTAGGTACATTATTACAAGTAACAATAAAGAGCATGTCTTACAAGATTCTGCATATCTAAAAAAAAATCTTGGTTTGATTTTGTATAGTTTAAGGACTACAACAAGCTTGCTATCTTGCTTCTGCACTCACTATTGCTGCTGATTATATGCTTGAGGTGTTATACCTCATTGACACAGTCTCGGATGTTAGGGGGAGGGGCGGAGGGAGAGGAAACAGGGGATGAATCCGGAATAATCTACAACCCCAGCTGTGCCTCTAGTAGATTTGGTAAAATATTAATGTTCACAACTCCGGTTCAATTCACTCTAGGGCAACACCATAGTAACAACTTGCAGTTATGTAGCGCCCTTCACTCAGGGTAGCATCCCAGAGTGCTTAAACCAGTCACTAGTACCAGTTGCTAAATGCTGGTGGGAAAACAAATAGCAGATTCTGCAACCAGATCATGTAAGTGTGTAAGTGGTCTCTTGTCAGATACAAAATGCAACGGTCTTTCTTGATAGTCTAATTTTATGTTGCACACAACAGCACATTAAAGACAGTTGCTTTTGTGTGGCTGCATTAAGAAGGTGCTATTTCCTGCTGCTTGTTTTAAAAGCATTAATACTTCCAACTACAACCATATAGCACTTTGCTAAACAACATAAGAGTATCAAGTTAGGATATGTTGCCTATCCTTACTGCTCTCTGTTTCAGATAGAAATAAATACTTTCATTTATGTTTTCTCACTGATATTTCAGTGCTCCAGTTATCATTTAATTTTAGACTGGCACAAGTCACCTACCAACAGGAAGTATTTTTGCCACAGTGACAAATGCACACTCCTTTTATAATAGTGCCCCCTGGAGCCTCACTGGAGTGAAAACCTCTGCTGACATTTAGTCAACGCATGAAATACGAGCTGAAAACTGAAATTAATTTCCTGTTTGTTACCTTTTTAGTGTTTCCAAATGACCTTAATTGTCCATATTTGATGCAAATTCTCAAACATCTCCACGATTATAGTAAAAGAAACGACTCTTACCTGTACAATGGAGTCCTGTAACTCAATGGTTAGAGCACTGCGAAATGTTTAGAGCACTAACGCTGTAAGTACTATTATTATTGCTACTTATAGTCCTGTAGCTCAGTGATTAGGGCACTCGTTTCGCAACCGAGAAACCTGGGCTCGATTCCCAGGCAGGGCGAAACGTTGGGCAAGTTTCCATACTCCACACGCCTCTGTTTACCTAGCAGTAAGTAGGAACCCGGTTGTTAGTCCTTGGCGGATCGCTTTTCTGGGGATAATAATTCCTTTACAAAAAATAATAATGAATTGCTCACTTCAATCCACGACTGTTTATGTCCGCAATTGGCTGCTGCATTTCGCCCACAAAATATTCAGTGAATTCACTTTACAGTATATTCTGTGAAGCACTTTGAGGGGTCTCGAAGACTTGATGAGACGTTATATCAAATACAAGGATTATTAGTATTATTACAATTTTACTAGAAACAGGCAACTGGCAAAGAAAATGGCAAGTTGCAACCAGTTTTGTGCCAGTAGAGGGCAGGAAACAATAAAAGAACTGCTGGAGACAAATGGGCAGAATTTTGTTTCTGATTAAAATGTTATGTGGAAAGCAATGTGAGGGACGATAAACATTCACTACTCTTGCCAATAATTACCTTGAAGCACTTTGTGATGTTTCAGTGTGTTAAAATGCTATGTAAACACAAGCTTTTCTTCCTTTAACCACTGAATAATAATCTTTTTGAGTTTTATATTGGCGCCTATTATGTCGATATATCAAATTGCACTTGCACATGGCTGCGCATATATATTGTACATGCACTCAGAGTTATGGTAAATGACACAACGGATATAAAACTACAAGAACTTGCATTTATATAACACCCTTCACGGGATGAGTGGCTTAGAGCACTTTAGGAGGATGGTCTGAAGAATATGTATATGTTTACTATTTTCCGATAATTATGCAACCTGCCATGTGGAAGCACTTAGAGCAAGGGAGCATTCAAGACGGAAGATTCAAGAGAAACGCAACTAAGCTTTCTGTGACAAAAGGTTAGAGCTGGGGCATGGTACACAGGTATTCCACTTTACAGTATATCCTGTAACGCATTTTGAGATGTCCTCTCGATGTGAAAGAGGCTGTTGCAAATGTAAGGATTATTATTATTATAATAAACTGAAACCAATATAGAGAGCAATTATATAGATCCAATATTGTATGGGAGTGTGGATGTGTTCCCAAAAATAAACATGCTATAGAGGAAAGCGGTAATTTTCCTTTGCTGTCGATCGAAGTTTATGCTTATTCTGATCTGACTCCATAAAAAAATTTTGATTGAGTCTGACAAGTAGTAGTTGCATGAGGAATAGTAAAAGGGATAGATGCACAAAGCACACTCAATGTGCTTTACCTAACATGAAAAATAAAGTAAAAAGAATTGAGTTAGCTCAAAGTCATTTTTTACCTGAATCGAATGTCCTTTTACATTTATTTTACATTACCAGTCTATGTTTTTCCATTAACAGGACTGATTGCTTTAATCCCATTATTTCTCATTAATTGCAGGGTTGTTCTTATCTCATGAGAACAACTTGCTGATAGCCTTTATCCTGTGATGTCTTTTCAAAATGGCAATCAATCTGGACTCGTTACAAGAAACACAGGATACGTTTTAGCTGAAATTGGTAAATTGGTAGATGGGCTGAGCATGATAAACTGTAAGACATGGGGTGAGACTGTTTATCACAGGAATAGTAGCAAAATGTATCAGATGTGAATGAGAGGGCAAATGTAAAACACAAATTGGGATATTCAAAACAGAACCAACAGTAAAAAACATTCAGATAAATCTTAGAACATTCACACAAATGGATTAAAGCTGGTAAATTTCTTGAATTTTACATAGCAGACAAAATGTACTATTGATAGCCACTATAAGACCATAAGACCATAAGATGTAGGAGCAGGATTAGGCCATTCGGCCCCTCGAGCCTGCCCTCCATTTAATAAGATCATGGCTGATCTTCTAACCTAATTCCATTTACCCGCCCTATCCCCATATTCCTTAATCCCTCTATCCTTTAGAAATCTATCAACCTCAGTCTTGAATATGTTCAAGAACTGAGCATCAACAGCCTTCGGGGGTAGAGAATTCCACAAATTCATTACCCTCTGAGTGAAGAAATGTTTCCTCAACTCAGTTTGAAAAGGCTTACCCTTAATCTTGAGACTATGAACCCTAGTTTTAGATTCTCCAACCAAGGGAAACAGTCTCATGGCATCTACCCTGTCCAGACACTTAAGAATCTTATGGGTCTCTATAAGATCACCTCTAATTCTTCTGTATCCTAGTTTACTCAACCTATCCTCATGGGTCAACCCCCTCATCCCAGAAACCAAACGAGTGAATCTACGCTGCACCCCTCTAAGGCAAGTATGTCCTTTCTTAAATAAGGAGACCAAAACTACACACAATATTCTAGGTACGGTCTCACCAAGGCCTTATACAACTGCAACAAGACTTCCCTACTCTTATACTCTAACCCTTTTGCAACAAACGTCAACATGGCATTAGCCTTCCTAGTTGCTTGCTGTACCTGCATACTAACTTTTTGTGACTGGTGTACAGGGACACCCAAATCCCTCTGAACAATAGTCTCTCCCCCACTAGAAAATAATCCGCTTTTCTATTTTTACTACCTAGGTAAATAACTTCACACTTCCCCACGTTATATTCCATCTGCCACCTTCTTGCCCACTCACCTAACCTGTCTATTTCCCTTTGCATTCTTTGTGTGTCATCCTCACAGCTTACTCTCCCACCTATCTTTGTATCGTCCATGAATTTAGATGTGTTAAGTTCTATTTCTTCATCTAAACCATTGATATAGACTGTAAATAATTGAGGCCCAAGCACTGATCATTGTGGGACTCCACTAGTCACATCCTGCCAATCTGAGAAGGACCCGACTATACCTACTCTCTGTTTTCTTCCTGTTAGCCACTCTCCAATCCATGCTAATATACTACCTTTAATTCCATGAGCTCTAATCTTATGCAACAGCCTTTTATGTGGCGCCTTGTTGAATGTCTTCTGGAAATCTAAATACAACACATTTACTGGTTCCCCCCTATCTAACCTGCTAGTTACATCCTCAAAAAACTATAAGATTTCTTAAACATGATTTCCCTTTCGTGAAGCCATGTTGGCTCTGCCTAATCATGTTGTGATTTTCTAAGTACCGCACGTCGACATCCCTAATTAAGGACTCTAGAATTTTCCCTACCACCGATGCCAGACTAACTGGTTTATAGTTCCCCATTTTTTGTCTCCCACCCTTCTTCAATATCGGCATTACTTTTGCGGCCTTCCGATCAATGGGAACCATTCCAGAGTCCAGGGAATTTTGGAAGATCAAAAACAAAGCATCCACTATCTCTGCAGCCACCTCTTTTAAAACCCTAGGATGCAGGCCATCAGGTCCAGGGGATTTATCAGTTTTTAATCCTATCAATTTTTCTAGTACTATTGCTTTACTGATGTTCATTTCTTTAAGTTCCTCACTAACATTAGCCTCCAGGTTCCCCTCTATTTTCGGTAAGTTTTCAGTTTCCTCTAACATGAAGACAGAAGCAACATAATTGTTTAATGATTGCCATTTCTTTATTCCCCATTATAATTTCTCCTGTCTCTGCCTGAAATGGACCCACATTCACTTTTGATAGTCTCTTTCTCTTTATGTATTTGTAAAATCTCTTACAATCTGTCTTTATGTTCCTAGCTAGTTTAGCCTCGTATTCCATTTTCTCCCTCTTAATCAGTTTCTTGGTTTTCCTTTGCTGATATCTAAAGCCCTCCCAATCCTCAAGTTTACTCCTCTTTTTGGCAGTATTATAGGCCTCTTCTTTCAATTTTATACTTTCCCTAACGTTTCTAGTTAGCCAAGGTTGAACCACTTTTCCCGTGGTATTTTATTTTTCAAGGGAATATGTGATCGCTGGGAATTATGTATTATTTCTTTAAACGTTTGCCATTGCTGGTCTATTGTCATTTTTGTAATCTAATTTCCCAGTCTATTTTAGCCAAATCTTCTCTTATACCTGCAAAGTTGGCTTTATTTAGATTTAAGATCCTTGCTTCAGATTCAACTATATCACTCTCTAACTTAATGTTAAATTCCATCATGTTATGGTCGCTCTCCAGATTGCTGATTAGCCCTATCTGATTACACAAAACAAGATCTAGGATAGCCTGTTCCCTGGTTGGTTCCTCAGCATACTGTTCTAGAAAACTGTCTCCAATGCATTCTATGAACTCATCCTCTAATTCACTTTTGCCAATTTGGTTTTCCCAGTCTATATGAAGATTGAAATCACCCACTATTAGTGTATTACCTTTGCTACACGCTCCTCGAATTTCCTGATTAATACCCTGCCCAATACTGTAACTACTCCCACTAGTGCTTTCTGCCCCTTGTTGTTTCTTATCTCCACCCATACATGCTGATTTTCTGATTTAAAATCCTTCCTCTCTACTGTTTTTATCTCATCCTTTATTAGCAGGGCTACCCCACCCCCCCACCTCGTTTTCCACATTGCTTATCTTTCCTATACGTCGAAGATCCTGGAATGTTTAGCTCCCACCCTTGGTCTCCCTGTAACCACGTCTCGGTAATAGACCACTCTTACACCTGATGGCACTTAAGTTTTGGTACCAATGCTTTTTAACCTACATGAGACTATTCCAATGCCTCATTTAGTATTTGCATTAAATGAAAATGAGTTTCTGTCTTAGTTTCAGTTTGTAAAATAAACAAAATCAATTGATTACTTCAGTTTTAGTGAATTTGAATTGAACAGGCTTATGCATAATGAATAAGGAAGGAACTTCAAATCTAGTTTTCCAAAACTAGATTTGAAGCTCCAGAGATGATGTAGAGAGGTGAGCTTCATCCCACCTGATGGGTTATTTAACCCTGTTGGCCACGTCTATCCCAGTCATCCTGGGAGGGGATTTCAATTGCATCCTCGAAAAAAAACGGATGAACCACCAAGTCTGACGGGGAGCTAGACATCACGTCCAAGCTCCTCTAGAATGTGGTGAAGGATGCCAAGCTGAGCGATGTCTTTAGAACCAATGCAAAGGGGACTCAGGTACAGTACACCTACTCCATCTCAAACTGGTCAATACACTTGCGAATCGATTTCCTCTTCTCTCGAAAGGCCTTGTGGTTAGGGTCACAGACATTCAGCCTGTGTTCTTCTCTGACCACTGTCTACTGTTAGCCTACCTGCACCTGCAGGAAAGCCGCAGGATGCGCAAGGAGAAGTAGAAATTGAATGTAAAGCTGCTGATCCCAGAGAACATAGAGGAGTTGCAAAAGGAGTATCAGGGATGGAAATGGTGAGACATGGTACAGTCCCGGATGAAGTAATTCTTCATCCGCAAGGGTGTGAGTGTAGCCAAGACCAGAAAGAAGGTCATGTCTCGGCTACAGACCAAACTGCAGAATCTCCTGCAACAACAGGCTGAGGGAACTGATGTCAAAAAGGAACACCAGGACGTGAAGGGTCAACAAACTACACACTTTGGCGCCGAGGTCTCCAGGGTCATCTTCCCATCCAGGGTGTACACGATACAACAGGACAAGACGTGCTCACGTTTCTTCTTTCAGAAAGCGAACAGAACTCTGTTATCGCTGGGCTGAGGGACAAAACAGGCTCGGTGCACGCGGAGCAAATGATTGCCAGATTCTTTTATGCCAACCTGTATTTTGAGAAACCCACAAAGAGCACGGCCTCCCAGGATTTCCTGTCTGCCCTCACCGAGGTGCTGGGAGAACTTAGACAGGCCTCTCTCCCTAGACGAACTGAGCAGGCCCACCTCGGGCCGGCTGCAGAGGCCAAGAGATCGTGGAACACCTCTTCCTGGAGTGTTGTTTCGCAAAGGGGTTTTGTAAAAAGATGGATTCTCTCGTGGTTCGTACATGGAGACCCGCTGTCACGGCCCTCGGTGCTGTACAGCCTCTTCCCAGGCCCTCACAGTGAAACCCACATTAAGTGTGCCTGGAGGATCATAAACTCGGTAAAGGAGGCCCTTTGGCACTCCCGAAACCAGGTGTTCTTCTGGCAGACCAAGGGGACAGTGGGGGGCCTGCCTCAGGCTCACACACACTAGGATCAGGAACTATATACTGAGGGACAAGCTGAAATTTGGCTCAACTGCGCTAAGGCCAGATGGGTCCTGACCCCGGCAGGAGCCGTTCTGGCACAAACCGCTCAGGGCGCACTTACCGGGTAGCCCACGAGCCCACCCAAAACTGACTGAAATAAACGTAAGGCTACAGAAGGACGCACACGATGTAAACAAAATGTACAGTAAACATGTGCGCATATGGTGCACATCGGGGCGCCTTCCGAAAACGGCAAGTGAACCTTATCACGGTGTGTGCAGGCATGCAAATGGATGTGGTGTACACAGGGGCAACTCCCGACTGGGTTAAAGGGTGTGTCCCAAAAAACGTGTGCACAACCTATGCGCGTTGAAGGGATGTAGCGTAAACAACGGAATATTTTTTGTATTGGAGAAAGGGGAAAAAAATTGTAATAGAAGATGTTGTATGTTGTGTTTGTTTGGGATTTCTGTTGTACCAAATATATTTATAAATAAATATATATTTTTCAAAACAAAGTTGTTCAGTAGGATGTATTTTTAAATACATTAATATAAAGCAACATTTTATTGCATAAGTATTGCAATTCAAAATTTGTACACATAAGGAATCTATGTGATGAGATGGCATAACTCAGAATACCTTACATTAACAGGTTCCCTTTACTTACACATTGGCACAGAACAATACTGAGTGCAGGTGTGGGGAACTGCGTATGTATAGATATAGTGAATCAGCTTTAGTTTAAAATTCTGAATGTGGATTTTTTAAACAACTGCAAAAAATTGGCTTCTGAATTTAAGAATTTTCCACAATTCTATGTGATCAGAAATTTTAAGGCAAATGGTCTTGTATGCTACCAGTAGGTAGGAATTCAAGCCTCTTATTTTTAAACTTTTGTCTTCTCTTATTTTCATTTATAAACTCCCTTCTCTTTTCAAATAACGTCATCGGAACTTTTATGTCCACTTAAACAGGCAGATAGCACGTTGGTTTAACACCACATTTGAAGGATTGAACCTCCAACACTGCAGCACTCCCCCAGCAATGCTTTGGAGTGACTATCTCGTCTGTGAGCTCAAATTCTGAAATGATGCTTGAACCCGAAACCTTCAGACTCAGTGGTAGGATTACTACCAACTGAGTCAGGCTGACACACTTCAATGGAACATCTGATTCCATTACGAAAGTGTAGGAGTAGGAGTTCTGGACAAAAAAAAACATTGAATTCATTTCCTGATCAGAATTACCAAAATAGAGATACAAGAGCCAGCAAACCTCTCAGCTGGACCAAAATGCCACCTAGTCTTTGTCCGGATGACCATTTTGCCTTCTAATTTAAGTTTGTGCAGACTTAGAGTAAATATTAAATTCTTCTTAATTTGGAAAACGTTTTTCTGTAGTTCTTAAAAAAAAACAGTTTTATTTCAAATTATGACTTAATATTATTAAGACTGATTTTAAGAATTTTCCACGGGTTGGGATGGGATGGGGTGGGGGTGTAAAAAAGGGTCTTACAGGCTATGACTAGGTGGAATTTCAACCCGCAAATCCATGTTAAACATCCTTAGAACCATTTTTGCATTTCGCCTCGTTACTCCATTCATGTTACGGAAGATGTCCCATTGAACTCAGAAAGAAATTAGCAATAGTCCATCTGTTCTGTATCAACAAAAACAACAATAAAATTACATTTGTAAAGCGCCTTTCACATCGGGAGCATGTCCCAAGGTGCTGGATAATCTGCGTATCGAATCTGATCGCAGATGTTCAGAATATCATTAGTGACTTTGACCAGGGCTGCTTGTGTGGTGTGGGCAGCACGGAAACAACAACAACAAGATTCCATTTATAGAGCGCCTTTCACGTCGGGAGGACGTCCCATTGGATGGATTCAGAGAGGGAATGGCTTGAGAGGAAAGAGTGAAGCTGGGACGCAACGACTTGTTCCAGGGCCTTGGAGAGGAAAGGGAGGTTGGAGATGGGGCGATAACTGGAGAGTAGGGATAGGTACAGAGCAGGTTTTTTTTGAGAATGTGGGTGATGACAGCTGTTTTTAGGGGGATGGGAACAGTACCAGTGGATAAGAAGAGATTGATAATATTGGTTAAAAGAGGGGCCAGGAGGTGAAGCTGGGAGGTGAGGAGAGGGTGGGGCTGGGTTCGAGGGAGCAGGTGATGGAGGTGAGGGAAGAGGGGGGGGACAGGGTCAAAGGTGTGCAGGGAGGGATGTGTAAGGCTGAGGCGGAGGTGGCAAGTGGCTAGTGGTGGATGGGGGTGAAGTAGCCGAATAAATCCCCTCGATCTTGGATTTGAGAATGTCCAACATCTCCTCGCAGTTGGAATTGGAGGAGAGGATGGGCAGGGCGCACTGCAATAAAGTTAAATACTTTCCTTTGACTACGTTTCAAGTTGAATTAACTATAACAGCTACACCACACATGATAGTTTTATCTTGACACTAATTTTGGATTTATCTTGACACTGATAATATCAGACAAGCCAGTATAGATGCAGTGAACACAAAGATCACTGCATTCCCTCTCAAGATAACATTAATTAGCTCACTGCAGCCTAGTAGCATTCTGCCTTAATAAATTGTTGTACTGTTTAATTTAACAGTCTTAACAGGTTAATAGGTTGATGCCACATTTTAAAGTGATACCCATTTTTCTTTGACCAAGTAAAGGCAGTTTTAATGAAGCATTTTTTTGTACTTTATCTCACTCACGTGTTACGGTTATATGACACACACGTATTTTCGCGAAGATATTATTTCCGAAGTGAGATATCTATCACTTCCGCGATAAGGATGTGCCCTCAATAAAGATAAAACTGCTATCTAGTAATTTTGGTAGATGGCGTGCTATTTTGTGAACTCACACTAAATGCAGCTTGGTATCCTGTGGTCGGTAGGTGCTGAGTTAACTTCTTAAGCATCTTTTCAAGTGGTTAAGGAGAAGTGACACGAGAACTGGGCATATTGATTGATAAAGACAAGATCTTGAATTCAGGAAAACATCTTTTGAACAGAAATCCAGCACCTTGTTTTTTTAATGAAGCAACATTCCTGAAAGCTGGATGTGACCGAAAAAATCAGGACCAATTGATCAATTGAATTTATGTCAAATAACATTGACCTTTAAGAAAATAATACTTACTGTAAGATAAATTTTATAAAATGTGCAGTTTTTATTGGAGACCGTTTTCCATTAAATATAGTTCTTAGGGGGTTTTGTAATTCAAGGGACAAGTGGTTGAACCAAGCCCTATCTTAATGCCCCTTTACTTTTTTACCAATAATTTATAGGGTTTTGATTGTCTCTGGGTTCTTTGGGCTCTTTGCAGAAGAGCAAGAAGCTGGAATCAGCAATGCATGATAGTTTCCCAGTGAAACCACACCAAATGATTGGAGATGTGTTTTATTATTATTGCTACAGTGAAATCCACAGAGGAACAAAGTGAATTCACTGGAATTGAAGCTGTAAACAGTGTGAACCATGTAGGGGGACAGATGCAATTTGAAACCCATTCTTGGTGCATCTCTCGCTGACTTTGCATGAAAAGACAGCGAAGGCTTGGATGATGTGAAGGAAATGAATCCTGGAACTTTTAATAAAAAATATTCCTTGCATATTTAATATAGTGCCTTATTACATTCTTGAGATGTCTCAAAGCGCTTCACAGAATATACTGTAATATACTGTATACACAACAAACACTCCAATATGCTAATCAGCACTGTATAAATGCAAGTTGTTGTTGTTGTAAAGTTGTAAATTGCCGGTGTATTTTTTGAGTGAAACATGGCAGCCAATTGCGCACAGCAATGTCCAACAAACAGTTGTGGATTGATTGACCAAATTTTTTTTTGGAGAGATTATTATTCCCAGAGAGTGGTCTGCCAATCGACTAACAACCGGGCTTGGAGCAACTTGCAGTGTAACCTTGTTCAGTCTCCGGGAACAAGAGCAATGAAGTGAGTGGTTAATACAACAACGACAAAATTACATTTGTATAGCTCCTTTCACGTCGGGAGGACGTCCCAAGTCCTCCCCCTTCACTCTCTGTATTTCTTCTTAAGAGCAGATTTAATCAAAGATCTCGGTGTAGTCCAGATTTGTTGCAGCTTCATACATTTCTGAGTTCACTTTTTAAACAATCCGTCTTTGAAGTTTGTGACGTGAACCACAATTTGCGCATTTACTGGAACAGCAAGGCTGCTGTACGATTCCAAGAACTACGGTTTTCACTTTAAAACCACATTAGATGCTCTTCAGATCACCTCAAAATTTAAGTATTGATCACCAATGCCTTTTTTTAAAAAAATCTTATCTGGAGAAATGTCCTTGCACCAACCCCATGGTTATGCTCTGCTGGAAAGATGCAATTGAATGAGTAGAGAAAGCCTTTCATGGTGTTGATCCTCTGACCGTTTGTTCTTTTGGCTGGAAAACAATCTACTGCTTTTAAAGGTTTTGTTTTAGTTTAAATACTGCAAAAAAAAAGCAATGAAAACTTATTAAGCATGCGTATTAATTTCTCATACACCCTAACACAGCAACAATTCTCCATTAACCTGGATTATCAATGCTGCAGAATGATTGCAAATGCTGTATTTGGTGACTGTATAAGTTTTATTACAGAGATGTGGTTTTTCTGTTGCCAGCTCTAGGGATCCCATTGAGAAGGACAACTATCTATCTGTAAAGTCCCAACTAACTTATATGTTTGTATCTTCCTCATTAGTTGATTCTGACTGGATTTGGGGTTTATCTGTGCATTAGGGACTCATGCATTGACATTGCTCCAGATAACAACGTTAAAAAGTAACATATTTCTGTAAAACTGAAAGTACTAAAAGAGATAATATTTGGTATTTATAGCAAACCATTTTGCTCATCATGCAGTTAACACTTTCCTATAAATCGAGGGTTTGGTTAGCTAGATTTAACGGCAAAACCACAGACCAAAAACATTTTGCATATCTGTTTCGTTCCACATAGAAATGTGCATATCTGCCTCGCATAGGAGTATTAGTATAAGTCTAGCTTAGTTTGGGTTCATGCGGTGCTGATAACAGAATAACACAAATCCCAGTGCTCAATCATAATATAACTGTCTCGATTCATTTGGACTTACAGCTTGATATCAAATGCATGATATTGGCACTTTGGATAGCAGATTGCAGCTCAACTCAGCCCCTGGCTCATCCCTCACCACATCCAATCTTTTACCCCTAATCCCTCATACTCTGCCTAAAGCCAGGCCTGGATATCCATTTATCAGCCACTGCTGATCACCTTAAAATATCAACATATAATGATTAAAGTGAAGTAATACAGTTCCAAATTTTTGCAAGTTAAGAAAGCTGCACAAATGTTCTGAATCCTAAACCACAATAACAAGGGCCTTCCATATATACACAATTGCAAAGTTCAACAACAACAATAACATGCATTTATATACCGCCCTTCACTTGGGGTAGAGTCCCAGAGCGCTTGACAGTGGCGGAGTCTGACCCTGAGCCAGGGGGAGAGGGAGGGGGGAGGTGACCATAAGCACAATCAAAAAGGAAGGTCTTTAGGCAGGATTTGAAAGTGGGGAGAGGGCAAGGAAGTTAACCAATAGTGTTACATTACGTAGCTCTGCTCTGCTCCAGGCCAGGGAACCCACGTTTCATTCTTTTCCTCTCGCTAATTCTATGCCTCTCCAAGCAGAAATTATTTGCCAGCCATTCTCATGCGATCTGTCTTCACTCATGCACTCATACATGTCAATCAATCTGGTTAATGAGTAAGACAACAGCTTGCTATCTCACAGCAAACTCTAGCCAAGAGTCACGCTAACGTGGTCGACAGACAGTTCTGAAATGAGCAAATATAAAATACTTTACTGGATCTCTAACTGAATATAATTAGGAAGGTTTCCTTTCTAATTATAGTTATTTTAGGACATTTCTTAGTGAAATAACAAATATTAGAGCATTAAAATCTGAGTTTTGAGTATACATTTGATGTAGTGTTTTGCAAATTGAGCACAAGTATCAAAGTGCTTCACAGTATACACTGTAAACTGGACTGACTGTGTATCTTGTAGGCACCTGATAGCAATATCATACAAACTGCCATGGAAGGATTGACCAATTTCATTTGGGGTTTATCAGCCAGGAAACCAGAAGAAACTCCCTTCTGTTTTTGAGTAATGCCATGGGATCTTTAATGACTACCTGAACAGGCAGACTTTGATTTAATGCCATGTACAAAATTGGATGGTACCTCCAACGGTACAGCACACTCCCAGCACTGCACTGGTTAGTCCAATAGATTTTATGAGTTCCAAGTCGTGACCGGGGTTGAACCCACTACTTTTTGACTTAGAGGTGAGAGTGCTACAAGGTGAGAGTGCTACCATTGAACCAGGCTGTGTTTATTATGCTGCAGCCCTTTTTCCCAATATATCTAATTCACACCATACCGTCTGCTGTACAGTGGTCTAACTTACTCTGCCCAAACTCCAAGATTAATATAAAGACAACAGGCATAGATGTATTTTATTTAGGCAATTCTTTTGGACTCATAATTCCATACAAAACAGTCAATATGGCTTATATACTACAGCACTTCAACATTAGTATTTGTAGTACAATATTCAGACTGTTATATATGTAGGTATAATAATAATAATAAACATATGTAGGCATGCAGGTAAAGCTATCAAGTGAATATAATTGTGTTGAATATTTGCATTTTTAAATATTCTTTACTGTATCTGCTGGCGCAGTGGATAGTCCTCTCACCTGTGAGTCAGAAGGTTGTGGCTCACGCCCCATATCAGGACTTTCAACACATTGTCTAATTATAATAATAATGCTTGCAAGCGGGAGACCTGGGTTTGATTCCCAGCAGGCGGAACGTTGGGCAAGTTTCCTTCTCCACAGGCCTCTGTTTACCTAGCAATAAGTAAGAACCTGGTTGTTAATCGATTGGCCGATCGCTTTTCTTTTTTAAAAAAATTATAATAAATTGGTCACTCAATCCACGACTGTTTGTGGGACATTGCTGTGCGCAATTGGCTGCCGCGTTTTGCCCACAAAATATACAGTCAATCCACTTTACAGTATATTCTGTGAAACGCTTTGAGACATCTCAAAGACGTGATAAGCGGCTATATTAAATGCAAGGGTTATTATTATTAGTGAATATGGTGCCTTATCACACCATTGAGATGTCTAAAAGTGCTTCACAGGATATACTGTGTTGAATGTATATTTTGTGGGCGAATCACAGCAGCCAATTGCGCACAACAATGTCCCACAAACAGCCATGGAGTAAATGGCCAATTTTATTTGGGGGGAATGGATGGTCAGGACACGGGGAGAAACTCCCTTCTCTTTTCGAATAGTGCCGTGGGATCTTTGACATCCACCTGAACAGAAATTGGGACAGCAGTTTAAAGTCTCGTCCGAAGGACGGATCCTAAGATGACATCCGGTGAGGTGCTCAGGGAGTGCTGCATTGGAGTATCAGCCTAGACTATATGAGTTCCAAGTCCCAACTTGGGACTTGAAACTAAAACCATCTGACTCAGAGGCGAGTGCTACCAACTGAGCCAGGCTGACACACAAAGATGTTTGATGCAGTAATGAGTTTGCAGGTTGCTGATGGTACACTACATATTTTACGTTAATGGAGACAATTAAAGCCCAGAAAATCAACCAAAACTTCACAGTTTTAGTCATCTATTTCAAACAAGCCAGGACTGCCCTCAGTCTTAAATGTGCCATTTCAGAACCTCTGACCTAGATTATGACTAACGGTTAATTTTATAATGCTGTATTATGTACGTTTTGCCATATGTATAATTTCATAATGTTCTGTGACTATTTTATAATTGCAGTTCCTTCCAAGGGGAAAAGGAGTGGAGGATTCAACATGTTCAAATAATACTAAACAGTCGAATTCCATTAGAGTTGATCCATTTCCTTACATTGGTGGCCATGGTTCTGTCTATTTTAGACTGATCAAAGTCTACCTTGTTTTTATTTTTATTTTCTTTTACAAGATTGTCAGTCTGTTGGGACTGTCAAAGTCAATTCCGAGTTAATGTTGTGTACGAGAACTTGCAAATTCTACCGTCTCATTGTTGTGTTAATTCTCAAAGTACACAAAATAAATGGGGATTCCAAAATATTTCCTGATTTATATTTGATCCACTTCCTTCAAAATTGCTTTTCATTTCCCTTCTGCTCTCAATTACATAACAGACTGGAAAGTTTTTGATTGGCACATTCAAATTGTTTACAAACTATTGGTTGAGATTAGTGCCCTGGGGCAGAAAATGCCCGGAATTTTGGAGATAAACGTGTGTTTAAAAACAGTATTGACCAGGTGTCAGAGGGCAATCCACATCTGGCCTCTCAATGATGATAACAACAACAACATGCATTTATATTGCGCCCTTCACACCGAACGGCATCTCGGAGCCCTAATTCTGTACCTTAGATTTGATCATTTTATTTGCTTCACTATAAACACTATAAATAGTTTTAGAAGTTGTATAAGAAACAGAGAAATTTTCATCACAGAAGGAGGCCGTTCTAACTATGGTACTGTGCCAGTATTGTGTGTTTTTCTAAAATTTTTTAATATAAATACCACTTCCCAGTTCTTTCTGCAAACCGTACTTAATAAGTTTACTGCTCAGGCGCTTATATAATTCCTATTGTTCCAGCCTCAAAAGCCACCTGTGAATGAATTTCAAAACCCTTAACAATCCTTTGAGTGAAGAAATTCCTTCAAATCTCTCTCCTATGTTCTTTTGCTATCAATCTTGAAACTATGCTCTAATTATTTTGTCATGTCCTGTCAGAATCTTAAAGACTTTCACCATTATATCCTCTCAGTGTCCCCTACTCCAGCAGAAAACGACCCAATTTAGCCAGCCAATATATGTATTGCATAGTACCCGATACTATCCTAGTGAATCTAAGCTGCATCCTCACCATCTCTATGACAGCATGTCATGTATTAAGGAACCCAAAACTGAACATAATATTTCCATTGATGCCTGACCAATGTCCTAACAGCAAATCCTCTTGATATCAGCTAGGATTCTCTTTGCAGATCAGAACACCATATTGCTTTCAACAAGTGTGTTATTTTGGTAATGGGATAAATCTTTGCACTCTAAAATGCTTTGGAAAGGAAAAACTTTCCAATGTTTAAATCGAATGGATGTAAATGAATTATTTACAAGGCCATTGCTACACCATTAGACTTGTTTTAGTTCAGATAGTTTTTAAATGAAACTCTATCATGAAACGTTCAAGAAACATTATCTACAACATCTTTGTAAAAACAGGTACTTGCCAATTAGTACTCAGTACTAAATACTTTAGCATAAAAGTATTTTTCAACAATTTGTAACAAGGTCAGCGTCATCCTTCAAGCAACTAGTGCAAAGAGTATATAGGTGTATCACTAAATCTTTGTTTTATCTTTACACCTACACAATAAAAAAGTTTCGAAATGGATGTTTGCACTTACCCAAAAGCAACAGACTTCTATTTTGAAGAGATGGTTGGCAGTTCTTTGTCACAAAATCATGATAGTGTAGTACTACGATCATCCTACCTCACTATATCAACCTTATGTGTTATCAGGAACATCTGGCTCATTGTAAAATCCTGGCTGCTTATAGGCAGTCTATTTAAAAATAGTATTACAAAAATTGAGTGGACAGATGCTGAGTCCACTGTAACCTTAATAACAGTCTCGATGAAATGATTTTCATAGAATGACACTCATTGTGAAATTCTGTTGCACTCATTCTGTCCCGATCACTTCTGTTGTTGAGCCACTTTATCAAACAGTTCAGGGTCTGAATCAACTTACCGTGTCAATAAGTAGGTGCATCTCTTTAAACCTGTCAGCACAAGTAGTTTGTGCTTTGTAACCCATTTAATACAGGGTGCACTTCAATTACTAGTTGGTGCAGTGGAGTGGCAAGATTGAACCTTCATGCATCTGTGGGGCCACAGATGTTGATCTGAATGAGACCACAAATATATCCATTCTGTTCTCTCTTTCCACCTTAATTTTTTAAATAAAAAATAGCAAATGCTTCCAATAGGGCAGTCTGCAACACTCTCTTTCTCTCTTATTTACTTTTAGTGTCGAGAGTGCCATATTCTTCATGATTAGAATTGGTACACAAGTCAATGAGTACCCAAAACTGCTGAGAGGGTAGTTGTTTCAGCTGTTTCTTTTGAAAAGAATCATTTGATAATGTATCACCATTATATGTATGTATCACATTCCCATGTCCTATTTTACACCCCACCCCCACCATCCACATAGAATCTGCTCATTCCATTACTAATGTACCAAAGCCTGCTGACCAATGAGATGTGTTCTGTGCTGCATATAAAAAAATAGCTGTACCCATTGCAGCTACGCTTGCAACCAAAGGATCCAATATGGAATATAGAGTTCAGTGATACCAGTCACAAACCATTTAACATGCCATGAACACTGTTTGTACACCTGAAGCAAAACTACCATACATGTTGATGAGTTTGTTGAGGTCATAGCTCATCAATAATAGGAGATCCCCCCACAGCATATACTCACGACACTCCCCCATGCAAGACCTTTCTGATGAGGTATAAATCATGTCTCTATGTCAATCGGTTATTGCATTCTTGGCGGATACACAAACACACACACACACACAGATATTTCGTCTTTATTAGTATAGATGAATGAGATTCTATCTGGTGCATTCTAAGACTGGGTAAGCATATTTCCATATCTCTGTCCATACTATAGAAAGTCACATATGCTGGTTCTTTCTAGGTATTGTTCGGTGTACATGTTGGAGGGAAGGTGTACATTGTTTTGAAGGGAGGGTGCGCCAAACCACAACAGAGTGAAATAGTGGTCTACTCAATATTCATGGTCTTTGCAATTATGGCAGACTTCCTCAACATACCAGTCTCAAAATTGATCATTCACTTCATAGCTGTATGTAGGGCATTTTGACTGCTGAGTTTCCCTACAAAATAAACAGTCACTACACTTTACAATAAGTCCCCTGGAGCACTTTCAGACATCCTCTTGACTTGAGAGGCACTATTATCAATTGCAAGTATTATTATCGCAATCATCTTCTTGGGAGTTTCTGTGGTGTCCAGTGCCTTGGGAGTTCCAGCGCCTTGGGACATCCTCCTGATGTGAAAGGCGCTCTATAAATGTAATTTTGTTGTTGTTGTTGTTGTTGTGTCTCTGTTGCTTGTGTAACCTGAAAACACAAAATCAAATTGTTTATCCAGTGTTTCGTGAGCAAGGCTCTGTCTGACGTCTATAATGCTCCTTCTTTCTACTGGGGGAGAACCCACCTAGGTTCCACTTGCGTCATCTTTTTCACTCTGATAATGGAGCTTCCGTAGCCTTTAGCTGTAGCTGTTTGCTTTAAACACCTACATAAGCTGAGTAACAGTCTTGTAGGCTTCCAAAATCCAAGAGGTGACTGATCTACCTTTTTTTTTGCTTTTCTTTGGAATTATATGAGAATACAAATGTAAAAAAAAGTGCACATCAGTACACATGTGATCTTTCCTTCTACAGATGCTGATGTTGTGACCTTTACATGACTGATTTAAAGTAATGTGGACAATCACACTTTAAAACAGTACTACATGGAGCACACGTAAACAATTATTTTGTTGCAAAAATCAATCTGTCAAAGTGCAGAATGCTGAATATTGATTATTTCCCACTTGACAACAACAATAATAATAATAATATTAGTAATAATAATAATAATGTGCTCATGTCTTGACTAAATAAGTTCACAAACACTTTGTCACAATTAACTCAGCCAAGTTGGTTTGAATGGATTTAGTGTGTTTTAGCTTCACGTTTAAAATCCTAAAATACCAAAGCAGTTGCTTGTACTGAGTTTAACCAGTTTTATAGTAAGAACTAATGTTGTTTTCAATTTTGTTATGTTATGCTGTGTTCATTTAAAAGTGGTTTGGGATGTGAAAGATATGTTCAATGTTTCAATAAATGATGATGCTTAATGATGGTAGTTAAATGATCTGTGGACAATGATTAGACAAGTTAGCGTGCTTCAACCTTGAAGCAGAGGGAACTTTATAGTGTTATATGAGATTTTAAAAGTGATTGAGAAAATAGTCCCAGAAAAATACATTCAGATAAACTAGGAGAGTAGAACAAGCGGTTTGGGAAAGAGACTAGGAAGTATTTTTTCACCCAGAGGGTAATTAATGACTGGGCCTGCTCACTGGGAAGGCTGGGATCCTGAATTAATTTGAGAAACAGCTTGCTTCTGCATCGGGAGGAAATTAGGGTGCGTATTCTGGAAGGATGAGATCAAATGAAATTAAGGGCTTTCCATATCCAAGTGTAGTGACTGTATAAATGAACATTCATACATGGAGAGTATTTTTTCTCAGGAAACAGTTCGCCCACATTGCTGACAAATAATGAAATCATAACTATACCATTTTTTAATATAAATATTTATTTTAAAAGCTTTCAAAGACATTGCTTCATTTACTATCAAATATAATATAATTCAGTATTAAAGTTGCACAGTTGACTGCTAGTAATAAGTTATTGTAAGTAAATACCATGATGTATATGAAATTATACAGATATGTCAGATGATACACAATAAATATGTCAGAAATAAATATTGTATGCTGTTGGTTTAAGCAAGTTTCCTTGGATTTTCTTCACTTTAACCAAAGTGTAATTGATAATTTGCTGCATTTCCAACGATACATCTACCAGTCATCCATTCTTGGTAGGTGATTCTCAATCTTTCTTTCCAGTTCTTGGTTTTGAACAATATTTCCCTATATCCTGAAATAGCATGTACAGCTCTCCTACAACCTTGGCCTCTCTGTTCTTTCCGAGCTGGAAGGTAAAGATGAAACCAATCAGTTAGTCCACTAAGACAATGGCCAACACCAGAAGAACCAAGGTACAGCAGCACTGCTATAGCTGTGATTGCCCGCCTGGTGATATTAGCTCGACTTTAAATATTTATTAGTAGAAATGTTGAACTTGTAAGTAATGAACATTATCATGGGTGTCCAAAAGCAAAAAAAACCACTGTGTAATTAAAGATTTTACTATGCTGTATTCTATGAAACGTACAAAATGTATACATCTTACCTTCCTCACTTCCCGTTCTAGCTCTTCAAGTTTGTGATCTACTTTCTTCATTTCTTGAACATCCTGAGAAAAACACATTCAAGTCAACTAAACCTTACATACAGTACGTTTCCCTGTTCAGTTCATCCCAGCCTTTGCTGTAGTGTGACTTGCTAATAATAATAACAATCTGAACATTTTGCTGTTGTAGCTTGATCTGAGGTTTTCCTCCCCCCAGCAGAGTGACAGAACACTTTCTAGTCATGTAGTTTCTTATTTTCAAAGTAACTGACAGCTTGGGTGTAAGATGCATTCAATCAAGTTCTTTCTGGAGAAGAGGAGGAAGGAAAAGAGATACTTACACATTTAGATATGCTCATTTTCAGAGTGGTAAACGCCTCCCTGACTTTTTTGATATGTGAATATTTCCTGTGCAGTTCTTCAGATGCCAGGTCATTTCTCAAATAGAAGTCAACAACTTTGTGGAGCAGATAGCATTTGTCCTCTTCCTGTGAGTAAAGCGTAAATTCAGTTTACTTTCCAAAACTACCACACCACCATTCATCATAACCCTGTGCTATCACTTGTGTCTGCACTATTAAGAAAACCATCAGCATTGATGCAATGTAAAGGTTTATACCTGAAGACCCTGGAACAGCTTCTTTCCTATCAGTCTTGTTGCTGTATCCTTGTCATGCTCTTGAGCCTGTTTTTTAAAGAAAAATAGTTTCAATGAAGTCTTCAATCAAAAGACACATACTTTGGGCTGTGAGTGAGCAAGACAGGATTTTTTTACTCACCTCTTTTGACAGGTCAAAGATAGTGGGTCGCATGAAATGCATGTAATATTATCCACATGGCAAGACTCCTTACACGGTGCACAGTTGACCAGGAGAGTGGCATAGCCAAGGACCAATACTGCTGGACTCCAAAGGCAAGGCATCGTGAAAACAATCTGTTGGAGAGGTCTAGCTCACCTGCAAGATAAGACAACCAACACCGAGATGATCACAAATCAACTCTTTTTTTTTTGCACCTTCCAGTTGAGACCAAGAAAAGACTGCAACCAAAATGCAAGAGATTTCAATCAAGTCAATGAGTTTTCCTCACCTCGTGCTTTTCTGAATACAGTGCTCGTTTGCATTGTTTATATATCTGTCTTGAGTCGTTCACAAAAAAAAAACCCTCAATGACCTAATGACGTGACACGTACTAACCAACTTTTAAGTTTCCGTTTGGTTTCAGGTAATACAACGGGATATATTTTTGCTGATTTGCGCACAGCGCAAGAACGCGAAGTCTCTCTTTTTCCAAAAAAAAAAGCCCAGAAGAAAAACCACTTAATTATTCTGCGTTTGCAATTATTCTGCAACGATAAGACTCGAAATCCTAGCCTCCCTGGTTGGTATTTTTTNCTCTCTCTCTCTCTCTACGAGGCTATCTTGCAAGCGAAAGGCGAGAGAGAGCATCTTGTTTCAAAGAGCATCATCACTCGCAGCCCTGGAATCATGTCAGTGTAGGGAGCCCCCAGGCGGAGCTCAGCGTCTTTGATTCTCCACTACTCATTTACACCCTCTCAATGTACAAATAAAAACACCCTAAACAATTTATTTATTCCCAATCAGTGTTTCCCTTGGGCGTCACCAAACTTTCCCTATTGGGCAATAATCTACAGATCGTTGAAGCTCATGGTTAAAGCTGGGCAGCTGGGAATTTGGTGCATCACATCCTCTTTTGCTAAATAATAATAATAATAATAATAATAATAATAATCCTTGCATTTGATATAGCGCTTTTCACGTCGGGAGGACGTCCCAAAGCACTGCACAGAACACACTGTAAAGTGAATTGACTGTACATTTGTGGGCGAACGCGGCAGCCAATTGCGCACAGCAGTGTCCCACAAACAGTCGTAGATTGAAAATGACCAATTTATTATTGTTTTTGTTTTGGAGGGATTATTATTCGGCGTGTGGAGTAAGGAAACTTGCCCAAGGTTTCGCCTTGCCTGGAATTGAACTCAGGTCAAATCTGGGAAATATCGATTCCCACTGTCTATGTCGGCTCACAAGCCATACAAGTTCCCTTTGCACCTGTTAAAACATCATGTGCCCCCCAAAATTCTTACTGTCTCAGCCTTGGTCCAAGAAGGCAGAGAGGATTCGAAAATTATTTTCAGTCTTAACTTGCAAAGCCATCTTCTTGTAAGAATCGCTGAAAACTGGCTTTCAAATTGAGAATTAATTTCAGAACTTCGCCCACAGAATATACAGTCACTGCACCTCACAGTATATTCTGTGAAGCTCTTTGAGACGTCTCGAAGGTGTGATAAGACGCCATATCAAATGCAAGGATTATTATTAATAATATTATTATCTTGCTTGCATGTGTTTCCTGTACAGATCCATATTTTTCATCTGAATATTCATTTATATACTATAAAGAATAAGCAATACTTGGAAATGATTAGAAGACAGAATTTTTTTTTGAAGTGTTTCAGCTAAAAGGAAAGTTTACCTGTTATATAATTATGTCTGAGTACTGAAGTATTTGAAGTCCCTTGGAAATATCCAAATATTTTATTCTGTCTTCATTGTGTTAGTGCTTCCGATGCATTGGCAAACAGCATTATTTAAATCACTTCTTGAAGCTGGTGACCGTAAACTGAGTGACCTATTTTATTTCAAGAGCAATGAGTGGGTACATGTAACAGCTAGGAAATAATTGTACTGATTGTTCAGAATGTCTAATTGTGAGGGGAAAGCTTGAGCAATTTTACTGTCAACAAAACCCTTCAATGAAATCATTTTTACTCCAGTCTTTACTGACAGAATGTAATCCACAGTACGTTATTGAGAATAACTGCTGTGCTAAATCTATTTTGGCTGATTTATATCCGACCCAATGTTCAATTGTTTGGCAGACTTACAATTAATATATCACATTCTTTATATATTAAAAAAAAGCTTGTATTTGATAGAGTGCCTATAGTGTGTGTATGTCTGCAAGAATATGTATATAGCCTGACTCTAGGTGTCAGCATGGCACAGTTGGTAGCACTCTCACCTCAGAAGGTTATGGGTTTCAAGCCTCATGTTGGTTATTTTGAGCCTATAGTTTCTAGGCTGACATTCAAATGCAGTGCTGGGGAAGCTGAGAGGTGCTGTTGTGCTGTGCTTTAAAATCAAGGTTGCATCTGCCTGTTCAGGTGGACATTAAAAATCCCATGACGCTTTGAAAAGAGAAGGGAATTTCTACCAGTGTCCAAGTCAGTAATCCTCTAGTTAAAATTGGTCATTCACTTGATTTGGGACATTATTATGTGGAGTCCTGTAGCTTAATGGTTAGAGCACTTGCCTCGCAAGCGAGAGGACCTGGGTTCGATTCCTAGGTAGGGCGAAACATTGGAGAAGTGTTCTTACTCCACACACCTCTGTTTACCTAGCAGTAAGTAGGAACCCAATTGTTAGTCAAATGGCGGATTGCTTTTCCAGGGCAAAAATCCCTTCAAAAAATAAATAATAATTTGATCACTCAATCCACAGTTGTGGGACACTGCTGTGCTCAATTGACTGCTGCGTTTCGCCCACAAAATATAGTCAATTCACTTTACAGTATATTCTGTGAAGCGCTTTGAGACGTCTCGAAAATGTGATAAGGCACTACATCAAATGCAAGGATTATTATTATTATTTGCAAATTGGCTGACAAATTTGTCTACAAATAGACACTACACGTTACAGTAAAGAGCTTTGAGAAGTTTCAACCATACGATGACAACGAGCAGCAGCAACTGCAAGGATTATTATCATCTGATATTGCACATGCATGTATGGTTGTGCTTTGTGCATGTGTGGTTGCTTGATCGTACCAGTGCGTGCTTGTCCTTGTGTGAAGCATGTGTGTGCGTGTGTATGCACTTGTGTCTATGTGAACACGCTGCAGGTACAACTCTCTCTTCACACAGGGGCTGTGCAACAAGCAACACGCCCATTGGGGGCCGTCCTCTCTCAAAGCTCCTCAGCTGCAGTGGTAGGAAGCCACAGTGGGTTGAGGAGCTGACGGCAGTGAGCCCCCGCAGTGGAGATCCCCCTGACACAAGCGTATCCACAAGGCACCACAGAGGAATCTGCAGCAAAGCAGCTTCCCTTAGCTCCTCCTATGGTGGAAACGCCAGGGCACCAGCTCTACTGGCTTCCTAGAAAGCTCCCCAGCAGCTATGCAAATCTTTATTGATTAGACGAGGCGAAAAAGCACCTTTTTTTTTGTTGCGCAAATACATGATAAAACCTCATTTCACGATTCTCAAAAGTAACACAAACCAGTGGTATAAAGTATGCACTCCACAGGAACTTACAACTAAACGTTTGATTTTCCCTTCTGCTATGGTTTTAACATCTACAGTAATTGTATGTTAGGAGAACCAACCACCAAGCTTTACTCGCAGCTGCGTAAAGCTTTGTGAGCAGTTTTGAGCACTGTGGGCTGGTTAGGTTCAGTTACATTATTATTAGACTATCTCCTTGTGAGAACAAGTGCAGAACTGATGGTACAGGGCAGACTTTGGGGAAGAAATGTCACCCGATCTAAATTCACTCTCATTTTCTCAGCATTTCAGAGCAGCAAGAATTTGGCAATTAGACTTAAAAGAGTCTTCATTTTGAAGCAATTTTTGGTGAGCTTCTTTTAAGACTACAGAAAACTGGCTTCAAAGTTAAGACTGAATTGGACAATTTGCCAAATTCTGGAGACTCTGATAAGCTTCCAAATAGAGTAAATCTAGACCCAGGTGGAATTTCTTCCCCTTTATAATAATAATAATCCTTGCATTTGAGGTGTCTCAAATTTATTTATGTCTGGTTGTATGCAGTATAAGTGACCAGTCTACAAGCATCTTTAAGATGATCACATATACAGTACTTCAATTATTTTCTGCACCTTCACCTCCATGCTGGATTAGGGTTCTACAGGTGCATATCCAGCACCCAAAGTGGCAAAGGAGCAAACAATGAGTCTTGGCAAGGCCATGTAACCATCTGATGGAGGAGAATTACGGTATGTCCTAGTTTGACATCCAGACATCTGCTCCCCAGCAGGGTATTCGACATCAGTGGGGATGAGAACTAAGATTGATTTCTCTCCTCACGCCTCCCTTCACAAACTTCAGTCACTGTGTTGAATTCCAACTTCCCTATCAGTTCCCAAACCCCTCCAATAGGTATACACAGCCATCAACAAATGTCAAAGTACATGAGTATTTTAATCTTTTATCTTTTATTTACCTAAAGGTGGTGGTGTGGGGGGAGGATTTCTATAGCTGATTGATATAAAAAAACATCTATTGTTCATAGTGTAAGTTGTATTATGAATGACTATTTACATTTGAAATAGATGCTTAAACCAGTCTGGCTCAGTTGGTAGCATTCTCACATCAATCTGAATGTTGTGGATTCAAGCTCCACGTCAGTCTATGCTGACACTTCAATCAATGATGGTGTGCTATATTGTTATATTGTCTCATCCTTTGGAAGAGTCTTTAAACCGAGGTCCCATCTGCTTGTCCAGGTTATTTATTGAAGATACCATGGCACTATTGAAAAAAGAAGGGAATTTCTCCCAGTATACCGGACCAGAATTCCTCAAAATAATGGAATTGTTCACTTGCTCCACAGCTGTTTGTGGGACATTGCTGTGCACAAATTGGCTACTGCATTTGTCCATAAAAATACAGAGTCCTGCATATTCTTTACATTATATCCTGTGAAGCTCTTTGAGACACCACAATGACGTGATAAGGTGCTGTACAAAATGCAAGTGTTATATTATTGTTTTCTATTGTGAATAAAGTTGAGCTTGTAATTCCCCACCACTACACACACTATGCTAAGAACTATTATATTTTCAGCATTGATAGAAATAGAAAGCTAGACTTAAAAAGTTCTCTCTCATATTGCTCTGGGGAGAAAAAGAGACCCAAGTCCCTCACATGTACTGAAGTACATGGTCAGATTATTTTATAACAGCTTCTGCCATTTTTAATGGTTAAAAGAAGCTGATGGGATATCCAGTTCTTAAAACACAAATGATATGGCTGAATGAGCTATTAATATTTAACTTTTAAACTAGACCTTTGTTTATTTCTCCCTATCAAATGATTCTCAATGTGTATTCAAAGAAATATGTGTTATTGTATCTATTTAGGAGGGTTGTTTATTTTCTGTATTTGAAAATTAGTTACAAAGTATTGACTCATAATGCATTTTTCTTGATACCCTGGGAATGTAAGTGCAACCCTAACCAGTCCCTACATAATTCCAATTCTCGCTCTCTCCCTCCTTCCGTTCCTTGCTCCGTTCCTCCCTCCCTCCCTCAAGACATATCCCAAAACATTCTTCTTTTAACCATGCTTTGGTTAATTTTTCACCTCCTCACCCCAGGCCCCCTCATCCTCCTGACATGAGGGGTGCTGTACAAATGTAAACCATACTGCATTGTAATGGTAATAATGTTCAGGTATTTGCAAATACTTTTTTTTTGAAAAATATTTTACTTTAAAAGTTATTAAAATTATTGCATACAACATTCCATTTTTACAAAGAGTTGAGACAATGCTTAATTTCACATCTGTATTTGTACAGTACAAATCAGAGTTTTGAACCCATTTACTTATAAAGGTATTTTACAGCAAAATATTTTCAACCATTAAAGCTTTAGTTCTCAGAATTTACAAACAGGACAAATTTAAATCAACTGCTATTTTAAAATAGAACAGAAGGAAAAAATATACAGTATTAAAATATATAATTTATAATACACACAATATTAAATAGGTAATTTATATACGATCTAAAATTTTAAATAGAAGGAAAAAACACAATATTAAAATATGTAAACCACAAAAACAAGCAAACACACTGAATTTTTCTTCTGTTTAAAACAAATCGTCTCTATCAAAGGTCATACTTTTTTGGTGGTAGCACGAATGAATTGTATTATTGCTCATTTCTGGGATTTTTCCCCCAGAAGCTGTCTCTTCGCATCTGAGCACGTTCAAGAACTTGAGAAGCTAGTGTACTGGAAGCTGCAGATCGGGCAGATATCTGTGACAATCGATCATCTTCTGAAAGAATGAAAATAAAAAAAGCATTGTAAAAACTATTTTAAAGGGATTAAATCATGTTAAGAGATTTTTAAAACCTCTCGCACTATAAATCTACTTACAATATTACTTTAGACAAATCCCTCCAGGTCCCAGATTCTATTCAACTATCAGCTTAAGGTGGTGTATCACACTTTTATTAAACTATAATGATTAGCAATGGGTGAATGTGGATTAGAATTGGGATCCAAAGCACACTTAATCAATTCAGCACAGTTGGGAGTCTTTCAAGTGAAAGAACATACAAGTGAAATGTTGCACATTTGTGTACGATACCACTTATAATTGTGAACTGTGCACTTTACAATTCTGTACAATAGAATTCTGTTTATAAGGAATCTAATGCAAAAAGACACATTTCTTCAAAAATGTTTCCATATATTGAAATATGTATTGCTCCCCGGAAACTAAACATCCCAGACATATTGTAGTGTGACTGCAATAGTATTCAAATATTTATTTTATAAATATGTGTTGATTATAATTGAGCTGTTTTTTGTGCAGCGAAAAAAAATTGATGTGAGATCATCCAACACTGATTGGCTTTCAAGATGAGGCAGTTGTTGAAGACTGATCAAGTGCATTTAGATTCAGAAATGAATTTTTCTTTAGCAAAAAGATTGTGAGATGAATTGGAAAACAGGACAAGTTTGGAAGAAGAAGGCCCCACTTTGATCTCATGCTTTCAGATACAAATCTTATATCCTCCTGTTCCAACTTCAAGTTGTTTCTGGGATAAATCCAATGTCCTGGCCTCAACGACACTTCCTGATAACCTGACGCAGCTGTTGATTACCTTCTGCATAAAAAATATATCCTGGTGTCTTAAATTTGCCCCCATATCACGGAACCCTCTTGATCTCAAAGTGTTGGGAACCAAAGTGGCAGCAGCACTGCTGTACACAAGTCACAATTGAATTGTGTAAGCCCAAATACTGTAATGACAAATTATAAAAAACAATTTTTTTTAAACACAGAGGATAATCAATCCCTGGACGAAGTTTCCAGGATATGTGGTAGGAGACCGGATACTGGACTAATTTAAGAAGCAGCTTGATGCCGTATTGGGAGGATGGGTGATCTGGAGGGATGAGATCTGATGGGCCAAAGTGCTTTCTGTATGCAGATGAGTTTTGTGATCTCGTGAAGAAATGCTGAAAAGTGTAGAAGTACCATCAGCAGCAGCAGCTGAGTCTGTTGATTGCATCCTCAGAATACTGGACCTTGGTCCTCCAGTGTTGCCTTGAATTGTAGTTAAAATTGAGATTAAATTCAAAGTGTGGAAGCACAAGGTTTTAAAATAAACAAATGCGTGTGCGTATATACACGTTTCATCTCATTACAATTTTTTTAAAACATGAGTAGTATAAGTAATAATGGGATGCAAGATCAATAACAAGACACTCCCCACCAACCAACTCTCCTGACACTCCTATACACATCTCCTGAAGTAAGGAAACTTATCTAAGGTTTCACCATGCTGGAATTGAACCCAGGTCTCTCGTTTGCGAGGTGAATGCTCTAACCACTGAGCTACAGGACTCCTATGTCTGCTAATACCTGTATTCTGGCAACTAGCTATAATCAGTCACAAAATAAATATAAATAACCTCCTTTAAGCACACATGCACCGTACATATAAACACACACACACAGAACACTCACATTTCAGATCAAATTCTGTAAGTAAAAGCCTAAGATTATTGGAGGAAACACCTTCATGGAATGAAACAACATTCAAGGTTTGAGATCCAAATTCCTAAAAATAAAAACCTTTAAATAATTCCTATATAATGGGTTATTCCATTGCTTTTCCATTTTTATTTCATTAACGTTTTTTTTATGAAAAGTGATTGTAATGTGATAAACCATAATTATTTTACTCAGCTCAGAGTGAGGATACAATCACACGCGACAGCTACACGCAGTTTACTATCGACTGCCACCAAAGTCTACCCACACTTGGTTACTATTAGGGGGCCCAATCTGTGATATTCAAATCAACTTGTCCATCCTCAGCTCATTGATTCAGAGTATACAGTTACCTAATGTTAGCAATTATTTAGAACATAAAAATTGCTTTGCGAAAGAAGACCACTTTCCACCATCCTGGCAGTCGCATGCACACGTCATGTCCCAAACTATATACTGCAATTTACTATAACTATTTCAGTTATTTTTACCATTATGCTGGAATTCTGGATTTCTCAGTGTGCCTTGTATCCGGTGCAGGTAGCCCTTCTCTGGTGATGCAGGCACTGAAGCAGATTTCTCATCAAAAGTACAGTCTGGCTTTAACAACGCCAGAACAGAAGGTATTGTCTTTAGACAACCTGGAGTATTGGGAATCCAACATTCCTCCCTCAGGGGAATGGGATCAGGGGTCCTTATGCCAGCTGCTGGTGACTGCTGTAATGATTCCGTCTAAGGGTAACACAGAAACACCAGTTTTTAAAATGCACTTTCAAAGCCTTTCAGTAAAGCACAATTTATTAAGAAAATAATATTTGGATTAAAATGGAGATATGCATCTGATCCAGTTTGTTGCAGTGTGGCAAACTATCGCTGCTTTGCTCTAAATAGATTTTTAATCAGCCTTTTTCTAAATTAAAAACCTATTACATGTATACAGTACTCAAAATGTGTAACTTTCATTGCCTGTGTCGTTGCAACCTTTTTTTAAGCTTAATTATAATACATAAATAATTGTGTAATTCTTTTACTTGTCCAGTGCCATAGATTTTTATTAACAGGTCAGGTTTTTGAATTTTCTGTACCTTTGTTAACTTCTTCTTTGGAGATCCTGAAGAGAAACACCTGTAGGGTGAATATGATTTTCCCAATGGAGCCTGGTTTCTTTTACGATGGGGGGATGGTGATCTGATCTTATATGGAGAAACTAAAACTGCACCCCCTGGTTAGAGACAAAATGTGTTGTTATCAAGAATTACATGCTTTACGGGCATCCAGGATATGGTCTCAAATGTTCCCACTGTAAACACAAACCTACAGAGCGTTGTTAAGATGATGAGCTGATTGAATCACTTATTGTTTGTGACTCACATATAAAAAATGTTTGGTTGCCTTAACGTAAACCTTCAGAGAAGGTATTTCACCGGAGAGGGGTCAAAGTAGAGAAATAAGGATGAGTTAGGGACTGGAGCTTTGAGTTATGGGGCAGACCAGCAGAAATTAACTTGTTTTTAATTGAAAAAGATTAAGGAGCATTTGATCCAGATCTTTAAACTGGTATGTGGCATAAATTTGGGATTACCCTCAAATACATGAATTTAACAATAACAATAAAGTAATTCCATTTGAAGTGCCACTATCTCCATTGGACACCAATATAATTTGAATTAAATTAGGAAATGCTCATACCAACAGCTGGAGTGGTCAGATCATGGTGAGTTCGACGAGGTGCAACCATTGTCTTCAGCTTTGGTGTAGGCAGTCGTCCACCTACTTCAGATCCAAGCTCAGAAGTTTCATTTGAGTCTAAATTTGCTGTTGACAGATTTGCCTCATCTATCGGGTCCTCTTTTCTAGAAAATAATGGAGTTCTTATTGGACTAGATTTAATGCAGTACCGATTTTATACAATGCTACACTTAAAGACATCTCTATGCCTTCGATTGACATAACAAGCAAGTTGAACAACTAAATTTTCCAGCAATGTTTCATATCGAGCAAGCCAGATTTACATTCAACATAGTATGCTTCACATACATTTATTGAAACAGAAGGCAGGAATACAGTTAATGTGAACTGATTTATTTAAATAAATAAACCAAATTAAGCAAAGTGAGCAGACTTTAGTGCAACAGGCCAATTTATTCTGCAAATTCTGCATTAGCTACAGAATAACTGCAACTGGTGCAACTTCTAACTGGACTTTCTGAAACATCAACAGGCACTGCGCTTGTAGCAAAACTGAGACACAAGAATCCATATAGCATGTAAAAGAAACATGAAGCGTCATTTTCTTTGCGGCTTTTCTGCCCTAACCCCTTCCTCTAGGCTGCTGGTACATTTCGTGGATGCTAGCCAGCATGCAAATCTCACTCAAGTATGCATTCTTCGCATTTAAGTTTAGATGTATTTGACTGTGGGCACAACAGTTGAGCCTGATCCAGTCCTCACCCCCAAATCCTTACATTTAAATGTCACGGTACGTGTCACTGGATAGAAATCAAGAGGAAAACCTCTGACCATATTTTTTTTACCTCCCTCCCATGCCTAGAGGAGTGAAAGTTAGTCATAGTGCTAACACTGCTACCTTTACTGAGATAATTATTATATAATAATCCTTCTAGTTGAAACAGAGCCTTATCAATTTGTCGAAATGTCTCAAAGCGCTTGACAGGATCTTATTGCAAAGTGGAGTGATTACGTATTTTGTAGGCGAACACAGCAGCCGATTTGCACACAGATAAACATGAAGAAAATAATCAATTTTATCTGGGGTATGTCAGAGGGGAATAGACTGTTGGCCAGGATAGCGGGAGAAACATCCTTCACTTTTCAAATAAGATCTTTAAAGTCCACCTGAATAGGCAGGCAAAACCTTGGTTTCACATTTCATACAAAAAACAGCAACCCCAACAAATGCATCACACTCCCAGCACTGTGTTGGTGTTGTCAACCTGGACTGCAAGTTCAAAGTCCCAACATGAGGCTTCATCTCACAATCTTTTAACTGAGAGGCAAGAGTGCTACTAACTGAGCCAGCCAGGCTGATAAGGATGTGGTGGTTCCGAACAGAATAGGAATGAAACCCGTAACCTTCTACATCCGCACAGATCAGTTTCACAAGACTTAACAAATGAGTGAATGGGGCTCCAGCCAAATTCATTGCAAAATGTAGATCTTAATTCGATACTTTGTCTACCACCCTTTGCCCTAAGCTGAAGACAGCTCTAAAGAGCATTTAATGATTACCTTTTAGAAACGGCTCCCACTTCCTCTGCATTTCCCAGCTCTTTCTCAACACCATCACTTTCTTCCTGGTCACTTTCTGGCAGGTCTCTTCCAGGTGCTGTCTCTCCTTCCTCATCATTCCAGGCCAATCTCTGCCTGACTGGAAAAGTCGGAACATTTGATATACCATTTTTGCCTGTATCATCAAATTTTGGCGGGTTCTGTGAGGGTGCAGCATTTTCCACTGCTGACTCAGAGTGAGACCGCTGTTGCTTTGGTCTGGGAATCTTCGGAGTTTCTCTTGCTCTGTGAATGTAAAAAGGCATTTTGTGTAATCAAGATTTTTTTTAAAAAAACACCCAATACAAACGTGGACCTTGAATCTTGAATCAATTATACCTTTCCAGTGGTGGCAAAATGATTTCGATTTCTAGTTAATGGTAAGGTTTCGAAAGGGAAGGAAAATAAATGATTTTCAGAACAATCGTCTACTACATGGCACCATTTTTAAAAAGGCAGGTTTTTTGTTTGCTGAAATCTCAGTTTACAGAGATGTGCTTGAACATCCAGGTTCAGAATCCCACCACCATAGTTTGGTTCAGCTGATCATTCAGAAATTGGCATGCTTATAAAGGGTTCTAGCATAGGTTAAACTTTTCTAACTACACCAGCAATGATATTTGACCTGAAATGTGGTCATTTTGGCAACAGAACCCAGGAATACCCCCCATTATAGTGATTGATGAAAATGATCATTCAGTTAAACACCCCACCATGGTGGTGTTTTTTTTTACTAAGGTGATAAAAATACAATGATCACCAACCAACTGAGATACTCAACATATTTCCATCAATTAGTATAGTGCATCAATAGAAAAATAAACCTTTTGAGAAATGAGACACTGTGCTGGTTAACTGAAGCTTGCACAGTGTTGTTTTAATTCTAACCTTATGCAGGTTAATTGCCCATTAATCCATTACCTCTCAAGATCCAAAGCTCTGACACTGTCACAGACAGATTCTTCACTGGTAGAAGTGGAGGACAACTCCCACAACTTGTTTTCTGGCGACAGAATCTGGCTGAGATGGTCCCGGGAGAAGTGAGTGCCCAATGCTCTCCTCTTGTACACTTCAGCTTTCTCTCGAAGTTCTTTTATCTGTGATACCAGAGCAGGAGAAAACATTAATTCTGTTTTTATATTCCCTCTCAATTTGAAGTAGTTCGCTGCTTGTGTAATAATAGCGATATGTACACATTTGTAAAGTCTAGAGCTGGAAAAACTAGAACTTTTAGCCACATAAATTGCCAGTACTAATGAAGCAAATAAAGGCAGAAGGGCCTTTGCTAGTTACAACTGCATCCTTTTTTTCTAATTAAAACAGTTCTCTTGCTCACTAAATTGAATTGTTAAAAGCAAAACAACATGAGCAGCAAATTTAACAAAAAAGGTCGTCAAAAACCAACCTCAGCATACCATGGGAAACTTAGTTTGCTTTCAGTACCCTACAGAGAAAAAGGTAGAGTTAGGTTTTAAATAGTTTGGTTTTGAAAAGGAAAAGAGGTCAATTTTAACTTTAACTAAATTTATAATATACACCAACTAGGAGGTACAGTACAATAGTGCACTAGTGCCCTCTGGCGATCATTTGTTAAAATAAATTGAGGTGAAATCAAATCTCCATCTGACCAGATGTATTTCTAGTAACATCAATTATTCTCATCAATAGAAGAGACTTGGCAAATTAATAATCTTACCAAAGGCATAGTGAATTCTATGCTACATACACTTAAGATTGGTACCAGTGCGAGAAACAAACGTTTAACGGTCAGTAATGCTTTAACTCTCCTCCACGCACCTCTTCAGCCACAAACGAACGTTTTGCTTTCCAAGCTCCTTCCCTGTACTGATACTGATCAGGAGACAAATAGTTGGTCCTATATTCGGACTTGATTTTCCTGGAAAAGTATGAACAGTTACATGAGTGACCATTTATGGAAAATTGATATTTGTAATGGAAGCAAAATATCACAATACTGGTAACGCAGAATTTTTTTTATAAAGTGTGGTGTTGCATACCCATGGCCTTTGTGTGGGAATGGAGGCTTATGTGGATTCTGTTGTTTTAGAAGCTGCTCACTCTCTTGTTCTTTTATTCTTGCTCCTACTTGTTTGGAAGAGGAAGGCGTTTGCTTTAAAGAGTAAAAATTCTGAGTTAGAAGCAGCCCACACCCAAGGTTCACAGAATATTAGGTATCTTACTTTATGTTGCAATATATCATATAATAATAATCCTTGCAGTTTGATACAGCATCTTATCACATTGTCAAGACACCTCAAAGCACTTCACAGAATATATCAGAAAGTGAATTGACTGTATATTCTGTGGGCAAAATATAGCAGCCAATTGCACACGGCAGTGTCCCACAAACAGTGGTGGATTGAGTGACCAAATTATTATTTTTTTTGATTATTCATTTCATAATTTGGAAAGCTTGTAGATTGTGAATGATGAAGGTGAGGAATACACATTATTATTATTTTTGAAAGGATTATTGCCCCTGGAAAGCGATTCGCCAATCGATTAACAACAGGGTTCCTACTTACTGCTCGGTAAACAGAGCCGTGTGGAGTAAGGAAACATCTAAGGTTTCGCCCTGCTCGGGAATCGAACCCTCATCCTCTCGCTTGCAAGGCGAGTCCTCTAACCAATGTGCCACAGGACTCCATGTAATGGTAAAGTCCTCTAATAATTTTAAAAGAAAAAGCTTAGAAAAATTGAAATATTTCCTGTAAAAATGATTGGAATTCAATGTTGAAGAACAACAACCACAGAAGCATTTAAAATAAATTTTTGCTCAGCGAATATATTAAATGTATTCAATCTCACCTTGGGCACGTTTACAGGGAATACAACAACAACCTCCATTCATGTATTCATTTTCATATAAAACAAAGATGGCCAAGCCATGGCTCCCAAACAGTCACACTAGTCTAGGTAAGTCCGTACTCAATCGGTAGTGTGTTTCCAGGTTTTTCTTGATTGAATATTTCTTATGATATGAATATATCATATGATTTATGATATAACGAAGAAAATGTATTTTGTTGGTTGGCCAAATCCCACATGAAAGAATTTCACCAATATCAACAGTCCATATTGTTGGCACATTTGGTGTGGGGCATTACTGTGCTTTGGTTCACAACATACAGTGTCATAGATCCAGAGCGCTGGTTCATGCTTGCAGTTCGTTTCCACCCAACGAACTGCCAAGTTCAATTTTTTTTATTTTTTTGGGGGGGGTCAGCTGGGTGTCTGACACTCGCAGAAACCCATCACCTTCCAACAAAAGGTGCATTAATATGAAGGGAGAGATTAAGGAAAGTCGGGGTATTCTGTATCTAAAACCAGTTACAAAGGTTCACGATCAGGTTTCTTGCCCACCCTCTCAGCTGGGAAATTCTCCTCATATTCCTTTGCCAATGCCACTCATGAGCTTCTTGGTTTGGTATATCCTTGTTTAACTTTAATAAACTATTACTTTGAGAAATAACGGGTGTGTTGTGAGAGGATTTCAATAGCCGACATGCAAGATCCCGTTATATACCCTGAAAATGCATTTAATATTTATTTTCTATTACTTTGATGGAAAGGATACTCAATTAGGAAGAGGAAGAATAAAGTTTCCCTTTCTACAAAGTCTTTACGCAAACATGGTCCTTTAGGAAGAGGTGTGACCTCAAACGGACTTAAATATTCCATTTCTCTGCCTTCATTCAGAGGCAGCACATGCATAAGATGCATAGTAATAATATAATAATAATCCTTGCATTTGGTATAGGGCCTTGTCACAATGTCGGGACATCTCAAAGCACTCCACAGATTATACTGTAATCTGTATGATTGACTGTATTTTGTGGGCGAAACACGGCAGCCAATTGCACACAGCAGTGTCCCACAAACAGTCATGGATTGAGTGACCAAATTCTTCTTATTTTTTTTGAAGGGATTATTACCCCCGGAAAAGCGATCCGCCAATCGACTCACAACCTGGTTCCTACTTACTGCTAGGTAAATAGAGGCGTGTGGGTGGAGTAAGGAAATTTGCCTAAATTCCTGCCTGGGAATTGAACCCTGGTCCTCTCGTTTGCGAGGCGAGCGCTCCAACCACGACACTGTGGGACTCAATACCAGTCCTGGTTCACCGAGTTCGCTAGTGGAGAGGGGGCTGAAGGCAGCGATAGAACTGGGCTAGTGATGGTTGGGGTGGGGTTGGTGGGAGATGGAGAGAGAGAGAGAGAGAGAGAGAGAGAAACAGTTTCAGTACTTGAACGAAAGTACCAGATACATACCAACGGTATCAGATTACCTTTGGTGGAGAATCATTTTCAGGTTCAAAGAATAAAGCTTCCTTTTCTTCAAAGTCTTTACGGAAACGTGGTCCTTTAGGTAGAGGCGTGCCCTGAAACTGACTTGAATATTCAGTTTCTCTGCAAACTTTGCCTGATTTAAATGGAGGAATTTCCTGATTTCTGTTGTGAATAACCTAGTAACAGAGAGATGAAAACAATATTTCTTACCATTGTATAAATGAAAATCAAACTAATGACATCAACTTTTCTTGCAGTACCTTACGATCTCACCTACAAACAGACAGTCACAACATTTCACTGTGAAAACATATGAAGCTCTTTGAGACGTCTCAATGACATGTTAAGGTGCTGTATCAAATAGAAGGATTATTTTCATTGTTTCAAATCCAGTATTTAAGCGCTCTGAGACGTACCCTGCATGGGGGGTACTATATTAAGGGCAAGTTGCTGTTGTTGTAGTACTTACCTGCTAAAATGTAAATTTGAATGATCCTGATAGAGTACGATGCCCATTAAACTAAAGCCGATTACTGCCACAAGTATTGAACTTGGTTCAATTGCCAACTAGGATGATTGACAAGGAGCAATTGAATATTGAATGTGATTCTGGAAATTTCAAAGACATTTCCCTTAATGAATTCATTCTGTGTGGTTCATTTCTTCTGAACTCTGACAAAGAAGATTTTTCAAGTCAATGGCAAAATAAATCATCATAATTGAATTTAAACTTTAATACAGCATTATCCCTCAAACAGATAACTCTACATTTCTTAAATAAGTGCATTCCTTAGTCTGTTGAGGTTGGCACAAATAGTGCAGCTCTATGAATAGCAAGGTTTCCAGTATAAATTTAAAGACTTTTTAAAAAAAACTTTACTTCACTATCACACGTGATGGTTCAGTGACTGAGTGAATCAGGGGTTCAAGACCCTCATTGTAAAAATATTAAGAAAATAAACATTTCCCTCAGAAGGAATAAAGATTTGTTAAAAATCACTGCTGCTCTACATATTTAAAATGTTGTGTCAATCAGTGGTGAATTTCTTAGGTCCATTTTAGGTCTCAGAATTGTGAGATGCGCATGGTTTAGTCGAATTAATTAACTACACGGCGCTTTGAAACAGTAAATGATGACCAATACCTGATCTGCGACCAGTAAGGGGGAATTTTCCATCTGCGTTTTCCAACTGAACTGCCTTTGATACTCAGAGCTTCTTGCTAGATTTTTCCGTGGTGCAGTCTTCAATCCTGATTTTTTCTGAAGGACCACGCTAACCTATCATTACAGGAATAGCAGCTTTTACCAAGACATGAGCTATGTACGCCAGCAGCAGGTCTATAAACAGCAATGAGACTATTCACTCCTAAACACTGGAAACGCCCTGTAATCAATGATCTGAGAAGGCAACAATTGCGCAGCCGTGTGTAAGATTCAGCAGAAAATGCAGGAAAGGGAAATACACAGAAGAAACAAAGGCTGAAGATGCAAGAAAGCATGAAACCAGAGAAGATTCAATGAAAAAAAATCAGAGCAAGTGAAAAATTCGGAAGTACAGAAAGAGTGACATTTGAGCTTGGGGAATATGCAGAGACTGAGATGATAGGAGGACAAAAGGAAACGAGGGAATGAATATCACCAAATACCTTGTCTCTAGTGACATGAGGCAGGGAACATCCTAGGTTTTATTTTACATTCCCAATTACTTATCAAAAAACCCAATGGAGTAAACGCACAGAATTAAACATTACATTTATCTTCAAATTTGCAATAATACCAACTTGAGACAGAGCATATAATTCAGGCCCAAACCAAAAATGTTAATGCTCAGTATTGCTCAGAACTGCCCCCTCTTGGGCGTCCTGGGTGCCAAAATGTTTACTAATAACGTAGCCTGTAACTTTGTGCCACTTACCATTGTTTACATCCACCTAAAAAACAGTCACTACACTTTACAATAAAGTCCTGTAGAGTTGCTTCGAGGCGTCCTCCCGACGCAAAGATCATGAACCGCAAAGATTAAGTGTAATTTGTTTAGCTGGAAGACGCTTGTTTCAAAATGTAACCGATTTGGAATCCTTGCTCCGGCTACGAGCTAAGAATTAAAGAGGCAAACTCCTCATTAAAGAGGCTTTATTTTGGCAATTTTTTTTATGTGTGTGTGTGTGGGTGCATGGCAAGGAGGGGAGAGTGGGGGAGGGGATGGGAGAGGAAGGAAGAGGAAGCAGCTTTCCATCATTTATAATTTCAGTTATTATCACCGGGCAAATGGTTATCGCTGTATTGGGCATTTGTAAACAAAAACTAATTGTCCAATGCATTTTTTTTTGCTTCTGAAAGAGTGGGATTAATTCTGGAATCGATTTCCAGTTCGGAGACTCCAGTTCCATTTCCAGTTCCTTCATATTTTGGTGGCAACAAATGGCCTTCAGTCCACTGCCTACTGGCTTACAAATGACGTCAGTTGCTCGAGATCCTTATTAGGTTCAGATTGCCCACATGCAAAACAACTATAGTTACCTCAATAGTTACTGGTAGTATTAGAATTAACCATCAATGGACTAAAAGATTATAATAAATAATAATAATCCTAACATTTGGTATAGCTCCTCACAGGATATACTGGAAAGTCCAGTGACTGTGTGTTTTGTGGATCAAGATTTTCAAAAAAGACATGCAGCCTATGTTAAAAGTTCCGAGAGTTGAGAGCTCAAGGTAAACAAAACTGTTCAAGTATCACAGGGCTAATTCTTGTGGAACACAGACCTGAGCAGTTTCATTTGATGCTCAGTAATCTGAAGCTTTCACTAGAACTAGGTGAAGTCCACAGACGGTTCATTTCTGTATTATTAATAACAATTCAGATGAGAAGACCAATAAGAATAAGAATAATCCTTGCATTTGATATACAACAACAACAACAACAAGATTCCATTTATAGAGCGCCTTTCACGTCAGGAGGACGTCCCAAGGCGCTGCACAGTTGGGTCATGACCCGAGCAGGGGGGAAATGGTCAGGGTGAGGGGAGGGAAGGGAGGGAGAGAGGAGGGGGAAATGGTCAGGGTGAGGGGAGGGAAGGGAGGGAGCGAGGAGGAGGAAGAGAGTCGAGAGGGGAGCTGAAGGCACGGTCAAAGAGAAAGGTTTTGAGACCGGCCTTGAAGGAGGAAAGGGAGGAAGCAAGGCGAAGGCACTGGGGGATGGAGTTCCAGAGCCTCGGGGCTGAGAGGCTGAAGGCCCGACCACCGATAGTAGGGCGGTTGGGGCGGGGGACGTGGAGCAGACCGGAGCCAGAGGAACGGAGGGTACGGGCAGGTAGGTAGGGGGATAGTAGGTTGGAGAGGTAGGAGGGAGCAAGGCCGTGAATGGCCTTGTAGGTGAGGATGAGGATCTTGAAATCAATCCTCTGGGGGATGGGGAGCCAGTGGAGGCGAGCGAGGGTGGGAGTGATGTGGTCCCGAAGCCTGGTGCGGGACAGTACACGAGCTGCAGAGTTCTGAATGACCTGCAGCTTGTGGAGGGAGGTGGCGGGAAGGCCGGCGAGGAGAGAGTTCCCATAGTCCAGCCTTGAGGTGACAAAGGCGTGAACCAGGGTTTCAGCAGCGTGAGGGGTGAGGTAGTGCCGTAATCTGGCGATATTCCGGAGGTGATGGAAGGCGGTGCCAGTTGTGGTGCGGATGTGAGGGAGAAAGGACAGCTCAGGGTCGAACAAAACGCCGAGGTTCCTGACTGGCTTTGAGAGGTGGAGAGTGCAGCCTTGGATGCTGATGGTGTCAGCGCCTGAGGTGCGGAGGCGCTGACGTGAGCCAATCAGGAGGGCCTCGGTTTTTTGCACGTTGAGCTGAAGAAAGTTGTCTCTCGTCCAGGACTCGATGTCGGACAGGCAGGCTGTCAGGACATCGGTGGTCGTGGAGTTGAGAGTAGAGGAGGAAAGGTAGAGTTGGGTGTCATCCGCATACATGTGGAAGTTAACCCCATGTTTGCGGATGATGTCACCAAGGGGGAGCATATAGAGGGTGAAGAGGAGGGGACCGAGGACAGAGCCCTGAGGGACACCACATGAGACAGTACGGGGGGTGGAGGAGAAGCCATTCGTTGAGACGAAATGAAGACGGTGGGAAAGGTAAGAGCTAAACCATTCAAGGACAGTGCCTTGAAGGTTGAGGTGGGAGGACAAGCGGTGGAGTAGGATAGCGTGGTCGACCGTATCGAATGCTGCCGATAGGTCGAGGAGGACGAGGAGACAGAGGGAGCCCTGGTCACAGATAGTCAGGATATCATTGGTGCCTTATCACATAGTGCCTTATCACATTGTTGCGACGTCTCAAAACGCTTCACAGAATAGATTGTAGTGGATTGACTGTGAATTTTGTGGGTGAAACACATAATAATCATAGTTTCTACTTACACCATTAGCAATTCCCTCATCTGCACCTTCTTTTTTAGGAGGCGTGTTGTTGTCTTTCTTTGATTTCTGAGCCTCTGCAACTTGTGGTTTGTCACCGGCCATTGGGGGTTCTAATGCCGAGTGCAATCGGCAATCCATCGAACGAGACCTGCCAAACCTGAGAGATCTGGGAGCTTCTGGAGTCTTGCAGTCTTCTGCATTCATTCCTTCGCTGAGAACGGATGTCTGGGACTTCACAGGTTGGGATTCTTTGGGTTTGGGCTCTTGAAGATCTTGTCCTGAATTGCTGTTCCAGTCCCACTGAAAAGATTTTGAAACTTGAGGACGGTAGTATGGTACTCGTTTCTTTGAAATAAAACTTGGTTCCCTTGTATTCCCTGAAAAAGTTGGAAAAAGAGTTTCTACAGTTTAGATTAAAGCCCTTTGTTCTTATGCATGCTCGAATGTTTAAGGCTAATTATAATAATACTCTAATTTGACATAGCGCCTTATCACATCATATCAAAGCACTTCACAGAATATACTGTAAAGTTAATTGACTAATTTTGTGGGTGAAAGACAGCGGCCAATTGCACACAGCAGTGTCCTATAAACAGTTATGGAATGAGCGACCAAATTATTGTTTTCCTTGTAAGGGATTATTACCCCCGGAAAAGCGATCCGCCAATCAACTAACAACCGGGTTCCTACTTACAGTTAGGTAAACAGAGGCGTGTGGAGTAAGGAAACACCTAAGGTTTTGCCCGGGAATTGAACAGTCATCCTCTCGCTTATAAGGTGAGTGCTGCAACCACTAAGATACAGGACTACAAGATCTCCCATAAGTCCGGCTAACTGGGGTTTAAGCGTAGCACCACCTGGTGCTGGAAACTGTACCTGCAACATCATGATGATTATCCTTGCATTAGATATAACATCTTATCACGTCAATCAGACGTCTCAAAGCGCTTCACAAAATATACTATAAAGTGCAGTGATTTATTGTGGGCGAACATAGCAGGTAACGTGCATATAACAATTTCCCATGAACAGTAGTTAAGGAAATGACCGATTTTATTTGGCCAGTTCACTAGCAGAAATGTTTTGAATAGTGTCATGGGATCTTTATGTCCACCTGAACAGGCAGATGGACACGAAGTGAACATTGTTATTGAAGACAACCGTGCAGCTAATTTGTGTCACAAACAGCTCACAAATAGCTAATTGATTTGATTATTTTTTTAATAAACACACACAGAATGCCAAATTTGCAATGCAGGTTTTAAATTAAAAGCAAACTGTACTCTGAATAGCTGCTGTCTAACTTGAACTGCTTAACTAAGAAAAACAGTTTGAATGTATTTATGTGATTACAAACAAACAAGAGACTAAACTATTAACATGTGGCTACTGAACCCCATATTAATACATACCCAGCTGTTCTGAAGGCAGACCTGCCCACAGTGCTTTCTGCTCAGGAGAGGGACTGCAGGAACGTGACCTCTTGGAGTCATTCCATTTGAAATTTCGTTTGTATTCACTTAAACCCTAAAAACGTAAATGGAGGCAGCACAACTTAATGCAATCCTCAAAACTCCAATGAAAATGTTTTTTCCCCCCGATCACTGAACAACGCTAACATTAATAATAAATAATCCTTGCATTTGATAAGTGCCTTTCACGTAAGGAGGAAGTCTCAAAGTGCTTCACATGTTATACTGTAAGATGCATTGGCTGTGTATTTTGTAGGAGATGAGCTAAAACTATACAGAAGAAAAAGTGGAAACAAAATGCACAACAGTTCATTCAGCATCTGACAAGTAGAAAGATAGATTGACATTTTGGATATTAACCTTTAAAAGAACAATTACACCAGAAACTGTATTTCTCTTTTAGATGTTAAGTGACTGGCATTTTAGTTTTCATGTTAAACCACGTTGTGTTCAAGAATAATGCTTATATATTATATGGACAGAATAGACATAAAATAGACATTTTAATCTGCGCTATACCTGTTGATTATCGTGATTACTAAAACAAATCTTTAAAAAAAACTTCAAATGCAAATTTTATTTTTATTCTTACCTTAATGAGTGACAAACTGTTCCCACGTGTACGAGATGTAAATACTTCCTATGATCTGTTCTAAAATTGCCTTTCTCCACAACCCTGAAATAGTGCCCTCTTGTCCTGCTACCTTGGTATATATGTGCTCAGTGACTTTAGTGACTGGAAGTGTCTTATTAATGAACATAGTATGTATATATTACAATATATTAATATAAGCAGCTTGAAATCCATTGCCTAGGCATTAAGTATACAAGGCTGTATGATTACATTTTGTGTGTAGCTTTGCTTATATAATTTGGTAAATCAACTGGACATGAAAATGATAGAAATGGAAATAATTGTATTGAAAAGTTCTCAAATGAAAACATTTCCTCAAAAAAAAATGATAATTTGGTCACTCAATCCACGACTGTTTCTGGGACACTGCTGTGCGCAATTGGCTGCAGCATTTTGCTCACAAAAGTGAATTAATTCACTTTACAGTATATTCTGTGAAGTGCTTTGAGATGTTTCGAAGACATGATAAGGCGCTATATCAAATGCAAGGACTATTATTATATACAGTCAGGGAAGGTCAATTCTCAGTGTGTAGGATAAGATGAAGTCGCTGGGATGGTTGTAGGGATGTTGAAATTGCCCTCATCCTGCCTGAACTGAGAAGTACAGGAAAACATCAGTGATGGTACTCTTGATCACCATATATGGTGGAAATGGCTCTATATAGAGGTAAATTGTGACACCACTCCACTCCATAGTTGGACAAATCTGACAATATTCATTGTCCAGCTCAAACAAGAAAGGCATTGGGCCAAGTGCTGGCCGGACAGCATTTGTGACCACAGTAAGGCTATATTGATGGGAAAGGAGAGGGTTTTTTTCACAAAAAAAACTATTACAATTTTAAAAAGGTTAGATATCAAAAGCAACGACCTAAGTGTGTTTCATAATTTCCATGTGCAAAACCCACATCACATTTGGTTCAATGTAATAAAATATGCCAAGGATAAGCATGCTTTTTTTATTTTTAAATGTCTGTTCATTGTCTGTTCATAAATCTGGTTAATTCGGCACTTTTAGTATTTTCTTTTTAACACTGAATTGTAGAATTAATGGTGAAATAGATCATCTCTGTGTGTTTTATTCCAAATAGACATTTTAATCTGCAGTTCATAGACATCCTTGATCCAAGCATAATCCTGATACAAACTGCAGCTGATCCAAACAACATTTCTTATGGAAACTAATGCTTTCATGGCGTGTTTGTGTGGGAGGGTGTGGGTTAGGGGTAAGGGGGGTAACATACATTAACTATATCCTCCATGACACGATCCACTTGCAGGATGCTATATAAGTGCAAGTTGTTGCACAAAGTGCCCTGTCTCTGCCCCTTCACAGCTGGTTTACCAATAAAACGCTGCCGGCTTGCAAACCGCCTGCAACAAACTCCTTCATAACAAAAACAAAAAAACTCATTAACGTGTTGTTGGGCCTATTATTAGACAGGCACAACATGACCTCAATGTATGTACAGTATTACACTGACATTAGTGTATTAAATCCAGATTGGCTGGGGAGCGAAATTACATAACGGTATAGACTCATAGCTATAATCCCACTCAACCTAGACAGGAAGGAATTTTGCAGGATTAAGTATAGTGTTCTCAGCAATGGAATTGAAATCGCAGGATAGTCACTGACAGATGTTTGCAGGTTTTTTTTTGACAGGCACCAGAAATATTCTCCCCATCCCAACTCCTCAACCCCAACACCACTCTGCCGTGAGATCTGTACCTCCTTCTCTGCAGTTTGCACAGTTTAAATTGATAAACGACAATTGCTTTTTTTTAAAAAAGGACATGATGTACAGCGATCACCGCAATCCCCTGCAATCCCCTGCTCTGTCCAACAGCAGAGAGAAGTACGTGATTTAATTTGGAAAACAGAACTTGCAGCAAGTCACCCCACAGACATACAACTACCCCCTCACACACACCAACCCCACCACCCTCCCTCCCTCCACACACACACACACAACTACCCCCCACACACACCAACCCCACCACCCTCCCTCCACACACACACACACAACTACCCCCCACACACACCAACCCCTCCACACACGCACACACACACACAACTACCCCCCACACACACCAACCCCACCACCCTCCCTCCACACATACACACACACACAACTACCCCCCACACACACCAACCCCACCACCCTCCCTCCACACACACACACACACACACACACACACCAACCCCACCACCCTCCCTCCACACACACACACACACACACACACCAACCCCACCACCCTCCCTCCACACACACACACACACACACACAACTACCCCCCACACACACCAACCCCACCACCCTCCCTCCACACACACACACACACACACACAACTACCCCCCACACACACCAACCCCACCACCCTCCCTCCACACACACACCTACCCCCCACTCCACAAACAGAACTGCACCCCCCCCCCCCCCCCACACACACACACACCTCATACACACATACCCCCCCCCCCCTCCACACACACACACACATTGTGTGTGGGGGGTACACAACTACCCTCCCATCCACAACCCCCTACACACACACACCACACACACACACACAACTCACTTTCCATTCACTCATTAAAACCTCGTTGCTTGCAAATCAATTCCCTCCTCCTCCTCCTCCTCGTTATTATTATTATTATTAATATTACAACAAACAATCAATGGATTATTATTATTATTTCTACTACTATAACAATTCCTCTCCCTCCCTAACCCCAGCCCAGCCCACTCCCCGCCCTCCAAAAATAATAATACATAAATTTAAAAAAAGGAAACCTATTTTAAAGCAGAAGAGAATAGAATACCCCTCTCCTCTCCAAAACAAATAATAATAATAATAATAATAATAAAGTCATGCACTGTGCTCACCCTGAAGTGTACGGGCATCCCTGCAGCGGGGGGGGTGGGGTGGGTGGCGGTGGGTGGGGGCGTGGTGGTGGGGGGTTGTGAGGGGGTGGTGAGGGGTGGGTGATGGTGGGGGGTGGGGGTTGGGGGGTGGGGGTGGTGTGGGTAGTGGGGTGGTGGTGGGGGGTGGTGGGTGGTGGTGGTGTGGGGCTGGTGGGGGTGGGGGGTGGGGTGGGTGGGGGGGGGGTGGGTGGGGGGTGGTGAGGGTGGGTGATGGTGGGGGGTGGTGCTGGGTGGGGGGTGGGGGTGGCGGTGGGTGGTGGGTGGTGTGGGTGGGGGTGGTGTGGGTGGGGGTGGTGGGGGGTGGGGGGTGGCGGTGGGTGGGGGGTGGTGTGGGTGGGGGTGGTGGGGGTGGGGGGTGGCGGTGGGTGGTGGGTGGGGGTGGGGTGGCGGTGGGTGGTGGTTGGGGGGTGGGTGGCGGTGGGTGGGGGTGGTGGGGGGGTGGGTGATGGTGGGGGGTGGTGTGGGTGGGGTGGTGGGGTGGGGTGGCGGTGGTGGGGGGTGGGTGGATGGGTGGGGGGGTGGTGGGGGTGGCGGGGTGGGGGGTGGCGGTGGGTGGGGGGTGGCGGTGGGTGGTGGTTGGGGGGTGGGTGGTGTGGGTGGGGGGTGGGGGGTGAGCAGAGTGAATGGAGCCGCTCAGTCTCTCTCTCTCTCTCTCGGCAACAATGTACCGCTCTGTGTGCCGTTGGTTTCCTTAGAGCCGCGTCCCTCGCCACGCGCACGCGCAGTGCACCCCTCCCCCTCCCCCCAGCGCCAGCCTCCCTCAGCCAATCAGCATGTCCCGGGCTGGTTTGTGGGTGGGGCTAAGGGGAGAGGGGGGGGGGAGGAGGGAGGGAAGGGGGAGGGAGGAGGTGGAGGAGGGAGGGGAGGGGCGGAGGTGGGCATTGGGAGGGGATACAGCCAATGTCTTGACTTCTGAAAGGCGCCCTGAGCCCACCGCTCGCGCCTCTCATCGAAGTCGCCACGAGGTCTCCGCGCACCGGGAAGAAATCCCTTCAAAGACGACGACGACGACGATGATGATGATGATGATGATACTAATAATTTGGTCACTTCAATCCACGGCTGTTTTCTTTGCGGGACGCTGGCCGCGCGCGATTGGCTGCCGCGTTTCGCCCGCCAAGTACAGTCAATTCGCTGTACTGCCTACTCAGTGAAACGCTTTGAGACGCCTCGAAGTCGTGATCCGGGGCTATATCAAATGCAAGGGTTGTTATTATTATTATTATTATTATTGTTAATTAATTAATACAAATGCAGTGTGGTGGGTTCTGTCCTTCTTGCTCTATCCTCACCGATAGAGCAACAAGGACAGAAACTACAATGCTACATCTGTCAAACCGCACCACCAGTCAGTCTGAAGGAAGGAAGCCCAGTCCAGCCCCACACTGACCTCAGATCTATCTCTTGACAGTTTTGATCTCACGGTATCATGGGTTATTTCCCCTGAAGGAGTATAAAGCCATAAAATGGCATGAAAAGGATTATAAACCCTAGGCTGTCCTCCATATGTTCCTAATAATGTTGCAGTTCATACCTTGTACCCCAGAGCAAAGCTTTTAACAGATGGCAGGCAGTGCAGTACATTATCTCCATTTATTTCTTATCCGGATCATTTGACCACCCATACTAGTTAGTTATATCTTAACAGACCTGTGCAAATCAAGCTCCACATTCAAACGATCAGTGTTTAATTGAGTTGCTGCAGATTTCATTATTTGCTTCCAGCATTTTGTGTTTTGAAACAAGTAGGTATTAGCTAGCTCCAAGAATCCTACACATGCATGCCCATTAGAGTTTTTGTTCTAAAGCTCCTATCTGATCATCATATACTCATTATTTTTATAATTGCTAATGAAAATAACAAATGTAATTATAAAAAGCTCAATGCCTGAAAGAACTTTTTTTATGAGGTCAAGACTGAAGCTCTTGTGTATTATTTGTCCCTTTGCCCATCTTAGCTCTTAAGACACCACCAACAGCAACAACAGCAAAACTACATTTGCATAGCGCTGTTCACATTGGGACGACGCCCTGTCACCACACACACACCACAACCATCCTCAGCTGAGAGGGTGGGCACATACTCATAATCTTTTCACAGTGGCACAGGAGAGACTGTCAAACACTGCACCCCTATAATTAACGAAGTGTGCAATGGCTGACTAGTGTTATTTCAACATTCACAAATCTCTTCTTCGCATTGTTCAAAGTAGTGTTATTGTGAAGCTCTGCCACTAGGAGAAATTGACACTCTCCATACTACCAATTTATCTCACTCACTTTCTGGTGCCATCAGCAATATGGAAAAGGAATAACTGAGTGAGGAGAAAATCCAAAGCCGAGCTGGTCTGGGGTGACTCCCTTTGATTTGCTTCCTTCACTTTGGAAACATTGGATCACTATTTGGTATCATTTCACAGTGGCACAGGAGAGGCTGTCACTCTGTACTCACTGTACACCTATCACACTGCACTCCTAACATTAACAAGGAATTCATAGATTGATCTGTGCTATTTCAGCATTCGCAAATCTCGCCTTCACATTGTTCACAGTACCAGAAGCCATAGAGAATCCCATAAATCACTGCACACCAAGACAGCACTACACATTTATACCTACACACCAGGTCGACAAGGACACGATGATGGGAGTGAGGTACCTTGTGTGGTACAGGAATCCTGGACAGCAAAGTTCTGCACGAGTTGAAATCTGTGAAAGATGGAATGAGAAGGCCAGTGAGGAGAGTAGTGGTGAAATCTTTTCTAGAGGTGCTGAAGACATGATTAATGGCTTCAACAATCGTGGTGATATACGCAAGCAATGTTCCAGAGGTGGAAGAAGACCGCCTTAATGATGGATCAGATGTGGAATTTGAAACTGAGCTCAGGTCATTAGAATTTTAGTCAAAGGCGTGTAGGCACTGGAGAACTGAATATGATAATAATAATAATAATAATAATAATCCTTGCATTTGATATAGCACTTTTCACGTCGGGAGGACATCCCAAAGCGCTTCACAGAACACACTGTAAAGTGAATTAACCGTATATTTGTGGGCGAACGCGGCAGCCAATTGCGCACAGCAATGCTTCAGTCTTGATGAAATTGTCCTCAGAAAGGTTAGCTGTCACTGATGTGGTGGTCAGCATTTATAGGATATACTGGAGCTCCTTTAAAAGCCCTATAAAGTGGGAAAATTTCTAAAAAGAACACCACCATTGTATTGTGCGGAATAGGAATGTCACTCCTGAAGCTCAATATTGGCTAACACTCAATTTGTTTCTCGCTTGATATTGATACTGTATTAAGGAGTAAATTAATTAGTTTGTATTATCTGAAATGACAGAATTGACTTTGACTGACAGATAATTATCAGATGTTAAATAGGCCAATGGGAGAGGAGAATAAGTTTAGGCGATAGTAATCTTAACGCAATAAATACAATGTAATGTTTGAAATGGATATCAGAAGCCATGCAGCATTGTGTGATTGTAACGTGAGCTAAACTATGAACCAGTAGATGGCATCCCACCAGCTCTGTGTGCAATAATACATTGCCAGGCCACCCCATGAGAATGTTTCTTTGTTGATATTGAGTTATAAATTGACAGTAATTTAGGTTGGTTGGATTTGTTTAGCAAATAAATATTACTGAAGTGTAACATGGAATGTACCAGTTTACGGTAGGACATATTTAAAGGTCTTTGGATTGCAATTTTTGTTTTATTAAAGCAATAAAGAGGTCTTACAGTTTATGGTTTTAAATATTGTAATGCTACAGTCTAGAGAATTTGAAAGGCTATGTTTACTACATGTGAGATTTTATTTGCTCGTATTTTACATATTTGAAAGATATTGATACTGTAATGGTTAGGGGTTATTAAGTGTCAAGAGATATGCAGTGCATGAACATCTAATTATGTTATTACAAAGCAATAATCATAATAATAATCCTTGCATTTGATATAGCGCCTTATCACGTCTTTGAGACTCACAGAATATACTGTAAAGTGAATTGACTGTATATTTTGTGGGCTATGTCTATTTATTGTCAAATATTTTCACATTATTAACAGTGTTAATAAGCTGAGATTAAATGCAGATATCAATACCATTGGAGACACATGACCTCTCCCCCCCCCACACACACACATGCAAAAAACATACATGTACATATACTTATAGACACACATAGACATTTTTACACATACATACACTCACTTATATATATGCATATACACACACGTGCGCACAAACACACACACAACTTACACACACACTCAAATAAACACATGCCCACTCGCACTTATACACTTACATATAGACAAACACACACACCCTTATATATAAACATACACACGTACCTGCCATTCTGAAATTCCTCCAACACACTCCCTCCTTCCCCACACTCAAAGCCCATTTCACAACTTACCTCTTTGACAAATTTCAGTCATCTTTCCCCATTCGTACTTTCTTCAGCTCTCCCCACCCCCCAATCTTGGGTGTCCAGCAGTGTGAAGCACTTTGAGGCATCCTCCCGATGTGAAAGCAGCTATAGAAATATAAATTATCTTGGAAATTGTACTGTATAGACACATGCTCACACTGAGTTAATTCTTCTCTGGACAAGAGCAGCATCCTGATCTTCCCTACAGAAATGATATAAATTATACCCGCGCCAATCAACCATCAAAATCTTGCACAGCTGTGGGTGACTATAAAACTAAAGCAGTACAAAAGCTCCACATACCAGATAATTTATTAATTATAGACTAGGTAAATGTGTTGAAATCTCACACTCATACAAGAAGTCAGGAATGTTTGATTGATAGTTCAGTATTTGTTGTTGATACATTCCTTTGGATTAGATCTTAATTATTCATTTTCCTCATTATGGGGTTATCTGGTGGCTGAAGATTGATCGTTTCTGCACTGCCTATGGGACCCTGGTACAACCACAAAAAATTGTTTTTATATTGCGCCTTTCACATCGAAAGGAACTTTTCTGAGCTCAGCTTTCTGTTTTTCCAGAGCAATCAATAACAATTTGCAGAAAATTGTTGGATAAATTAAGGGTTGATTTCCATGAAACACTACATTCTCTAAAGCTGCAGAGCTGCATTCTTTATGCACTGCACAACTTCTTCATGAGTGAAGTTGGCTTGCAAGGTGCCCGTTAACCTCTTGACTTATTTGGCTTGCAAAGGCAGCGCAGTTATGGGTCATTGCTCAATATGTAGTACAGTGAATCACGAGACAAATACCACAAACAAACATATAAGGGTCTATTACAAAAGAATGCAGACTTGCTTTCTGACTAATAAGAGACAGCACATAAATATGCCAAGATTGTACTTAGTGTATTTATGTCAAAGCTCTTATTGCAGTACTGAACTGTTTTTTTTGTTACAAGTTGTGTACAGAATCTGAGTGATTGATTTGATTTGGTTCATTACCTGAAGGAATTCAAGATCCTCATCCTCACCTACAAGGCCATTCACGGCCTTGCTCCCTCTTACCTCTCTGATCTACTATCCCCCTACTTACCTGCCCGTACCCTCCATTCCTCTGGCTCCGGTCTGCTCCACATCCTCCACCCCAACCGCCCTACCATCGGTGGCCGGGCCTTCAGCCTCTCAGCCCCGAGGCTCTGGAACTCTATCCCCCAGTACCTTCGCTTCCTCCCTTTCCTCCTTCAAGGCCGGTATCAAGACCTTTCTCTTTGACCGTGCCTTCAGCTCCCCTCTCGACTCTCTACCCCCTCCTCGCTCCTTCCCTTCCCTCCCCTCACGCTGACCATTTCCCCCTTGCTTGGGTCCTGACCCAACTGTCTAGCGCCTTGGGACATCCTCCCGACGTGAAAGGCGCTCTATAAATGGAATCTTGTTGTTGTTGTTGAGTGGTGCCCTTGCACTTGGCACTTTCATGCAAGCTTATTTCTTAGAACAGCGCAAAGCAATCAATGGTGAAAATGTAACATTGATCATGACAGCATGACTCTACATTTTGGTGGGATTCTCCTTATCCTTCTGTTTCCGTAACCCCATTCTGGCAATGGGGAAAATTTTCCTCTACATCTGTGCGCACTTTTTAATGTGGTTTGAAGATTATTTAATTCATATTCAGGTCTGGGAACCTCATCTCATGATTTTGTAGCTCTAAGTTCTAGAAGTATCCTAGCTACTTTCCTTTCAACCTATACCAATACTTCAATATTATTTAGAAGGTACAGTGACCTCAAAGTTAACATAACATTGGTGATTCTCTAAAAGTCGGAAGGTTTACACATCCTTGCTCTTCAAGTGTCTCTCCATTCACTGACCATATGAGAATCAACCCAAATATTCCTCTGCTTGAAAACACCTTAAAATCCTGTGAAGTGCTTTGAGATGTTTTGATGACGTGATAATCAAATACAAGGATTATCTATTTGTTTATTATTTCCACTTGAAGTCAAATGCCCTTGAGATGCAACCCAATATTTATTGACAGTAGCTTCATAGTAACCAGACATTTCAGCAAACAATCAATAATAATATCCATTGTTTGTTTGCACCCATTGTTTTGAGGTGTGTGTCGTATTTTGTTTTGTATGTCTGTAAATTTTACAGGTTAGGAAAGTATGATTCTATTGACATGGCTGAAGTCAAGCATTCATCATTTGGAATACCATTGACATGAACTTGCATCCATTTTACTGCTCTGTCCTGCAGAGAGTGGAATCCATTGCAGTGCATCATTGCATTGTCCTCAGAGATATAGATTTAATTGACAAAGCCTCGAGGGCTGTACAGTGTGTGCAAGGAGTTAAAAGTGGATTTGAAGACTGAGCCAGAATGGATTAAAGACGGAAAGAGAAATCAAAGATTGCAAACCCATTTTTTTCAATTGAAATAAAGTTCAGTTGACAGCAAATAACAACTTGTATTTAGGCAAATCAAGTTTTATAATTAGACTGTCAAAATACATCCTTTATAATTCAACTACAATGTGACATGTATTATGAAAGACTAGATTGGATCAAAACCAGATATGTATTTACAGTTTCTTCAATCCAAATCAACAAATGTTGGTTAGGCCAAATAGTTTCTTTGCATGCCATATATTCTATATACATTCTATATAAATGTTAACCATGCAAATCATTTTGGAAATATTTGTTCTGCTGTCTTAACTGAAATTTTACTTCCTGGCTGTATGTGGGACACATTGTGGTGCGTAAATTGGCTGTTATGCTCGCCTACAAAATACAATCATTACACTTTATAGTAAATCTTGTGAAGTGATTTCAAATGTCCACCTGACGTGAAAAGCAGTATATCAAATCCAAGTATTATTAAAATCTTTTATCTTAATAATAAGGATTATTATTATTAAGCCTGAGCTCTGGTTGGTGAAGAGTCATCTTTTAATCTAGTTTGTCTAGTAATTGCTAAAATGTTTGCAGAATTCTCATCTGCACCCAGATTTGAAATTGAAAGAAAGAAGTGAGTTTAAAGATAAATGCTTTAACAGTAGAGCTTCCAATATTGGCACCAGTGTTGGTGCCTTGTTTACTGAAGAGCTGGATCACCTATGCATTTCCTGATGGGAATTCTATATTCGGAAGGTGTGGAGAAGGATAGGAGGAACAATGTTTGTAAGAATAAGAATGTGAACAAAGGTTTTTTTTTAAAAAAACAGCGGTAAGGGAGAAAGTTCACCCAGATCTAGATTTATTCTACTTCTGTCATGTTTTAAAGTGAATAAACAATTTTTTGCAAAATTGTTGAATCCAGTCATAAATTTCAAGCAACTTTGCTGTGGTACTTAAAAGAACTTACAGAAAACTGGCTTCAAAATTAAGGGTGTGTTTAAGAATTTCCCAATTCTGCAAGCTCTGAAATACTACTACTATTGTAGTAAATAGAATAAATTTAGGCCCAGGTAAAATTTCTCTCCATATATTGGGAAAATCCATTGAACTCATTCTCTTCACAAATGTTGCCATCTTCAATAACCTCAATCTTTTGATGGAGGAAATGTTGAAATAAATCTTCGAATGTATTTGGTAGTTTGGTTAGATTTTATTAGACAGTACAAACAATGCATGTCTATTTAAAAATGTACTGAAACGCAACATTAAAAGGGGCCAAGAAAAGTCACTTTTGTACGAGAATTATTATCACTGTTGTATGGTAAACATTTTCAATGCATTTCAAGCATTTGTAGTTACCTTAGAACGATACAGCAACATTTGTTAAAGCACTAGCTTTAGGTGACCATGTCATATTTAATAGAAACATAGATATAAAGTGTAAAATATCTCACTGGGTACATAAAATGCCTTAATTGTCTCCATATTTTAAAATGAAATATTGGTGCAATAATCAAATAAAATTTCTGCTAGTAAGAAATGGTAGAATGGAAATAACAGCATCGCAGTGTTTAATCCCAAGCTGAAAACCACAGTCATGTCCAAGGGCTGCCCATTATTTGAAATCATTTTGTCTCAGTGAGTTGTTTTAGTTTTCAGGCAGGCTGCTTGAGGAACTGCAGTGTGGAAGAGAGATATCCCATCTCAAGAAATTATGAGTTGAGGGCAGGGGTTGGTGTGTGTGTGGGGGGTGGGGTGGGGTGGGCGCGGGATAGAGGAAATCTGGCAATATTGCATTTGCCTGACTTTACCTGTCCCAGTTTGTGGTGCAGCATTTGTGGAGAAATCAATCAGGCCATGTACAGCCTCGCATGCCAACTACATATGTCAGCCTTACATGCCAGCTACATATGCCAGCCTCACATGCCAGCTACATATGCCAGCCTCACATGCCAGCTACATACGCCAGGCACACATGTCTAGCTGGAAAAATTGTAGTAGCAAGTGATTATCGGTGGAGGGGGAGCTAAACCCAAGAAAATATATTGAGACAGATGGAACTTTTATGTTGTGGTGCTTGGTTCCCTTTTTCGGTGTGTGAAGAGGATTTCTTACACTGCAACTTTTAGAAACATACTTCAATTCTGACTTCCACATTATCTGTGTTAATATTAAAGCCAACATTACCTTTGTTTTGCTCCCTTCTCACTGACAAGTCACTTGCAACATAACTAATACAGTATACATCATCTCCACAATCCTGCCCTAAATTGCAGACTGTTTAAGCTGTTTAGCTTTTACTATTTAAAACAGATCTGTCTCTATGTTATCAGCATGAAATTCATTGTTTAAATTTATAAATAAATTTAGCTTCTACATCACTGAGACATGCTAGACAGCTTCAGATTAATTCTTGACAATATTAATTTCAAAGAAAAATGCCTACAGGACATTGCTCTCAAGAACAATTTTAATTTTATGCTATTTCCTTAATTACTAGTGTTGTATAAAGCTGTTCTTTTTTTTAATCAATTAACCACTTCAAAACCTCAAGACATTGCATAATTTGTAGCTAGCTATTGTACTCTCTCCTCATGCATGTGAAATAAACATCTCTTGCCTTGTTTCGCATTACAGGAAATAATGTGAAGTTGTATAGTTGGCCTCAGAATAGATGATCAGCCCTTTCATTGTTGTGAAGCATTCATTTTGCTGCCTTCCAGTTCCTCCTTCTATTTTTGTTTCAGGAAATGTCAGTAGTGCTGCCTATAAGAATTACTGTCACACAGTGTGCTCTATGTTTACTACACTACAAACCAGTCACTCTTTTAGCCGGATAGAAAGAGAAAAAGAATTGTTGCCTGGATCTAAATCTCTCATTCGATCACAACCAGATTCTCTGTCACATCTTCAAGCATTACACAAGACATGTGTGGTTTGGTTGCAATAAATGATTCTAACATGATATTATCAAAAATTGGTAATAATGACATACCAGCTCCTGGGACATGTTTAAATCATTTTCATTGTTAAAGCTAAAGGTTTATAAGATAGGCTATGTGTTAGCATTTTGATGGATTGACCGCCTATAAGAAAATTTGAATTTGTGTGTTGAATTAACTTTGTGTTGATTTGTCATCTGTCTGTGCTTTGCATTGTAGGTGAGCTTGGTGCTTGAAGCATTGCACGTTCAAAAAGCAACTAAATCAATATTTAAAGGGCATGACAAGTAGAAGCTTGCATGGTTACTATTTTTCATCACCAAATTGAACATTAATCATTGGAGGTACTAAAACCTGTTTGAACTTGAATTTAATATGCCCCAAGCATATTAAAACTAAGGCACTGAAAGACAAACCTCTAATACCGTTGGCGCTATGTATATGTGAGTAACTAGGAAATCATTTCAGATGTCTGTCAGAACATGCCTAAGGACTGCTACACATCACATGCTTTAAATACTTTTGTTACAATGCAGCAAGTAATTTACTGATTGATTTCCTGAAAGATACTGGAGCGAATCGTTTTCCATAAGCAATTTGCACTCCCAGACAACTCAACCCGATGAGTTTTCAGGCAGAAAGCGAAAGATACAGGACCCAAAGGAAAAGGTGTGGCCTGCAATAGATCTCAGCAGAAAGTCAAATTATAGCACAGCATATCCTCATATTGAACAGGCTTTCTTTTTATATCTAAAAAGTCATTTGTTAACTGTTTCTTTCTATTCTGGATTAAAAGACACATGTTTGATGAGAAAGGGCAAATTAATTAGTAATATTTTTCTGTGCAAAAAGATAATAATAATAATCCTTGCATTTGATATAGCACCTTATCATGTCCTCAAGACGTCTCAAAGATAAAGCAAAATAAAAAAAGATGAGTCCTGTCGTCAACATCACTGCTGTCTGTGGGGTGTGAGTACCAGACCGCTCCTGTAAGTTAAGCTTCTGGTGCAAGTATGAATGAGGGCTGACTTTCATTTTTTTTGGTATATTTAGTGGCCTTGGTGGTGTTATCATTACATTTACTGACAAACGAATAATCACCTTTAGTAGAGTCTGCACAGGTCACCTTCCAGTGGACTGACACACCACTGCCCTGCATATCACTGCCCTGGCACACCGATCACATTGGCACACCAGCTATACTGGCACAAAGTAAAGTCTAGATAATTGAAAGATTGATGAAAAAAATCAGCTGAAAGAATCTCATAATAGATTTAATGTGATCAAATGGTCGATTTTTCTATAAATGTGACTGGAGCGGATCCAAAAGGAGGCCTGCAATCTATTTAAACACATATTAGAATTTTAATCTAAATATTTGAGGAGAACAGTTTCAATCCAGTGAGCTAAAGTAAATAGCTCTTTTATTTTTAAATTGCTGTTTACTCTTTTGATGGCAAGCCTCTGTTTAAAGAAACATAATGTAAGTATGTTAAAGGTAATGAGTACAAACATTTGAAAACCCATCTGTTACACTTCTCAGAAGATGTGTAACCCTGAGATCTCAGACATGTCAGATACATACTTCAGACATCTATGCAAAGATTGATGACCAGGCAATGCATGGTTTACAAGTGCCGATGTTTCAACAGTTGCCTTATGAGAAGCTAGAAGATCATTCACCCTAACGCTGTCAGCTAGGGTCAGTTGCTAGCTCTCTGGGTCAGAAGGCAGTGGGTTCAAACCACACATCGGGACTTTGAACTCACATAGTCTAGGCTGACACTCCAATACAGTGCTAGGGTGTGCTGGATTACTCTGGGACGTTACTCTGCGTGAGGAGTGCTATATAAGTTCAAGTTGTTGTTGTTGGAGATGGTGTGCTTTGTATTAAATGTTAAATCAAGGACCTGTCCACCTGTTCAGGTGAATGTTAAAGATTCCACGGCACTATTCAACAAGGGAAAGGTGTTTCTGCTTGTGTCTTAGTCAACAATCCCCCAAATAAAAATGTCTGGCATGTTTGCCAACAAAATATTAATCACTACATTTTAACAGTACAATCCTATGATACAGTACAACCTATAAAGTGCTTTGGGACATCCTCATGACACAAGAGATGCTATATCAAATTATTATTGGATTATTATTGAGGTTAGCCACCTGATTGATGGTACAGACATTATCAAATTATTTTCAGGTTTTTCGAATCTGTGGATTTGAAGGTTACCAGGGTTAATGTGACAAGACTTTATTAGTTGGATGTTTGTGATATTTGCACTGAGCGTGAACGGGATGATCAGCTGCAGTGAGTGTAAAAATATCACAGTGTGAAATGTAATTGTACGCCCTGTCATCTGTGATGCCTATCTATTTTCCATCTCTTGAAAGTATCAAACTCTGAAAGAGTTCCCGTAATACATTGTAATTGGTGTGATATCCTGTATGTAACTTTCCGTCAATATATATGCAATATACAGAGTAATCACATAAAATGTATGCAAAATAACAAATATGCTGCAATATAACTTTATTAAAATCTTTATAGCTACTTAATGTATGGAGATTTGCTGTGTTCTGTTCCTTTGTGGTTCAGAATACAACAAAAACTAAATGATGTCAACTACATTTTCCCCTCACTTATTATGTTCTTCTAGTTTTAAAACAATAACTTAAAATAAGGTATATAGTAGAACCCAACACATCCTGCTTGCGTCTGCTGAGGACACAGCTATTTTGTAATGTAATGTTTTGAATGCACATAATGATACACAGTAATTGAAACCATGAAGGTACAATTCACATGAGAGAAACAAAACTGCAACTCAGCATTGCTTCAGCTGAGCAAAATATAACCCTACACATGAAGCAGTGCCACTATTACACTTGCTCAATAAATTACCCTAAGCTGACACTCCAGTGCAGTGGTGGTGAGCCATCAGAGGTTACGTTAAACAGGTTCAGTAGACATTAAAGTTGACATGGCACTACTCGAAAAATGAAAGGGGAAGTTTCTTCCAGTGTTCGGGCCGACAATTCCCCCAGCTAAAAAAATTGGGGATTTCCAATTCACCTTCATGGCTGTTTGTAAGACATTGTTTGCCTATAATTGCACCATCATGACACTTTACAGACAGATTATGTGAAGTGCTTTGAGACATTTTAGTGTGATAAGGTAATATAAGCAAATGCAAGGATCATAATTACTGTTTGTTAAAAGTATAATTTATAAGTTTATAATTGTTCAGTTCATTTTCAAAATTCTTTAAACTATCTCCTGGAAGCACCCAGTTGTAATGTTTCAAAGGATCATATGTGTAAATATTTAGAGTGTTATTTTAGAATTTAATTTCAAGTATGTACAGATTTTGTGTTTGGTATGTTACAAGGATTTAAAGTATTTAAAGGTTTGTTTCCACTGGTGGCTTCACTGGAGCCTCCAGCAACTTTTTCCAAGCAGAACCTGAGGCTTGGGCATTGTGGTGTGCTTAGCTCTTTACCAGCGATAGAAGGTTATCTTCACTCTTACACTACAGATCCTTACTCCAAATATTTTGAAGACAGACACCCAGCGAAACATTCTTTGAATAGTTCTCTGTTATTTATTCCAAATATCTGCCAGGATCAGCAATGCTGTGCAATCGTGTAAATGGTTGTTTTTTTAAAACAAATCTCTCCGGGAAACATGGTGAAATTTGGGAATAATAATAATAATAATAATCCTTGCATTTGATATAGCGCTTATCACGTCTTCTCGACGTCTCAAAGCGCTTCACAGAATAGACTGTAAAGTGAATTGACCGTACATTTGTGGGCGAAACTCGGCAGCCAATTGCGCACAGCAGTGTCCCACAAACAGTTGTGGATTGAAAATGACCAATGAATGTAAAAGAACATGAAAAATTTCTGCATGAGATCACAGTGACAGGGATAGTTGGTATGTCGACCTTCCTCAAAAGCTGTTAAAACAGACATTAGAATTCTGGATCAGCTGGGAGCACTCTCGTCTTTGGGTTACAAAGGTATAAATTCAGGACCCACTTTGGGATTTGAGCTCACAATCCAGACTGACACTTCAATGCAGTACTGGGGGGCATGCTGCTTAGTCAGAAATGCCGTCCTCAGGATGAAACATTAAACCTAGGACTCATCAACAACAACAAAATTACATTTGTCATCCTGTTTAGGTGGGCTTTAAAGGTGACGTGTTACTATTAGAAAAAAAATAAAGTTTCTCCCAGTCTTGACCAACAATCCTCCAGATAAATTGACCATTCACTACCTGTTTGTGGAACCTTCACTAAACTGGACAGCAATTACCTGTGAAAAGCTTTCAGATGTTTTGATATCATTGATGCTCTATCAATTGCAAGGATCCTTAACATAATTAACTGGTGCCTTTCTTATAATATTTAAAAAATTGCTAAAAGTAAGTAACTTGTGGAGGCTTTCCTGGAAAACTAGTGAACAAATCATAGGTTTCCCTTCAGTTAATGTTTGCTCCCGTGAGGGTTCGCCAAGCATGTGAAGCTTTGCATATAAGAGCTAGAGTTCTTGGACATTAATAATAATTATCTTTGCATTTGACATAGCACCTTGTGCATCAGGAGGATAGCTCAAAGATTTTTTGACATCATTTTGTAAGATTTACTATAAAGTGTAGTGACTGTGTATTTTGTAGGTGAACATGGAAGCCAAATTGCACGAGGCAATGTCCCACAAACAGCCATGAAATGAATGATCGATTTTATTTGGGGATCGTTGGCTGAAAAATCCCTTTTGTTTCAAATAGTGCCATGGGACCTTTAACATCCACCAGAACAGGGCAGCTAAGACCTCCGTTTAATAGCTTATCCTAAGGACGGCAACTTCCACAATACTGTGCACTCCCAGCTCTGCACTGGACTATATGAGTTCAAAGTCCTGACGTGGCATTTGAACCTACAGCCTTCTGACTTAGAGGCAAGAGGAGTAACAGCTGATTCAGGCTAACACATTGACACTGCCGGGGAAAGAAAGAGTTCTTGAGGCAGGAGCAATGGTGTGCGGAGCTTCACTACTGGTCCCCTTGGCAGAATTTTTTGGAATTGATGTAGAGGAAACTGAAACTCATCAGTTCCTGAATTAATTGGATTTCTGTGTGGCAACTCTTGTGGTGCTGCTTCAATAAAGAGGAACTGGAAGCCTTACCACATTGCTCCAGTGTTATAGTGGATGGACTCTGACATGAAGTAGGCCATCCTCACACTGTACTGAATTTAGAAGGACAAATATACAGTCAATTCACTTTACAGTATATTCTGTGAAGCGCTTTGGGACGTCCTCCCGACGTGAAAAGCGCTATATCAAATGCAAGGATTATTATTATTATTATTAAAAGATGGGTTTTCCACAATATTTTTCTATGGGTCAGGCATGGCTTTGTGAATACTGAAATTGTGACAAATTGGATTGAGGTTCAGTACATTTTTCCTAATCAATATCCATTTTCTATATTGCCTATTCCCAAAATGTACACTAGGTTCAAAAGTATCCCGAAAACACATGTGGGGGCAACATTGGATTGATGTTTTCCTTTCAAGCAAGGGGGCTGAGGTCAGCAGTATAATTCCCTTTGGTTCCTATGATGTGCAAAATAGACTATTTAGTAGCATGCACTTCAAACAGAAGAACATCAATTCTAGTTGCAGCGCAGAGGACCAGCAGCATTTTAAATGATGGCAGGTGTCAACATAAAGGTGTGTTTTCCTCCTTGTATTCCAATGAAACTAATAACATTTGAATTAGAATAATGATTATGATTACAAATGACTACATTTAGAGAGATGTAGTCTTCAAGAGAATGGATATATACAGCCTTTAACTTCAAACTTTCAAACGTTGTCATACGTTAAAATCACTTCTGGATAAAAAAGTACCTCTACCTTGTTTAACTAATACCTGACGTTTCAAGAATATTCAAGCTTTTCTCAAGGGTCTGTCTGAGTAACTTTGCATAATGAAGGCTCACGTGAGTATGTAGTTTCTATGACAACAATGTTTGATGTGGCTAGTTTAAAGTTCACGTCTCTTTTTATTCTGCTTGATGATAATCATTTGCATTTTTAGTGCAATGATTAATATTCAGTATGTAAAAAGTTAAGTTGATGTCAAACTAGTTGCATAATTCTCATCTTAAACTGAATAAGTAATACTGAGCACAATTGCAATGACAAATAGCTCAAATGAAAAATCAGAAGATCCCTACATTCTATCCTGACACAGTGAGTGAAAGTGGTTGTGCTTTCTTTCCTTATAATATTATGTTCCTTATTTTCTTCTTTTACAATATGATATTGCCCATACCTTCGTCTGCAGGGAAAGGTTTTCATTTCCATTTATTGCGACTTCTGAGTCTGAAGTTTGTGGGTTCAAGCTTCACATCGGGACATTGAGCTCACATAGTCTAGGCTGACACTCCAGTGCAGTCCAACAAATACACAGTCACTACACTTCACAGTAAAATCCTGTGAAGAACATCTTGATTACATGATAAGGCATTATATCAAATGCAAGGATTATAACTTTCTCAAAGAGTGCAATCACTCACAACTCCTAAATCCACATTGTAAAATTTAAAGTCATATCATCGTCACAGGTGATTTTAATGTTTACCTAGCAACCAGGAAACAGAAATTGGCACTGATCCAATTGCAGGCTGCAGGCTGGTTTGCCCGACATAACTAAACCAAATGCAAATGAAGTAAGCATTTGAATTCTCATCATCGAAAGCTACATTCTTCTTCCTGGAATTTCACCACTTGGTGCTATTCCCACAGTATGTACTCTGAGAGCACTGTCAGCATGTTCTATGGACTTTTAATCTGTTCCAAATAGCTTACTAAGCAGCAAAAATAAATGAATTAAATCCCCATTCCAAATTTTAAAAAGTATCTGTCACAATAGGACATTAATAATTACCTCAGGCTATAGAATGCAAATATGCTTCTGCCTATCAAAGTGATATGAATTTTTAGGTTCCATTCTCAGACTGACATCAGTTCTCCAAAATTTAAACTGAAAGATATGTATTCCTCTATTTATGATGTTAAATGGATTGCATTTATGCAGTTCCCTAGCTATGGCTTAAATTTAGTGTGATTCATTGAAGCTACACTTTGCCTTACTGCATGAATTAACTTTAACTATCTCAGAAAGTGACACGGAAGTAACCCAAAGTACTCCAACATGCAACATTGAGCATAACTGCATTTACATGCAGATTTGTGATTGTAGAATCCCTGGTCTGTGATTAACAGAATCTCTGATCTTTTTCAATCTACTTAATCCAAAGGCGACCTTCCTCTTGCAACAGCAACAGTATTCCAGGCTAAGTGGAACACTGAGAGATGTCATTTACTTTCCAGACTTTATAATACTTGTTTCAGTTGACAAAATACCTGCTTTAGCTGTATTCAATATGCACTTTCATACTTGTGAATATGGTTGGTTTCTTCAATGACATACAATGCTGGAATGAGCTAAAAGAGAGGAGCTGTTTCTCAGTTTATGTTTTCCTTGGTGCTGTTTTTTATTCCCAACTCCCAAGAAAGTTAAGGATCCACAAGTTGTTCTGCTTTAATGTGAGTATGGCAACAATCAATAAGACAAGAGTTTTATTAAGCATTGCCAGAGTCTACAAAAAATCCCCTTAGTAAAAGCAGTAGCTCATATTTCACACAAAAGGGGCTAAGTTCAAATCATTTGCCTCATTTGTAGATCTTGCCAGATGTCCAGGTCAATCTACCTGGAATCCATGTGAACATTGAAGTAAGAGTGATGAAAAGCAGCTTTTTGAAACAGTTCATTATGTGCGTAAATGTGTCCAAAGGATCTCACCAGCTCCATGAAATGAGACATATTTATCACAGGATTTGATAGAGGCATTTTCCACTTGTACTGTTTGCCAATCCTGATGCAAATTCTTGCTATATATTCGTTTGCGGCCACCACAACAGGAACATTAACCAAGGACAATGCTGTCTCATCCCTTCAATGGAAATAGATACAGATAATAACATTGATAATTATGGTGATTTCCTGTCATGAATAATTTTACTGGGCTAGATTTGTGGTCTGGCGATGGTGGAAGGCGGTGCCAGTTGTGGCGCGGATGTGGGGAAGAAAGGGCAGCTCAGGGTCGAACAGAACCCCGAGGTTCCTGACTGGCTTTGAGAGGTGGAGAGTGCAGCCTTGGATGCTGATGCTGTCAGTGCCTGAGGTGTGGAGGCTCTGACGAGAGCCAATCAGGAGGGCCTCAGTTTTGCGCACGTTGAGCTGAAGAAAGTTGTCTCTCGTCCAGGACTCGATGTCAGACAGGCAGCTGTCAGGACATTGGTGGTCGTGGAGTTGAGGGTAGAAAAGGAAAGGTAGAGTAGGTAGGGTGTCATCCACATACATGTGGAAGTTAACCTCATGTCTGCGGATGATGTCACCAAGGGGGAGCGTAAAGAGGGTAAAGAGGAGGGGACCGAGGACAGAGCCCTGAGGGACACGAGACAGTGCGGGGGCCGGAGGAAAAGCCGTTTGTGGAAACAAAATGAAGATGGTGGGAGAGGTACGACCTAAACCACTCAAGGAAAGGGCCTTGAAGGTTGAGGTGGGAGGACAAGCGGTGGAGGAGGATAGTGTGGTCGACCGTATCGAATGCGGCCGATAGGTCGAGGAGGACGAGGCGAGCCCCAGGCTGAGGCGAGCCCCAGGCTGAGGCCGCAGATGGTCAAGATGTCATTGGTGACCTTGACCAGGGTGGATTCTGTGCTATGGGCAGCACGGAAACCTGACTGAAGGGGTTCAAATAATGCATGGGTGGAGAGGAATGAGCGCAGCTGGGAGGCGACAACTCTTTCAAAGACCTTGGACAGGAAGGGGAGGTTGGAGATGGGCCGGTAACTTGATAGCTGCAACGCAGCAAGGGAGGGTTTTTTCAAAGTGGGAGTGATGGTGGCAGTTTTTAGGGGAATGGGAACAGAGCCAGAGGAGAGGGACAGGTTGATGATGTCTGTGAGAAGTGGGGCAAGGAGGTGGACCTGGGAGATAAGGAGTGGGGATGGGGTCAAGGGAGCAGGTGGTGGGTTTCGGGGACAGGATGCGTTTGGTGACAGAGGGTGGGGAAACGGGTTCGAAGGTGTGTAGGGGAGGATGGGTAGGAGTCGGAGTGTGGGAGGGAAGGGGTGCGGGGTGGGTGGAAGTTGGAGGGGGAGTGACCGCGGAGCAGATTCCCTTGATTTTAGATTCAAGGAAATCCAGCATCTCCTCGCAGTGAAGGTTGGAGGAGATGACCTGCGCGGGGTGGTGGGGGGGACGGAGGAGTCGGGATGTGGTAGAGAACAGAAGCCTGGGGTTGTTCTTCGCCTCCAGGATTATCCTGGAGTAGAAGGATGGCTTGGCTGAGGCTAGAGTGGAGTGGTAGATTTTGAGGAGGTCCAGCCAGATTTGTCGGTGGACGGTTAGGCCAGGTTGAGGCAGTTGCGTTCAGCGGCCCGCACCTGGCTCTTCAGTGAGCGGAGGTGGGTGGTGAACCAGGGGGAGGAGTGAGAATAGGAGACAGGGTGAGACCCTCCATATAAATTCACCCACCCACAACCATGGTCATGCACTTGACCTCGTCATCACCCACGGCCTTGACATTTCCGACCTCAGCATAGTGGACAAGGCCATCTCGGACCACTGGAATCCATGTGAACATTGAAGTAACAGTAACACTTTCATCTCCTTCTCCTCTCACATCCCTCTCTCCTCCACCAAGTCCTCAACCATCCTCTACTGCCCTTGGAAAAGGCTACCTCCTGAGATCCTCACAAAGGCCCTCTCATCATCAAACATCCTATCCCTCTGGCCCTCCAACCGCAGAGATCCTGAAGCAGCCGTCCAGCTGCTCCATGATCGCCTCTCCTCCACTTTCAACTCCCTCGTGCCCCTGAAATCTAGGACCATCTCCAAACCCACCCATTCCACTTGGTACAACAGCCATCTCTGCCGCCAAAAAATCCAAACCCATCTGCTCGAGCGCAGATGGCGGAAAACTGGCCTGACAGTTCACCGCCAACTGTGGCACGAGCATCTCCACAGCTACCGCCATTCTTTGACTCGTCAAAAATGGCCTTCTACTCCAACATCTTAGAGGTTAAACACAACCCTAAAATCTTTTTTCCATCAGCCACTACCTCCTCCGTGCCCCCACTCAGGCCTCCTCAATCTTCGTATCAAATGCCAAGTGCAAGGAGGTCATGGATTTCCTTTCTTCTAAAATACGTAACATCTGCCAGGCAGCCTCATCCACCTGCCCCTTGTCATCCACCAACACGCCCTTTCTGTCCCCCTCACCTTCCTCATCATCTGCTCCTACCACCACCCCCATTCTACATTCCTTCCTCCCCATCTGTCCCTCCTCCTTCTCACCCACCATCACCTCCATGAAACCCACCACCTGCTGCCTCGACCCCCTCCCCACCAATTTACTGGTCACCCACTCGAGCAGAGAGCCCAGAGTGAGCTACATCCGGAGTGAGGCGAAGCCAGAGTGAGAAGGAATTGGGTGAGAGAGGGAATTGCTGTGGGAACTGCTATCGTAAGTGTTCAAGTGTTGGGCTACTAAAAACTGTTAAAACTGTTGATACCATTGGTAGACTGGTCTTGTGGTGAAACTCTACAGGGAGCAACTGTAGTTAATTAGAGTTAGACTTAACCAATAACAAGCAATATACTGATTAATCACTTGATTAGGTGTTAATTCTAAATTACTGCTGACCAATTGGAAACTGGTTGCATCCAAAGGGTATATAAAGGGGACAGCGGTGAGCCCCAGGCGCATTTTTGGAGATTTTGAATAATTTAAAAAAGAATTTATGTACTATATCTTTAAAATGAAGAAAATAGTTTTTGGCTACCTATATTGGTTCATAGAATCATAGAATTATACAGCACAGAAGTAGGCCCTTCAGCCCATCTTGTTTGTGCTGGCTCTTTGAAAAGAGCTATTCAATTCAATCCCACTTCCCCGCTCTCTCCCCATACTCCTGCAAACTTGTCCTCCACAAATAATTATCTGCAATAACTACCACAAGATTTCATTTATAGAGCGCATTTCACGTCGGGAGGACGTCCCAAGGTGCTGGACAGTTGGGTCAGGACCCGAGCAGGGGGAAAATGGTCAGGGTGAGGGAGGGGGCGAGGAGTGGGTAGAGTGTTGAGAGGGGAGCTGAAGGCACGGTCAAAGAGAAAGGTCTTGAGACTGGCCTAGAAGGAGGAAAGGGAGGAAGCAAGGTGAAGGCACTGGGGGATGGAGTTCCAGAGCCTAGGGGCTGAGAGGCTGAAGACCCGGCCACTGATGGTAGGGCGGTTAGGGCGGGGGATGTGGAGCAGACCGGTGCCAGAGGAATGGAGGGTACGGGCAGGTAAGTCGGGGGACAGTAGGTCGGAGAGGTAGGAGGGAGCAAGGCCGTGACTGGCCTTGTAGGTGAGGATGAGGATCTTGAATTCGATCCTCTGGGGGATGGGGAGCCAGTGGAGGCGAGCGAGGGTGGGAGTGATGTGGTCGCGAAGCCTGGTGCGGGACAGTACACGAGCTGCAGAGTTCTGAATGACCTGCAGCTTGTGGAGGGAGGTGCCGGGAAGGCCGGCGAAGAGATTGTTCCCATAGTCCAGCCTTGAGGTGATAAAGGCGCGGACCAGAGTTTCAGCAGAGTGAGGTAGTGTTGTATCAATTGCAAGCATCAGTATTATCATTATTTATTTTATAAATTCATGAATACCACTTTTAATTAGCTAGTTGCATAGCATGTCTGTTTTATAGTCTTTAAGGATATTTTTTGGTTAAATTGAGAAAACTGGTTTTGATTCTGAATCCAATTTGTAGCTTCCTGGTTTCTTTAATTAACATGATGATAATAGTACATTTTAATATTAGTTATTGACAGACTGAGATGCAGTTGCATTGATCTGAGGATGTGAAGAATGCAGTTTAAACCTGATGCCATTTATGTTGGAACCTACCCAGTTGAATAAATCAACATGTCAATTTCACCCTGGTGCTTGCAAAAAGACTTGGAGAAGTTGTAATGGGATACAACCGTTATTCAGTAAATATATGTGGTGAAATTCTACCTAGTCTAGATTTATTCTATTTATGTAGCATTTTGGTGCATCCAGATTTTGGCAAATTGTTGAATTCAGTCTTAACTGAATCTTAATGCCAGTTTTTAGTCTTGAAGCCAGTTCTGTATTTCTTAAAAGAACTCACAGAAGTCCAGCCTGGTGGTGAATCCAAAAATGAGGCATTTATATAAGATAGCCACTCGAGATCCCAAAGCATGTTTAGGAGGAATTTCTTCATGCAGAGGATTGGGCGAAAGTGGAACTCATTGACTCAGCTGTGGTTGATGGAGAAACCATCAACATATTTAAGATGAAACGTAATGCATATACAAGGGAGATGGGACTAGATGGGTATAGGAAAGGAGTTTAGGAGGGATGAAGATTCATGTGGAGTATAAACATAAGCACAGTCTAGTTGGGTCGAATGGCCTGTTTCTGTGCTGTACAGTCTATGCAATTTTATATATTTCAACAATGGTGTTATTTATGCAGAAATACAAATATACCACTGGATTAGCACAAGGGATATCTTCACACGTCACAATTTACAGTAGATCGACAACATCACAATCAATCGTTTCCAAGCTTTTTAGCAGTGAAGATAAACATGTTTGTCTGCCCACTGTGTATGTTCACCTACATCTGCCTTTAGCAATTCGGTCATTCCTTCTCTTCCAATGATAATTAACAAGTCTATTATGAGAGGCACAACCAATAAAGGGAATACAGTCTGTTTCAATGACATCCATCAAGTTATTGATAAAGGTGAGACACCGTGGAGCTCCTCAGAGTTTGACCCCTGGCTAACTATTGTGATTAAATGAACATGCACTAATCACAAATTGCTGTTTATATTTTCTGGGAAAATTCCATTTCTAGATCAACAGCTGGTTGAAACCAGATTCTTAATAATCATTCCAACCAGTGCAGAAGACTCTTGTAATTTTGTAGATCACTATTTTTGATGTGAAGGAAATTGCTCCAAATCTAGATTATAGATTCCTAAATCTTGTATGCAGTTTGCCTATACAATGACCTTTGCTTCCATACTGTTCTTTCAAAATTATGTATCTGTAAACAGTGTTCACACATCAGAGCATACAAATTATTATCTGAAAACTTTAGGTAATTAGTCTATAGTTTTCATCAGGACAAAGATCAGAGCTGAAGGAGGAACAATTCTGACAGTTTTAGCTGAGGAGGTCTAGCAGCCTGGGATGTGTCAGCCAGGTTCAGTTGGTAGCATGCTCACCTAAGTCGAAGGGTTCAAGCCCTGCATCAGGACTTTGAACTCAGAATTTAGCCTAATGCTCCAATGAAGCCCTATGGAGTTTCTCCCATCATCCTGGCCAACAAATGATCATTCACTTCCCAGCTATCTGAGGGATATTGCTGTGTGCATTTGGGGCATGTCTGGCTACAAATACGCAGTCACCACACTTCACATTGAAAAGTGCTTTGAGATGTTCTCCTGATGGGAAAGGGCACTATATTAAATGCAAGGATTTTTTTTAACCAAATCAGGAAACTACTGCATGTTGCAACACACTCATCCAAATTCTCCAATTAATAGATTCCGACTGTGTCTTGCAAACCACACTCTTTAAGTGAAAGCACAACTGCCAAATCATAGCCCATCAGTGATAATGGATCCGTTTCCTGCTGAGCAGGTACACAGCTTCCTGCCAACATGAATTACTTAGATTTTGGCTTGTTCCCAGTGGTGATAAATATATTTAAATAGTTAAACTCACCAGCAGCTAAGAATCAAGATGCCTGAGGTCAGGTTTGTTGTGAAGGCGCTTGCTGACAAAATAATAATCCTAACATTTGATACAATGCTTTTCACATTGGGATGACATCTCAAAGAGTTTCACAGGATATACTATAAAGTTCAGTGACTGTGTATTTGGAGGTGAACATCCAAACCATGTGGCTAAATTTGAACCAGAAGGGTGTTATTCAGGGAGGAAAAATCATCCTGATAGTAGGGAAAGAAAATGGCCAGACTTGTGTATTGCTATGGCTCAGATTCCAGTCATTTTATACTACATCTCCCCAAATCAGTGACTCATTCCAGGTAGATTAATATTAATCTACACAATAAATCTTCAAAGAATTAGCAGGCCATCAATTGATCCAAAGTGGAGATTTGCTACTGAGTCAAAATATTGTTAAATTTGCTCTCATGGGAAATCAATAAATTGAATGGCTTAGAGATAACCCAAAGTTTTTCTGACGCTATTAACATCTACACATATTCAATGTTGTAACTAGATATAAGAGAAAGGTCAAAATGTCTACAGAGTTCAGGCTTATTTTGCTTTTTTAATTTAAATTTCTGCCATTCGCCATCTCTCATTGCTGCTGGTGTGCATCTTTAATGAGGAATTCATCATTCTGATGCCTTCGGAGCTGCAAGCGTCCTGAACTAGGGTTTGACTGTTAGAGGGTAACATATCATAATCTTCATCTTGTAACCATCATTCTCGTTGGAGTAATATCATATCAGAAAATGAAATTGTTAATCAATTCCTTTGTCTATTAAAAACATTACAAATACTGTAATTAATAAAATATAAACTTTGTACAAACCATAATTTTTAAATGGTTTTTTTTGGCCATTGTGTAGGTTTGCATCTCCCTAGCTGCACACCATTTCCCACTTATTTGGCAGAATTCCCTTGTTAGTCAATAAGCCGTAATGATCCGGTCAACATGTTAAGAGTGGCTGATTTTACTGGCTCACATGAGGTTGAAAGTGCAGGAAGATTTGAAAACAAATAGGTACAGTACAGCACTACGTTTTATTATACTACAATAATACAATCCTTGCATTTGATATAGCGCCTTATCATGTCTTTGAGACGTCTCAAAAAGCTTCACAGAATATATACCGTAAAGTGAATTGACTGTATATTTTGTGGGTGAAACACAGCAGGCAATTGCACACAACAGTGTTCCACAAACAGTCGTGGACTGAGTGACCAAATCATTATAATATATATTTTTTTAAATTTGAAAGGGTTATTACCCCCAGAAAAACGATTTGCCAATTGACTAACAACTTGGTTCCTAGTTGAAAGTATAGGATTAACCCTGCTCGACACAGCAAATAAATACATTACGTATTGAAATATTGTAAAACCTTATTGAATAAATGATCATGTCTTGCTTCATGGACATCAATCAGATTTTTGTTGTTAATTTCACATGAATTAGCTTCTATAGTAATCAAAATAATCAGGAAAATATTCAAGGAGGTTTAAAACTGCAACAGTATATACATGAGTGGCAGTTTCTGTTGCACAGAAGGGAGTAGGCCTTCAAAGTGAGCATACACATGTCATTATATGGTATGCGTTCCCACAGCATAAGACCCAGAGTTTTCTGAGTGGTTGGCTGGCCTCGCCATGCCCACCTTAGCCATTGCTGGGGCTCATCAGTTTATGGTGACCCTTAAGTGGTTGTTTCAGTGCACTTCACTGAATTCACAGCCACTGGCTCCTAGCTAAGCTGGGTTCTGTGAACTCTGTGCCACACACATTCTGCGCTACACATGCAAATTGTTGCCACACCTGCCCCAGCACACTAACATTTTTATGTGACCCCACCCCACTCTCCCAAATACGCACTCTTTTTCATCTCTGCCACTAGAATTTCAGGCCTCAGATCCACAAATGTGACAAAGTAATATTAGAATTGTTGTTTGTATCTGAATGTTAAAATTAATCAAGTGAAGAAGAAAATGTAGCACTTTTGTGCTTCGATATCTTGTTTACCGAGATATTGCACGTAGATTCATAACTGTGATTCCCTACATAGTAAGTTCCTGATCTCACCTATGCTATAAGGTTAGCCAGATCTCCACGGGGAGTAAAAGAATTAACAGATGAGTGCCCCGGTTGCTTTCATACAAATCCCAGCAGCTGGTACAAGAGCCACACAGGCAGGATTCTGCGGGAGATTGCCTTCCCTTGTATACCCATTGTGCATTCACATCGTTCTCATCACAAATGAGGCGCAAAAAAAACATTTGTAAATCTCCCAGTGCAACTGTGCTAGGAGTAAAAGCTACATCACATGGTGAACTGAAGGCAGATTTATATTGTGTCATCTCTAATATAACATGCACGGCAGCATGATGCCTCTGAACATATTGTTCATATTAACGTCTTGATCAGCATTATTGTTAATCTTATATTTTATACCTCCTGGCAAGAGTTCCACACTTGAGGTTGATAGATGATACACCAGAAGGTATGCAATCCAGTTGATCTGGTAATACTGGCTACATGCACCCACTTATGCTTGCTCTATTTGCAAAGCATCACTATCACTACTATTGTCACTGTGTCTCCTCGCCCAGCTGTGTGATGCATGACATTATGTTTGGTATACATGCAGTATGTGGGTTAACATAAATGGTGGTGATAGCAGTAGTGCTCCACAATCCAGAGAACGCAGTGTGCAGCCAAATATAAATAAGTGAACACATTGAACTAAATAGGCAAAGTTTAATGGCAGCTTTTATCTATAACGCTGTAATACATAACGCTGTAATTTTACCTCAAAATATCTCCAACCACTTCACACAATGAGTTGCTTTGAAGCATGAACACAGCAGCCAGTAATCTCCCACAAATAGCAATGAGATGAATGTTCATTTAATAATTATATTTCACTGAGTATAGAATGGGAGGAATATTGGACAAGAAAACTCATTCCTCTTCTATGAAATAGTCCTCCGGATAATGTATTATTCAAAATCAATAGTGCAGCATGCAAGAATTTTAAAACAACCTTTCCAAACTGATAGCAATGCTTTGTTTTGTTTTTACTTAGCCCATAAACTTGGATTTTTTTGTATACACAGTGCTTGCACATTGAAGTACTGTATCTTTAAACCAGGACATTAGCAATTTCCTTGAGCCAGGTCTCATTACTTGCCCTCCTGTGAGGTGAACCCAATTTGGGAGTCAAGTTCCAAATTAAAAAACCTCATTGAGTATTTAGTCCCATTAGTTCTTTAATGGGAACTGTTTAGTGTACTACATTCTCATATCTGTATAACCTTGCTGTGATCCATTGCTAACCTTCCATACAAAAAGATTATGTGTAAAGAAGTCCCGTAGTTTAGTGGTTAGCGAACAAGTGAGAGGACCCAGGTTCGATTCTTGGGCGGGGCAAAACCTTAGGCGAGTTTCCTTACTCCAAATGCCTGTTTACCCAGCAGTAAGTAGGAACCCAATTGTTCGTCAATTGGCAGATTACTTTCTGGGGGAAATGGTTTGCGTATCTGCCTGTCGCAATGGTGGCATTCTTGCCTCTGGTTGTGGGTTCATGTCGGGGCTTGGAATCACCTAGTCTAAGCTGACACTCCAAATACAGTGCTGGGGGTTTGTTGCATTGTCGGAGTTGCCGTCCGTTGGATGAGATGTTAAACCGAGGTCCCATCTGCCTGTTCAGGTGGTTGTTAAAGATCTCGTGGCACTATTCGAAAAGAAAAGGGAGTTTCTCCCAGTGTCCTGACATCCATCCACCAAAATATATATTTTTAAAAATTGGTGTAAAGGGTGCTATATAAATGCAAGTAGTTGTTATTCTGAAATAACTTGAAAGTTTCTTTCCAGCTGCAAAAAATAATATTGTTGAAGCAGAACACCAAAGGAAACATGTTTCCCAATCACATAACAAACTACCAAAAGAAATTAAACGGGACAGTAGGATAAATGGACAGTGTTGCAGAAACCGGGATGAATTTAAAGAAAAGCGTCTGCCGTTATAGGCGTTTCTTTAACATGATGCAGATGCCAGTGAGAACAACACAGAAATGCATTATCTGCTGTTACTTTCCCATTTGATAATGAATGTATTTGCAACATTTCATTTTAGATTTTACACAGTCAAGTCTTACTCAGCTTCAAGCTTGATTTTAAAATGCAGCCCACTTTGATTCATGCCTCCTCTTTCATTTATTTCAATTTGTTTGAAATGGGCTTTGCAATCTCGTCTTACTCTTTTCAACCCAAAATCTGGTATTGTACCGACAGCCTCTGGACCTTGTTATTTGCGTTCAATTGCCCACACCATGGGGCGGTGGGTGGTTGGGGGTGGGGGGGGTGGGGAGAGCGAGCAGAGGGTGTGCATCCCCTTTATAATAAAATAATAATAATAATAATCCTTGCATTCGATGTAGCGGCTTGTCACATCTTCGAGACGTCTCAGAGCGCTTCACCGAATTGACTGTATATTTTGCGGGCGAATACAGTATACAGTTCAAAAGTACAGCCCCTTCGCTCACTCCAGGGACAAAATACCCTTTGGCTCTCAAGAATGAGAGGGTGAGTGAGTGAGTGAGTGACTGTGTGTAACTCCTCCCCCTCTCCCCCCCCCATCCCCCACCAGCACCAGTCCCGGACACAGAGGTGGGCGGGGTTTGAAGCCGTGCGCATGCGCGTCGCCTGCGCGTCCTCGCGCTGCGGTCCCTTTAACGCCTCTTGTCGAAAGTGAGGCTGGTCGTTCCGGAGCGGCGGTTGGGAGACACAGAGAGAGAGAGACAGACAGACAGGAGCCGCCGGCGCCCAGAGAGCGAGAGAGCTGCTCGACTCCCTCTGAGAGTCTCTGCACGGGCTTTGGCTCAGCGCCTCCGCCACACACATACACACGGTCAGTGCGCGCCACCTTCCCTTCCCTTCTCCCTCTCGCCCGCCCGCCCGCCCCGCGGGACACCGTTCACACCGAGCAGCAGGTTGGCAGCAGCGCCCTCCCGCTTTGTAAGATGGCGGAGCTGCGGCGGGGGCGGCGACGGCCCGGGGGAAGGAGGCGAAGTTGCGGCCCCGGCGCTGGCCCCTGGTGGGTGGGTGGGGGGAGGAAAGGCGAGGTGGGGTTAAGTATCCGAGCGGCGATCCTATGCTCTACCCCCCCCCCCTCCTCTCTCGGGGGCTTTTGCTGCTGACACGGAGAGAAGCCCCGGCTCCTCTCTGGCTCGGGTCCCGTTATCATGACATGTAATGGAGTGGGGGGGGACAGCCGGGGGGGAGCGGTGGGGAAATAATGGTTTTATTTATTTGCTCTTTACGGGTTTCTGTTCCCCCCCCTCTCCTTTTTTTTTGCTATGTTACTGAGAAGAAGAGCCCCGCCTAGTCCGGAAAGCATCTCCCCCCCCCCCCCCCAGGGCCTGGTGTGTAGAAACCAGGGCGGATGCAGCTCTTGGCTGCTGCACCCCCCCCCCCTCCTCCCCTCTCCCCCTTTTGTACTGTTTTAAACTCACACACACACACACACACATCAGCCGCAGCGCCGTGAATCGTCCTCCCGACCGACGTGAAAGGCGCTCCATATCAATGCCATTTGTCGTTCGGTGTTAGAGCTTCGCCGCCGTCCGCAGCTTCAACCCCAAACCTTCCCGAGCATTGCCCCGTTTGTATCTCAATCCAGGTTTGGTTTCTATTCATTGCTCTTTTCTTCCTTTCTCTCTCTCTCTCTCTCCCCCCCCCCCCCCCCCCCACCCCACCCCCCCACACACACACCCATTTACACGGCACTATAGATTAAAACGAAATTGCAATTCTACCATGAAATGGGAAGTAAGTTTATCGGGAACCTGCTCAGTATTGGGGGTGGTGGGGGTGGTGGGGCGGGTGGAGGATTTGTGTGGTTCAGTACTGTAGTTGCGTTTTTGTAGTCGGCGTTGTTTTGCCGCTTATTGAAATGTATTTTAAGTTTTCGGAAGGGCGTAAAATACTCGGCAGCTCGAGCTGCGGCTTTTGTCGGGAGCGATTGCAAAGTTATTGGAAGCGTCTTCGTACAACACAAGTCGAATTTTGTGGGGACCTGGTACACGATGGGCGAGTATAGTCGTTTTTAAGTGGCAATAGCGAAGGTAGGGGGAAAGCAATTCTTTGTAACCTAATCTGCTTGTGTTCAGAGCATATCGTACCATTTAGCAATCCAAGCCTCGTATGTGTTTCCTGTGTGAGCTGAAGGAAATGACACAGCAAGAGGGATATTTCAGAGTTAATGTTTCTGTCGATTAAACTGACCCACTTTTTCCCCCTCTGACTCGATGCGATCTGCTAAAAGTAGATTTCCAGGAGTGTTGCACTGTTTGCATTGGTCTATTGTGTAAAACGTGGTTTAGACCTAATAGGGTGTGTTGTAGATATTTGACTTGGCTTCTTGTTTTATGATGGAATGAAACTGGCTGGATTGCTGTCTCTTGCAATTTGACAATGCTGCTTGTGTATACCATACATAGTGATGTGATTATTTTGGGGCATTTGTCAAAGATGGTGACAATAAATATGCTATGAACTTTACTCTTATAGTTTTCCATTTTTGAAGACAATTTGGCCTTGGTGTTGGCATCTTTAGCTAATAAATCAAGGAGTTTGTCAAACGCTTCATGATGCTAGTTGTCCACATATCCTGCTTTGATTGGAAAGCATATAGAATCATAGTTAAATATCTGCCAGTTGATATATTGTCTAAAATAGCATATTGTTTTGCCCAAATGGGCGCATATAAATTGAATGTACATTTCAAATGGCTTAGTTTTGACTGGTTTGTATTTGTGACCAATTCTGTAAATGAGCTACAAAATGGTGGATTTGTCAGTTGTGCTAGATTTTAGTATTGTTATTCTATAATGGTGCTGTGAATATATTGAAAACCTTGCAGTGTGTGCTGTTGGCTTTGCTGTATAGCTTCGTGTCCAATATCATTAGCTGAGCAAAACTATTAGAGCCTTTCCAAAAGATGGGTGAATTATATAAAATTTCTGCTCAGTCTAAATTCTAAGGTTATAAATATTAGGGTTCTGGCTGAAAAGACAATTACAAAACTTTTAAGTTTAATGGATTTTTTTCTAAAATTGTCATGCTAACCATATACTAACTAACTAGTTGCATTTTTGTGAAATTAGCAATAAAGATTAGGAAGGGACCAGGATCACCCTGATCTGTATTAAATTAGCTAACCTAAATCAGGGGTGAAGTGTGATGCTACATTTAGTCAGATCAGGCAGGATTTCTGTTCCTGATCACTATCCAGATGCTACCACTGGAAAATAACTACATATATCTATCAGTTAATGAGATGTAGGCTCGCATGTGATGCCTCTGCAGTGCAATAACCTGGTGATGATCCTACATTCTTTTTAGTTTAAAGAGACTGTCATCTTCTATGACATTCCAACTGTAATCCTTGGTGTAATGTTTTATTCTGCAGTTAGTCTCAGTTTAAGGAGACTTTCATATGTGTCATTGCAACTGTAATCCCTGGTGAAATGGCTTACTCTGCACTTGCATGATTGGATTCTGAAGTCAGAGGTCTTGGCACAATTGAGACTTCAGGCAGCAGTGATGGATGTTGGTGTAGACAAATTGTAAAAATCTTGTGTTTTTTTCCTCCAGAAAAATTTAAGTTTCAGTACAGTATATTGTTGTTTCCTCCCAAGATATTTTCAACTTTACCTTAAAGATAAAAACTAAACTTGTATATCATGAATTCCATTGGGAATGCGTTTTAACTTGCTAGGCTTGATGTACGTAGATATTTTAAATAAATTCCACACACTTGTTACTTTTTAAATTCCCAGCTTTGTACGTTTGTGTCAGTGGAAAAATGAATTCCTTGCCACTATTTGAGTTAAGAATGCTGCAGTTGGAAATATCGACCAGGATGTATACTTATGGGATGCAATTTTTTTCAGTCAGTTTATTGCTTTCCCAGTCACTTAATATATTAGATCATTGATGGAAAATAATACTGAAATCTAATGCACCATCCTTAATTTAACTACATTTTAATGTTAGAAGCGCATTTATACTTGGATATGTAAGAGCTTTTTAACTTTTTAATTTAAGTAGCCCTTTGTTGTGACCAAGATTCCCATAAACTAATTCTCAGTTATTTGTTATTGGTGAAATGGAGTCCTGTAGATACGTGGTTAGAGCAGGGCGAAATGTAAGTTTCCTTACTCCACATGCCTCTGTTTACCTAGCAGAAAGTAGGAACCTGGTTGTTAAGTCGATTGGTGGATTGCTTTTCCGGGGTAATAATTCCTTCAAAAAGTAGTAATGAATTGGTCACTTCAATCCCCGACTATTTGTGGGACACTGCTGTCCGCAATTGGCCGCTGTGTTTCACCCACAAAATTTACAGTCAATTCACTTTACAGTATATTCTGTGAAGCGCTTTGAGACGTCTCGAAGACATGATAAAGCGCTATATCAAATGCAAGTATTATTATAAAGCTTGGGTTCTTGACCAACTAAGTGACTTCTCATTGGGGTGTTATAAACATGATCTCGTTAGGGCTGAATTGGTTCCAAGATGATTGTTTTTAAAGGGACTAGTTTATTTACTTGGGAGGTGCTGGTTGTCTAAGAGGAAAACATTGGAAGAAGTTTTGAAAACATTTCAGTGTGGATGTAAAAGCTGTGGAAGGTAGCTACATTGTTTGTATTGGATTAATACCATTACCACAAAGAAGATCCTATAACTGTTCAGATTAACAACTACCCACCACTGTGTTCTTCATTAACATTGTGGTGGCTTGTTTTTAAGACAAATTAAACACCAATTTGAGGCAATCAAGTGTAGATTGGGTTCAGAATTGCTATACTACAGTGTTTAATATAGATTTTCCTGCTTATTCCATACAATGCATTTTATTGTAGCAATATAGTCCCAAGACAAATGCCAGCAAAGGCTCGATTCTTCACTAGAGAGAAAATTGGTGAGAATGTCACATTGGGCTATTTGTTCAGTTGTCTATGACCAAGTAATAACAGCAACAACTTGAACTTATATAGTGCCTTCCACACAGGGCAGCATCTCAGACCACTTAACAATAGTGGAGCCTGACTCTAAAGTAAGTTTTGTGTGTGTTTTTTTTTCCAGCTCAGTCAGGGACTACAGTAAAACAGTGTATGGTGGAGGAGTAATGGAAGGAGAGGAGGACATTCCTATGAATGGGAAAATAAAATGTGCATCATGATGATCAAGTTTGTGGGTCACATATTCCTAGGTGGCCAGACAGTTTTTGTGGATTGTCAACTTTATGCTTAAGTTTGGAATAGCAGGAGGAATTGCAAGTATATGTGAGATGTAAATTTCATGACCAAACAGGGTGTTAACACCTGGTGTTTGGTTGAAGCATTGGTAAAGTGCCAGGAGAGTTGTGTAATGCCTTCTGACCTAATAGACATCAAATAGTTTACCAATTCTGATGGATCTAAAGTTGCACATTCCAGTCCTGTATGGTTTGAAATGTTTTGGTGCTTGTTTAAAATGGCAAAGGAGATGATATTAGTTTATTTAAAAACACTTAACCAGACAAAAGTCTAGGATGCATGTATACTTCTGCTTGTCTATTTTAGGATTTTGAAATCCTTTAGCTTAGTGGTTAGAATCCTCGCCTCGCAAGCGAGGGACCTGTGTTCAATTCCCGGGCAGGACAAAATTTGCGTAAGTTTCCTTGCTCCACACACCTCTGTTACTCTAGCAGTAAGTAGCACCTCTTGGCGGATTGCTTTTCCAGGGGTAATAATCCCTTCAAAGATAAATAACTAATAATGGTCACTCAATCCACGATTGTGCCCAATTGGCTGCTGCGTTTTGCCCACAGAACATATAGTCAATATCCTTTACAGTATATTCTATGAAGTGCTATGTAATGTTTTGAAGGTGTGGTAAGACACTATATCAAATGCAATTTTTATTATATTTAGTGTGCTGACTAGATTTAAAGATTTTCCCTACTGACCAGATTGTATTTTTGAGTTTGAATTTATGATTACTAACTTTTAGCTTTGACTAGATAAATTTTTAAAAAAAACTAATTGCCATCAGCTTTCAGAATTAATGTATTACTAGAGCATCTCCTGTATAGCCAGACTTGCTGAAGCAAGAACCATCCAATATTTCCTGCAGTAGTCAGTACATCATCAACCTGAATTTCTATAGGTTCTACAGTTCTCCCTGCAGGCTGCTGTCTATACAACTGATACATATTTATAGTGTCTCGCAGATGATGCACATGCATTAACGTAGCTGTCTGCATGGAAGTGTAGACAGTGTCTCTAGGAAATGTGGTTACAATCACAAAAATAATGGATGAAATGTGCCGTCAGGAGCAGGGATCTTTCCTGACTTGTTTCTCTTACCCTAACCTAGGGTACTGAGGCCAGCTATAGAGTGCTGGCTGAGATCAGCTAATTAAGCACAGTCCTGCACTCAAACCTGTCATTTTCTGGTCCATGTAGTTTCATGGTGTAATATATATTTTTGAAAAGAAAATGTAAAATTGTATTTGACAAGCTGTTGTGTGGTATGTTTTGCTGCTTATTGATCTGAGCGTTATTGGGCTAACAAGGTGCACACAAATTAGTTAATAATAATCCTTGTATTTGATATAGGCGTTATATTAACGTTTCAAACAGCTTTACAGGATGCCCTATGGGGGAAAAAAAGTTAAAGGAGGATCATTCTTGCACTGTAAATGACTAGTGTATAACAAAATCTATAGTAATATATCACCCACAAATATACAGTCAATTCATTTTACAGTGAATTCCGTGAAGCGCTTTGAGACATCGCAGAAGTGATAAGGCGCTATATCAAATGCAAGAATTATTACTAACTGCAGTTTCAGACTGCAGGGTAAATTGTTTCTCATTTCAGAACAAATGATTGCACAGTGGTGCCTAACCTTTTGGTGGGGGGTGGCGATGTGAAATCAATTTCAAATGGTTACCTTCAAATGGACAATGAGTGTGTTTTTAAAAGTTTACAATGTTTGTAATTCATTGAGCTTTGACATTAATAGAAAATGTCATTATTACTGAGCAGGCATGTATTTCCAAAGAAAACATCAGTTCCAAACAAATTATTTGAAAGCCTTCTAATTTTAGTGGACTTTCAATACACAGTGTTTTTTCGTGCTGCTTTATTTGTCGAAAATGATGGTTATAATCTACCCACCCCATCTGGTAGTATTGCTGGCGAGTTTTCTTTTTTGTAAAAGATCCCACTCATGCAAAATGGCTTAAACTCATCTTGTATTTGGGCATTCTTCTAGTTATTTTTTTGGCACTCATGGGAATATTTGGCACTTTAGGAGATTCATGGAGTTAATTGAGTGTTTACATGTCAATTTATTTGGATGAGGAGTTTGAAGAAATGTTTTGATGTATTAGATTTAGATCTTTTGAGTTCTTATTTAACCACAGAGATTATTTGAATCCATTCTTCCACAATCTTGAGCTCAAGCAAACAACATTTCCAGGTTTCCACCTATACTTTTCAAGATGACTTATAAATGTATGGGTGACCTTCAAAGTTTTTTTCACCCGTTCCCACTACCATAGTTAAGTGCCTGGTGCAGTGCCCATGCTGTTCTAAGTCTTATACCATCAGGGTTTCATCTATCCTATGCCATCACAGTCCCTTGAGTGATGTGTGGATTTGCATCCTTTAGTTGTAAGAGAAGCAAACATAGTTTTCAGTTTATCATAAGCTTTCTCACTAAGAGATGCATTTTCTTCTTGTGAAGTCATTATTTCACCCAGACTGCCCACTTCTTTAGTGTCTTCTAAAGATTTGAAAGGTTGTGTAACTTGGACTGGACAGTTTTCATATGAAATTGAATGATGGCATCTTATCATGATACTTCTCAAATCTCTTCACATGATTTGCTTTGAAGTGTAGTACTTGTTATGTGGGCAAATGTAGTAGCTATTCTGTGCTTTCAATAACCATAAATAACAATAAAATACAACTAATGTAAACAATAGATCTTGAGTATTTCTGAAAATGAAAGATGGTGTGACTTTAATTTGTCGATTTTGGTAAATTGTGCGGTAGGGCTAGTGTCCAGTCTACAGCTGCAAGATGTCAGTTTATTTAAATTTGCGCACTTAGTGTCTGAAGACCTGTAAACGACTTGTGTATTGGAAGTGCTTGCTGAATTTGCATGTTTTTTGCTGCAGTTGCTTTTGTAGCTTAAAATGAAGCTTGGACAATCATTTGCTACGTAAGATGTTCTGACTTTAGAAGTGGGAGTAATTTACTTCACAAATTTGCTAATGGGATTGAACTTTTTATGGATGAAAAGTCGATTCTCCTATCTTATTGAAGTCTGTTAATGGGAACATCATTCCTGTGTTTGTGAAAGTGCTTGCAAATCCTATTTCACACAAGAATAAAATTTATATTGTCACAATGTACTTCTCAAGAAAAATCTTTTGTTTTATCCTTTGAAAACTTTGTTTGAATCAAAATTACAATCCAAAGGTATTATAAACAGTAGAACTTTTCTCCACTTTGATTCAATGTTTTACGTCAGTGTTAGAAATATATAGTTTGTGCATATTTTTTGGTTAGTGTTTTGATTAGTATGACATAATATTGTTTGTATATCATGAACCATTTAAATTACAAACTAGAGGATTCATAGGTTAGAGGGTATCCTTATTCTGTTGCATTGTAAAATTAATTTACTAATGTTCTTTGATATCTAACTGTGCAGGTAGTATCAACTGAAGTCTACCTCCTGGATACTGTGCAATTGAATTGGAGGAACAAAAGGCTGAAACATTGTAAGTCTGTTGTCTGATTTGATAGAAACATACTAGTTTATTGCATTTGAAGTGTTGATATTTCTGTGAGCATATTTTGCTTCTAGTGCATTGGACCACATTAACATTTGCCAGCTACAATTTCTATGCAGAAGTTTATTGATCCCTATCCGTTCTGCTAAAGACGCATTGGGGGGTCAGTTTTAGGCCACTTGAATATACAGCTGAGACAATTTATTGATAGGTTTAACTGTTCAGAGAATTTTATTATGCAATCTAGTTCTAGATCTTTGAGACCTGTTTTGGCAACGCCAAATCCACCTTTGTGTTAGAAAATATTTTTAAATGACAGCTGTGAGAATATTGCACTGAAGGAGTTTGCCTTATTCTCCGAGGGAGAGCATAACTGCCCTTGCAATGGATGGCATCCATAATGCTTTACCAGCTGACTTGTAAAATAGTTCAAGCAGGGTGAATCAAATGTTTGCTGCAGTGCAGCACTATTCTTTTGGAGCAGCCTTGTTGAGAACAAGAAGCCCTAGTGAGTTCAAATTACTCAAACTGTCTATTTGGTTTGAAACCATCTAAGTGAGCTAGCTATAAGGCAATATGATGTCTTTGTGACGACAGCGGCAATTGACCTCCTTCCATCAGAACTGATCTGTAAATTGCGAGGCTAATATCGTCATCTGTCAACCTCCTGGAAGTGTAAATGTTACAGCTTTTTGTATATTCCATATGCAGTGGAGAGAGCATGTGCTAGAATATATCCCTCTCCATAGCATTGGAGGTGCCTTGATGTTTTAAAGTCTACCACGCCCTGAAGCTATGGAACTCCCTTTTTTTGGCCTCTTTGACCATCCCTATAGTCACCTTCCCATTCCCCTGGCTCGGCATCGGGCTCCACCATTGTTAAGCACTCTGGGATTCTGCCCAATGTGGGGGACACTATATAAATGCAAGTTGTTGTTGCCTCAAGACCTCACTATCTTGCTGCACTACACTTATCTGGTTTCTACCCTAAATTGCTCTTCACAACCTGGAACCTATGTGTTCTGTTGCTATTGCATGTTTGAAAACGAAGTTGGTATGAAAAGGTACACATGATAATCAGAAATGTTTTTCTGCAGTATAGGGTTAATATAGTAAAGTTACTTACCATTTTGAGAAGCTTTCATACTGCAAAGGCATTTATTTCCAATGTCAGTGTGTGTGACCTGAAAAGTTCGAGCAGTCCCACAGAGGCTGGAATTTGACTTGAGCTACAGACTGTCCTTGATATTAACATTTGAGTTAATACAGACCAGATTTTATAGTCATTTACTTTTGCCAAATTTAATAGCTGCTATTAAAGTCGGCTACTATATTACATACAAAGGGTTTATAGAGGTACATATTGTGCATAAAAATGAAATACAGATTAGTTGCTACAAGAAATTATTGCTCCTCTATTTTTGGGGACTCTGAGTGTGTCAGGCCCAATCATTAAAAATGTGTTAACTTTTGGTCCAGTTTCTCAAAGGTTACTGCAGACGTAAATTGGGAGCATCTAAAATAAGCATGGGAATGTATTCATAATTACAACAGTTTTTTTTAATTGCTCATAATACATGTAGGATATGTATACTTTCATTGCAAAGGCAGTGCAAGTTGCAGCTAATCTACATCCCAAAGTAACTGAAGCTTTTGGTGGTTGACTTAAAACAAATACTTGCTTGGCACAAATGATTTATATCAAACAATATTGCTGCTTGATCAAAGTTGTATGGAAGAAAACTATTGGGCGATCAGCAACACATTTCATTTATATAGTTGAACTTGTCAAATGGAGGAGGAAGTGAAGTTGGAGAAGATCAGAAGCAGGGAGTTACGAGGTCATAAGGGTTTATAGGTGAGAATGAGTATCTATCTGGAAGTCTTATCTCCTGGGAGCCTTTCTGTTCATTTCGGTAAGGATACTAGCAATGGAGCTTTGGATGAGCTGGAGTTTATGATTGTTGGCATCAGATAGGTTGGCGAGGGGGTCACTTGACATATCTGGCAGTAGTGAATGTTTGAATGAGGATTTCACCAGTGTTGAACTTGAGGTGGGGATGGAGGTGGGTGAAAATGCAGAAAACCTGTCCAGGGGTTGGATATACATGGATGGAGGAAGGGACATTGGTGAGCCAGGTGTTGGTCTTTTTTTAGTGTGGAAAGTTGGCTGGTTTTAAAGTAATATGTCCACCTGACTGCTGCATACATTTCAGATTTTTCCTTTGCAAGTATGGATATTCACACCTCAATCTAGTACCTCATTACACTATAACAAAGCACTGGGGCCTATTCATTGACAGGTGCTGTCTTTCCGATTAAATATTAAGGTGAGTATCTGTGTGCTCTGGTTCAGGTGGGCCTTGAAGTTCCCATGACACGATTTTGAAGAATAGGGTGTACTCGTGCTGTAACGAGTCAGTGTTCCCCTCGTTGGTGTCCTAGCTAATATTCATCTGGCCTCCTTCATCTAAATTCATGAATAAACCAATTCATTCATTGGTTTAATGTTGTCTGTGCGGCATATGCTGTTGCTTATTAGTTGTGAAGGACGTTGAGGTGCTTTACTATGATGAGGTGATGTTTTTGTATTAAAATACTATAAAACTGTTTCCTTGTTACAGAGAATGCATTACATTTTTTTGCTTTGGCATGCCTTTCTGCTCAAGGTAAAGTTGGGTAACTTAATTTGTTGCAGCTTGTTAAAACTCCTCCCATATCTTGGCCTCGGTTTTCTTTCCCAACAAGTCTTTTTGCAGTGAATCTTAATGGCTTGATGTCACTTGTGAGTAATCTGCATTCGTGCTGTTGAATTGAGTTGTAGTATTTCTATGAATATTTGATCAGCTCAGCAAGAAAGGAGCAATTGCAGAGGTCATACCTAGCTGTGCATGTTCTTGTGGGTAGATAAAGATTTTTTTTGGTTGGCTTGTTCAGAAGATTCCCTGATGAATCCTAGCTTCTTTTTAACAGCAAGCGACTTATTCATTAGTAAGGAGGATATAATGGGTCTAATCCATTTAAAGTGTTTTTCAATTAGCTTGTTAAGCTTTATTATAATCATTTTAATGTATACTTGGGTTCCAGTAAACACATTTTTGGAGAGTAATCTTCCATTAAATTGAAACTTGTATTTGTAGTTTGGGGATTGCAGTGCAACAAATATTACAATGGCAACAATTATTCTAATTAATTACAATTCAGCATCTTCAGTAATGCAAATTATATCATGGTATTTATATACAATTCTATACAGTTACTGCATACTATAGTTCTGATCTACAAAATGATTCATTGTATTGTAAATTGGGAGTTCTGTTTATTTCCACACTTCGATAAATTTGTTTCCTTCTTCTTGGCTATATTTATCTGTGCTGTTCTCTGACGCGAGGACTGGAAAGTCCTCTGTTCTTCGGCCTTTATGCAAATGTTGTGATTGAGTTGGCTGCTAGGAAGTGCATAAGAACATTCTGGAAGTACTGTAATTTTTTAATTTTATGTTTCTCCCATTGTAGGCAAGTGCTTGGTCAGTGCATGGAGTTTTTTTTTCCGGATAACTCTGTAGATCAGGAACTTGCCATGTGGGGAATAGAAGCCACAAACCCACATCCTACTGCAAATGGGTGCATCAACACACTGTATTGCACTCCAGTGTTGCTCTTTCTGATTTATATTAACTTAACAGTTGCACCCATTTGAATGGAATTGTTGCCTTTTTGCAGCTCATGAAACAAATAATTTTCACATCTGCCAGCAATGTTTCTGCAGCAACAGATGTGAAATTGTGAATTTATTTGTTTAAAACACATTTGTTGTATTGAAGGTTTATTAATATCATGAGATCCTTTAAATCTGTTTTTNGAAACAAACTTGACTAATATAATAATATCTTAATAGTTATGCATATTAGTTAAAGTTAAGCTTGTTTATGTTTTTAATGTGAAGTCACGTTTATGCTGCCACCAGGAACCGGATCAAGATTGCCTAAACTCATTGACCAATAGATTTTTATTTCCCCTTTAATCCCATATTAAGTAATGGTCCTGTTTAAAAATTGTCAAATGATAAATATTTTGTTCGTTCACCAACTGAGGGGGTAGAACCATGAGAATAAAGATAAGTGCATCCAACTTGAGTGGCAACCACTAACCTGTGTCACAATACATAGCGTATTGCACCAATCATAGCATGTGGGCTCTGAGTTCAATATACCTCACGGTTCTTAATCTCAATAAGGATGCTATCGGGTAACCAAAGCAAGAGGAAATGGGCCTACCCAGGTTATTCTTTCATCCCACATTGATGCAGAATACAGTCATCTCTATCCTGTCACTTAACCTAAGGAAAATGAGAAGATTTGAGGGAAAATAAGCAGGAAAGTGAATATTTTTAATCAAATCTCTGTTCAAATGTTCTGCACTTTCAATAAAAAAAACATTTCAACTAAGGGTACTCCTTAATCACAGCAGATTTCACCTAAACTATACAAATAGCTTTCCTTAGAATATTAGTTAGTTGCAGTTTTGACGCCAAAGTATTGTTCACTGAATTAATAAACCAGAATACTTTTCTAGCTGCAATTTAAATGTCATAAGGCTAATTCGCGTTATGTATTTTGTAAGAATGCTGGCCTCTGTTTTACACTTCACTGATTCAGACAAGTTAAGAACAGTTAAACTAGGCTTCGTATAATGTATGGGTGCTATATTGGTATTTTTCTAGTTTCTTCCACCCCCTTTCCACCCCATATAACCTATAGTGTTTTACATTGAAAAATAGCTAACTTGACCATATTGATTTTTTCTATCTTATTACATGAAAAAAAATAGATGGTTGCTTGTGAAATAGACAGTATATTTGGATGTGTACATGTAGCAAGCACTTTACTGCCTTGCTCAGTGTATAGTATAGGGTTAGATGTTGGTATAGGATTTCACTCAGTCCAATTGCATTTTCCTGCAGCTTTACTGCTGAAGGTTGTATAATGAGAATGATACTTGAATATTACAGAATTGGTTTTTGCTTTAAACACAACTGTGCTGTACAGGAAATGGTACAAGAGGGGAAACATTTTTCGATTCAAAACTGATTAGTATCTTTACTAAGGCTAAATGCAGAAATAACATGGCATAAAATCCTGCAGCATGGGAACAGTTTGTACCTAAACAACAAGTAAATTCCTAACCTAAAATCCTCTTGCACTGCTTGTGGTTTGAGATTTATTGGAAAGAAAGCTTCCTTTTTTAGAGGTTTAAATTATCTCTGTAGACATTTTTGAATACATTTATAAACCTTATTACCCAAATCGACCTTTTTATGGATCTTGATATAGCTGAATGTAGAAAAACTTTCTCATAATGGAAGATTGGCAATTTCTGCAATTACAATTGACCTTGTGTTCTTAAAACATAAGCATTTTCACTGCTGATTCAATTTTTAATTTAAATCCGTTTCTCCACTAATCTGGCCTTAAACTGGTTGGACTTTTTCCATTTGAAAAAATGCAGAAGTTTCAAAATGCGCATCAGAAGATCATAGATTGCCAAGTTTCATGTGAATGAAAACCAAATTATTGCTGAGTAGTTTCATATTAATGAAAGTCTTTCCCAAAGTACATTACGCAAGATTGACTATTTCTCTATTGATATTGTATTTGTAATTCATGGAAACTATTAAATAGAATTCCTGTGGTGTGTGAAAATGCCCATTTTGTGCTTGATTTAGTCTCTTAAACAATATTATTGGCACCATTGCATGTTTTGCTCTATTTGTTAAATGTATCAAATCAAAATATTTGTCAAACAGGTAATGCAGAGTGTCTCGTAGTGTTTGGCTGGGCAATATCAATGTACTGAGGCGACGAGGTGGACTAATGTGTCCCAGGTGAAACTGAGAATGGTTTGGTATGGGCTTGTATAACGAAAAGTGACCTGCATAGTCGTTCCCTGACCCAGTCAGAATGAAACTGCAACGGGATCAGAAAAGCTTACCACTTTAAAGTAAAAGGGTTTCAGGAATGATTCAAGTGATTATAATGGAAATTGTAAAATGGGATTGTGGAAGGATGTAGGAACTAAGAAAGCTGCTTTATAAATATTTTGCTGTTAACTTTTATATAAGGACATTCAATCGAGTTTGTTTGAAAGACTAACAAGTTCTTCAAACTTGTATATCCCACTCCATATTGTAGCGTTATCCTCTGAATGTAATCTAGATTAATTATATTAACCTATTTGGTAATAACTATTCAAACTAGTTGTATAATTTCTCTGTTCACAAAGTTCAGTATAGTTTCTATATTAATTGTCCAGGAATTAAATGTGTGTAGAGGATTACATTGTGAATAATTGCCAGTTTCTATTACATTTTTGAACATTTTTGCTTTGTGATTTGAGATGCCAGCTGCCTCAGACGAAATTTAGAACTCATTCATTTTAGTTAATTTTATTCTGAAGTTGACAGTTTCTCCACAACAATTGGATGTTTCTAACAATTGATGTTTTTGTTTGCTCTAGCTGAAATCACTATTCGTTGAAAGTGCTGCAAAATGCGGGAGTACAAGTTGGTGGTCCTTGGCTCGGGTGGTGTAGGAAAGTCTGCTTTGGTAAGCACATTTTTTCTGTGTCGTGCCTCTCCAATTTGTCTCTTACATTTGTTCTGAAATTAGTGAATAATGTGACAGTATGGTTTCTTAGCTCTAACGATTCATGAACATTTAGAAGATGATTGGTGATGGGCTATCTGCGGTGGTGACTGATGACGGCTTTAGCTAAAGGTGTTTTTTTAATATGAGAACCATCCACACTTTTCTTTCATTTGAGGATTGTAATAGGAAACCATTGGCACCATTTTCCTGATATAGGGCTGCGGAGACTGGTATAGCAAGCTAAGAGGAAATTGGAACCTTTTTTGGTTTGCCCAGTACAACACCATACACTGATTTCACTCCTAATCATTACTTCAAATGTTTTCTTGTTTGCTTTTTAGATTGGTATAAGTCTGCATAAACAAAATAATTAATTCACAATTTCCCACACTCTTAAAACATCCATTGTATTTATAAGTTTGATGTGATATCTAACATCGTTATTTGAACTGTTTTGCAGACTGTACAGTTTGTTCAAGGAATATTTGTGGAAAAATATGATCCAACAATAGAGGACTCCTACAGAAAGGTGAGTTGTTCAAGGAGAGGCTTGACAAATGTCAGGCATCATCATGATATGAGCTATGTAATTAGCTTCAACCTTGTTAACTTTAACATCATACTTTTATTTTTGACAGCAAGTTGAAGTTGATGGGCAACAGTGCATGCTTGAAATCTTGGATACAGCAGGAACGGTAAGAGAAATTGAGGGCTTGAATATTCCATTTGTTATTTTAGAAGTATTGTATAATGCTGGTCTTCTTTGGAGAGATGGAAACTAATGAAAATCTAACCATATTACTATAGTAAAACTCCCATAAATCTTGTCTTTATAAATCGTATAATTGCCAAAGTAGTATATTCTTTCGAGTCCCATTCAGTGTCTTTTCAAAATCACTTAGATTTCTTTGCACTTGTATTAATCACCTCTTAACGCGTAACATCACTACCCTACCCTCACTTACTCCTGTACTTACTGGCTGCATTGAATTGTGGGACCTGTTGATACATGTGCAGAAGAACTTGATTTCCAGCGATTCAATGCAATTCCGATGCTTGCCAGTAAGTGTCCATGGGGTGACAGGTCAAGATGCACTGAATGTAGTCTTGACCCGTCACCGCATGCCTGCACTTACCAGCTACGTTGAATTATGCACACATAGTGTAGATTATTTATTTTATACAATTTAATAGTTTACCTACAACTCTGAATTCCCGTAAGTTGTATTAAATGTTATGGTCCGATTTATATGACCTTTGAGTTTTACTGTAATTGCTGTACTATAGAAATTAGAAATATAAAAACCTGCATAAAAGAGTGCAGTGAAGCTAAAAGCTTATCTTGCTTTCTGTTTCTGTCTGTCATATCAAGCATATATGAAATAAGTAATGGCAGCCCTGCAGCTTACCAATACAAAGCATTGATGCATTTCACATTACTTGTCCAGCTATGCATTAGGCTTTAGCCCGCAGGCTTAAGGATATGCCACACATCCAAGTCTCATTGATGAGCTAGACTTGGTGGTGAGGGCATATCCTTAAGTCTACTGGCTAAGGTTTAATGCATAGTTGTGTAAGTAATTTGAAATGCATCATCATTAACCTTGTCTTGGATAATTGTATACCAGATTAGCTTCATAAGACATGATCCTTAAAACTTGTTATTCTGCTTATGTCGTCTCTGGGTGATTTTGATTTTTAGTCAGGATCCTCATTTATCAACCTCAGTGATATTCTGAATGAACCCAGAACATTCTGCTTCCAGTGCTAAAATGCTTGAGCTACTGTCTTTTGCGTGTGTAATTCTCTACAGTGATTCCCATAATTTCAGTTTACTGTGGAAATCTCGCTAATTTGAGAGTCAAGATCTTCTAAAGATAATTAATTCTGTGACAATAGAATAAGCATTATGCAACACCTAGCTCAGTGATGTGTATAGTCACACATTGAACAACTACTTGTTCAAATGAACATCAGCATAAAGCTTCCCCTTGAAGGCATTCACTCATGCTGGGCTTCCACCAATAATCTATCCAGCACCCCTCTTTCTCCCCCTCCATTTCCTATGACCCTAAACTGATTAATGGTGTGCTATTTTGACTCGTGCCTCTCCTGTTCAGATGCAACATTTTAGCAGGGATGATGAGGAGCAGGAGAGTAATAATCTGACATGGGAAACTTCCATTTGTTTGGAAATATCTTGGGTACGCCCAACTGCCATTTGGGCCTATGACTGAACTATGCCCAATATTTAATCTTCTGACTGAAAATGACAGTTTGCAGTAGGCTTTCAATTAATAAATGTCTTAAATGGATCTCACCTTTGAAATGGGCGATAGGAGCCAGGACTCAAAGTAAGAATTGCAAATGTTTAAACTCCTTGGGGAAGGGGATATGGAACATATTTTTATTAGTTACCTAGATATGGAATGATGAATACGCAAGTAATTGATAGGAAGTTGCAATAAGAGGAAGTGGATTGTTAAACGGAAAGTTTTACTGTACAAATTGTGGAAAGGTTATAAATAAGCTTGTTCCTACATTTGAACAGCTTTCGTACTGCAATCTGGGTTAATGTTAGAACCTTTTGAATGAGCTGGAAACAAATGTAATTTTTGACATCATTTGGGTATGGAGAGTGGACAAAATTCCTGACCTGCACCAGAAAGGCAAAAGGAGCAATCTCGTTGGAGTTTGTAAACTTTTAACCACTACTCAGTACTCGTTCCTAAATTGTGCAGTTTTCCTTTGCAGATATTTAAGTGGTGTATAGAGATGTTCCGAAATTGAATGCAAATGAGTGTTGCTTTCTAGCTAATGGTGAGCTGAGTTGTAGCTTTTACATTTTGCAATAAATGTGATTTTAGTCTAATTTTATTTACAGGAGCAATTTACAGCCATGAGAGATCTGTACATGAAGAACGGACAAGGGTTTGCATTAGTATATTCTATAACAGCACAGTCAACGTTCAATGACTTGCAGGACCTGAGGGAGCAAATACTTCGAGTCAAAGACACTGATGATGTAAGTTGGTGTTCCCAAGGAAATCTAAACTTGGGCTTTCACAGGTTCAGGAAGCTAAATTATTCTGTTTAATTTTGTTTTTTTTAAAAAAAGATGCAGCACAGTGCAGTCGTGTGTATTGCCTCTTGAGAATGAGTGGTGGGTTATTTGTTCATGTTGTGATATCCATGATGCTGTATGAGAGTTCAAATGCTTTCCTGCATGGAGATCGTCAGTCCCATGACCTATACTGTTTGATGCAGGTTACTATGCAATACTATGTTTATGTTCTTTCCTTCTCCTCCAACCCCTGGAATACCATGATTCAATTGGACAATGTGAGAAATGTTGACCTACTGTGTGATCAGATTACGTTGTGCTATTTTCTTTAGAATGAAAGCTAGAACAGGAAAGGGAACATGGGCTAAAAATTATATGGGCAGGTTTCTTACAAAACTACTATTTCTTAAGCTACTAAAGAGGATTGCGGTTTGAATTATGAATAATGCTGAACCATAATTGCTTATTCCACCAAAAAGGTAGAACAAGAAAAAATGATGTGGCAATCAATTAACATTTTGGAGTTTAATTTTTTTAACAAGGCTATTTGGATTTATTTTTCTAACAGGCAATGAGAGATGCCAAGGGGTGAACAGATTTGTAGATAAGTGAGAGGTTCTTGAAATCGATCTGTGCTAGGGAGCCAGGCCAGTCTGATGTGATAGGGGTATGGAGTTTAGTGTGAGTGAGAATAAGGGTGGCGGAGATCTGAATCAATTGTACTTTGTCAGAATCGAACTGGGGAGACCAACGAAGGGGGCATTAGAACAACCACACAGATATTGAAGGGCTTAGCAAGCGTCTGAGTTAGCTGATCTCAACTATGAGGGCACTAGGTGTTGAGGACACTGCCTTTGGTTAAATGTTTACAACTAAATAAACAAGGGCTCTAATATGTCTTGTACCAAATATTTCAATATAAATGTTTCATTGCACAGTGTATTTGTAAGAGTAATACCATCAACAGTTCAAGTGATGTATTATTTTATAAAAGCATAGGACATTGAGTCTATGCATATAATTACAGTGTTATTTTTTAAAAAATAAAGTTACATAGTGTTTGGAAAGTGGGAAAACCAGAATTGTAAACTATATAAAAATACGAATGTACTGGTTGTGTCAAACCCATTTGCATAAATTTGGTTCACTTAAGCTACAATTTAGCTAAATTAGTTTTGCCTGGTATACATTAGAAAGGATTTCCTCCCTTGGTATTTGATTTTCATTAATTGCATGGCTTTTTAAAAAAAATTCAGACAAGGTGTTGTATCAAGTTAAAAATTCAGTTCTATTTCTGTTAGAATAGCTTCTGATTAGTGGTATTCTAATGAAGCAATATGATGAGAAGCCAAGATTGAGACATTTGAAAGTTTTTTTTTCTTGATCTGCAGTACAGTATCTATTCAGTATACTATGAAATCACAACATCCTTTGTTCCATGGAAAATGTTTGTCTACTTTTCCTACAAGTTCCTTCCTTCATGTGGTGGGATATTTGGATAAATGTGAAGTTTTCACGTTGATTACTGACAAACTGTATATAGTTACATTCATGTTCGAAATGAGTGGAATATGAAAAGTAAAATTGATCCTGACTGATTTAATACACAATTCACATTTGCACATGTTTGTGACATCCGAGATTTATGCAGTATGTATTCTAGGGTTGCCAGTTTTATCAAAGTTCACATGTATAATGCACAGGTTTGTTTAATCTGGTTTTCTTTGAAAGGGTGAATGAAGTCATAGAAATAAAGTTGACTCAATTTAATTTTAGACCCTTCAGGATCAGAGACTATGAAAAGTGCCCTGTAGTCTACGATGCATTTGATCTATTCGAGGAGTATTTTGCAGTGTATTAAAAGGGCAGTTTGCTAAAGCAACTCCTCTTAAAATGCCTCAAATTGCTTATTACATTGCTACTTCAATCAAGAGTTTATTTATGGTCCAATTAATAGTTTCCTGTTTTGCTAAGCAATTGTGACCAGCCCACATTTTTCCTACTTGTATGTTTTCAAAGTGACGCTTTAACGCTTAGCACATATTTTGGATGTTCCAATCTAACTTCAATATGAACTATCTTCTAATACTACAGTTAGTGCTTAGTAAAGTTTAGTATTTTTTACAGCAAACCCATATATTCATGCTAACCATGAATGTCATGTTTTCTAAATCTAAATTTGCAAAAAGGACTTCATCATTCAATGTAATTCAGATTATAAAAATTTGCTTGATTATGAAGCCCTTAGATTACCCATGTAGTGCTGAAAGTAAACAACATTTAAAACCTTGCAGTATGACCTGTACTTATCAATTTTCCTACAGGTGCCAATGATTTTGGTTGGTAATAAGTGTGACTTGGAAGATGAGCGTGTGGTGGGAAAGGAGCAAGGACAGAATCTAGCAAGACAATGGCATAACTGTGCATTTTTAGAGTCCTCTGCAAAGTCGAAGATTAACGTTAATGAGGTGAGATTCATGTGCAAAAATAGAAGTATTCTGATTAACATTTTCATTCCATATGGTTGTTTCAGATTTTCTCTGCACATGTGTACAGTGTATAAAATTTTGCCCTTAACGGGTGTGTAAAGTGCATGCAATTGGCTTCTGTCTGCATTATTTGTATCTATTTCTAGTTTGCTTTGCAATTAGTTTGAACTGTAATGAATACTAAGGTATTGATAGAGGCCCTGGCTTCCAGTTCTTGTTTTCTCAGTGTTCTAGCATGGCTAGCCTCCATATTTGCATTCATAAATCAGTACAGCAACAAATTGCATTTATATAGCACCTATCATGTCTGGAGGACATCCCAAAGTGCTCGACAGTGAAGATTTTGCACCTGAGTTGGCAGGCCGAAATGAAAACTGGTGGAGAGCAAGGGCGAAGATGACCGAAAGCATGATTGAAGATGTTGAAATGGGCCTTGAAGGAGGCAAGGGAGGGGGCGAGGTGGGGGGATTCCCGAATGGAGTTCCACAGGGTGGGGAGGGGCAGAAAGGTTGAAGGCCTGACCGCTGATGGTGAAGCGGGCGCGGTAGGGGACATGGAGCAAGTGCTCGCGGAATCATTGGACAGGTTGGTAAAGCTTTAGTAGGTTGCAGAGGTCGAGGAGCACTTTGAAATTGAGGACGTGGATCTTAAACTCAATCCTCTGAGGGACGGGGAACCAGTGAAGCTGGGTGAGGATGGGGCTGCAAAGTGTTCCATTATGTGATTTGAGATGTTTCAGTATAAGTTGTTGTTATAATAATAATCCTTGTATTTGATATAACGCTTTTCACGTCGGCAGGACGTCCCAAAGCGCTTCACAGAATAGACTGTAAAGTGAATTGACTGTATTTGTGGGCGAACGCGGCAGCCAATTGCGCACAGCAATGTCCCACAAACAGTCGTAGATTGAAAATGACCAATTTATTATTGTTTTTGGTTTTGAAGCGATTATTATCAACTTAAAAAGTAAAGTTTTAGCTTTACTTGTCAGATTTAATAATGTTTTAATCTCAGGCAAGACGGTATATTAATGCACAACCGTTTACTAATATGAAAATACCCAATTCCTACTTTAAATAGCCTCTTTCATACTGATGTGGCTGTGGTAAGTTCTTTGTTGGGTTACTGAAGGAATCTTGACTTGTACTCGGTTCGTCCAGACACAATTCAAGCCGAACATTTTAATACTGAACATTTAGTTAAATATATATATATACAGTTTGGTGATAACTCCAGATTAAATTTGCCCACAAATATATAATTAATTCACTTTAAAGTATGTTGTGTGAAGTGCTTTGAGACGTCTAGAAGACGAGAAAAGTGCTATATTAAATGCAAGTATTATCATTATAAATTCTGACGGTTGAGGCTAATAACCTGAATGTCAGAAGGCCAGATAGTTTATCAATATACCCATTTGGTTTTATTAACTTATTTGGGTAGTGGAACCTCCATCTGGATCCACATTCTTAGTTTGGAAAATTGTTTTTTTTCTTTCCCTCTATGTATACAGTCCTCAGTGACGTGGGTAGTGGAAAGAGAATGGATTGACTTGAAACTTTAGTCTTAATTAGTTTGGTGACTAAAGTTAACACTCATAGAAGAGTGCAACTTGTTTTCTTTTAAACAAAAAACTACTGAAATATGAACAGGATTTTGTTGCTGGTTAATTTTTATCTGTTGCATGAAGCACGTGAAACCAAGTGTTCCTGTAAGTGAGTCTCTAAAGAACTACAGAATTTACAGAAATCATGTCTGTCTAATGACTGACTCATTATATATTTAAACTGCATATCTGACATCATAATTATATATTACAGATTTTCTATGACTTGGTTCGACAAATCAACAGAAAAACTCCGGTTCTTGGAAAGAGTGGTAAAAAGTCAACATGCCTGCTTCTTTAATACCGATCTACTCTAGCTATGAGCCAGGTAGGGAGAATTACAGACCGATCTTATCCATTCTTTCCTTTATTAGTAGCGATGGTTTTGATGGTCTTCTGCTTATCTTTGAACTCAAGCTTGTCAGTCATCTGGTATATTGGATACATCCTAGAATTATCAATTCATCTGTTGACTTCCATAAAATTTTATATTTCTAACTTTCAGAAGATTTTAGAAAATTAATTTCCTCCATGTCAACATTAATGGGGAGCATCAATATGTGCACCTGTTTTTCTATATTTGACACTTTATATCTAACTTGAGAATTTTTATATTTTTGTCATGAAATACCAGCATACATATGATAGTATCAGGTGGTTAATGTATCAACAAACTAGACTTCTGTTTTAATGGACTTCCATTTTAAATTGAACTCTTATTACAAAATTAACCTCTTGCAGCTGTGGTGAAGCTGTAAAAAGGAACTTGTCAATTGTATGAAATTAGCTCCCGACGCCCAAGGGGAATTCAGATATTTGTTAGTTTGCAGAATATTAAATATGCATTTTTTAATATTTGATCAATTTATTGTTCCTAATTTATTTGATTAAACATATTTGATTCAAAACATTTATTTCTAATTGAGTATACAAATCCTCATGCTTTGTAGGATGTTTTAAAAAAATGTCTTTAAACTTTCACAGGTATGATGAACTGTTGCCCATTTTGACAGTGCCAGCATTCCACTTTACTAAACCTATTGACATCTGAAAAATGGACTTTCCTGTGGTGGTACCCTGCAACAAATGGATGAAAGCTCCTAAGTCATTTTGCACATATAGTAACTAATAATGGTTTCAGCATTGCAAGGGCAGAAAGCTGCTTTTTTATAAACATTCTAATAGGCAACTTAAGACTAGGAACTGCGTTCAGTATTAATGCTAATGGAGGAAGTGCTCTCCTTTCACCAATGTTGTAATGTATTAAATTGATTAACTAACTACTAGTAAAGATTCCCTTTGTTGTATTGGCAAATTCAAGAGTTACGTAATTCCTGGCAAGCACCACTATTTTAGCATAATAAAGGTGAAAGTCCAAAGATCTCCTCTTTAGATTAGGCTATTTCTCACAGCTCATTCTGCTTTTTTTGTATTTGTAGCTTCTTTAAATTGGAAGATGCAAGATCATCATTGTTTCAGTGTATAACTAAGCTCTGAGAATTGCAAAGGCTATTAAAAAGATTTTTATTTTAGCAGAACCTGTGGAAACGGTGATTTCTATGTACAGAAAGTGTATGATGTTCTTTCCTTCACAATTTTGTCTACAATGTTGCCTTCAGATAGCTGTTAACATTTTCAGAAAAAANGTTTTAATTGTTCATTGTATGTTTCCTTTTTGTTTACATGGGGAACAATGTTGATAAAGAATTGTACAGTGGGCGTCTACAACAGGAAGTATATATTTTAAGATACTTATACTTCACAGGTTTTCTTGGGAGGTCCCTCAATGCTCCTGCAGCTGTAGATTCTCACTGTGATTCTGCTTGCTCATGTATACTTGTAATTATCAGTACCAAATATACATTAATTAGGCATTACCTGTTAGTGGTTATGTTTCACATGTGTAATGTTTTGAGATGTTTTCCTGGTGGAAGAGTACTGTGGATATTGATGGTGAATGTGAGAAATCAATTTTGAATCGCGTGTAATCGTTCATGTGGCCTGAGTTGCGATGTTTTTATTTAACAATGCCTTGATGCTTTGTATGCATTAACTTTTGGGTGGAAGAACACGTGTATGGAATGAGCCACAGTATTTGAAATGGCCAACTTAATGCTACAACTGCTTTAAGGTGGCTAAATGTAAACTAAAAAGCCTTAATTTCCATAGAGTGGTGCAATTTTTTTGTATAACCTCGCATCAGTTCAATAAATTGGATTGTTATGCAAGGGCTTGCATTTTGATTGTCTGCCACTTGAATGTTTTGTGTAATGTTTTAACTGCAAGTAAATAAAGTATTTGTTTAACTTTTGTGAATGTAACATTTCATGTGCATTATGCACCATGTGTTACTATTGTGAAGCCAAATGATCAGAAAAGAAAAAGACTTGAGTGTACAGGACTGGTGAAACAATTGCAGTTCATCTGGTCCAAAATTCTTTTTTTAAAAAGTATGCTGGAATCAGTCAATATCAATAATGTACACCTGCTGGAATTGAGTGGTTCTGTTACCATGGTATACAACATAACAGATGTTTTTCTACTGTGGGCAGTACATAAGAGATTGTTGCTGGTCTGGACTGGCAAAATGCCCACATTATGTAAATTTATTGTAAGGGAACTGGTTCTCAAGCCCTCTGACATTATTTGAAAATTAATTACTTGAGCCTGTACATTAAGTCATGTGTAGCAATTGTTTAAAGTTTTGATGCTTGGCTCTGTAAAATTCAGTTGGATGCCAGCCATTCTATAAAACTTCTGTTGATTACACAACAGTTTGCCAGTTAAATACCCTTTACTTCACAGTAAATCATGATGTGTAGTTTTTGCAGGCCAGTAAAATGTTTACTTGATTCTCATGAAGAGAATTTAAGAAGTCCACTGAAAACCAACTGTGAATTTTGTAATCCACCCCAACTGTTATCTACGTAGCATTAATATTTGATTTAAAACATTAGCTATAATGTATATAGAGCAAACAAGTAAGCACTTGCCTGATATAGCCCATTTATCTCACTTACAGCTATAATGTGACTTTTAAAATTGTTTTGCTATTGCACAAATATAATTGTTGAATTCTAATGAATATTATAGTGAGCAATTGATCCACCCAAAGGGTTCATTTGTGTAATATCCAACCATTGGTGTTTTACAGTTCAGTTAAGGTCTCACCGTGCACTTCAGCTACATTTAGAATTAGTTTTTCCTTTTCTGGGTGAGCTTTATAGGTTTGTGCTTTGTAATGGAGAAAAAGGCTCTGCCTCAATACCTAATTACTAGTTACCTCAGGACATCAAACGTTGATTTATCAAAGATGTCCAGTAGTTTACTATTTTTGATCTGTACTTTTCTTGAAATTAATTGGGACTAGCTGCAAGTTTAGTTTGAGCTCTTATTTCTTACAACAGTTAAACCTGTTCAAGCAGGCACTCCTGATAACGACCACCCTGGAACAACCTGGTTTACCCTTATTCCTAGACCACCCTTGAATAAAGGCCACTTTGGCCAGTCCACTGAGCAGCCGTTAAAGATGGGTTTGACTGCAATTAACAAAACTGATCTAGAAGTGAGTGTTTGTGTTTATGTACTAACAATGTTGGCCTTTTGCATTCCAACAGCAAAAAGTTGATTTTAAGACATGTTTATGTGCTAAAATTGGCTATCATTAGAAAAATCCCATTTCTTACTGTAACATGCTTTACATTCAGCAGACTTTTTAACGGCCACCTTGTTCTTCAATATCGATACTGTAACATTTTCTATTTGTTCAGCTTCACCATTTAAGAAAATTGTTTAAAAACACATTTCCCTCTTGTGAGTGCTCCAACACATTCTGCTTGAAGGGCTCTATATAAATGCAACTTATTGAAATTAAAGCCAGAAACAAAATTTCTCAACTACTGGAAATGTTTCTACGTTTAATGAATTGTGCCAAATAAGTGAGGGCACTGTTAGCTTGTTCTAATCTGTTGGCCACTATTGCATGTATTTTTTCCATATTTCTTTCACAGTATTCTATAATAATCACAATTTACTCTTTAGACAGACAAAGATATTCCTGTTTCCCAGGATGAATTATTTTTTTCATCCTCTGCTTCAGAAATACTTGTTATAGTTAAAAAGCTACTCGTGTGTCAGGAATAGCTTTATGTAATAAATCCTAAACTACTGAAATCACTTGAAATAGAATCACTTATTTTCCATTTCATACCAGTTTAACCTTTGTTCTTTCTGATTTTAACCAGCCTGATTGTAAGTCGGAGCAACTTTTAAAGATCTTATCATTGGCTGAAGGCATCTCGAGGGTATCTTGGCAGTCGATTGATGACTAAAGTGTAAAAATAAGAGGTAAAAAAGAGAAAATTGTACCTGAGAAGCGCTGTGCAAACTCAGTTACAGCTCAAGAACATTTCAACCAGTAAATTCGTCTATTGAAATTGCGAACTTGGATAGAAATTCCATCAGTCTAGACAGACTTAATATTTCAGAGTACACATTTTGGACATTTCTTAAATTCAATCTCTTGTGAATACTGTATTACTGTAGTTCTTAACAACCTACAGGAAAAAAGACAAACTGAATAAGAATTATTCAAAATTGTTAATTCTGAAATACAAAGAGAAAAATCTGTCTAGACGATGATGAAATTTCTTTCCCCTCCCCTAAGGTATTCAACAGGTTCAAGCCTTGGGATTTCTGTTCATCTTCCAAATGTTTTAAGGTTGTATAAAGACTTAAAGACAGGAAGCTTAACAACCCCACCCAATGATTTAACATTATCCTAGAATGAAAAAAGAAATCCAGTGCCTCCTCAATGAACCCAAGATGATACACCAGCATTGCCTAATTGAACCATACTATAGGTATATATGGACAAAAACTCATTCTAATCTGAATTTTTTGTGTGAATTATTACTACTGTAATGATTTTGCAAGTATTTGAAAGCAGAGCTTGTGACTTAACAAAATAAAAAATGAGAATGGTATAAGCTGTAAAAGTATGAAAAACCTGCAGAGATGACAATTGTATGTACAGTAGCTTTGGGTGACTGTTTTCTGGGACAGTTCAATAAACTTTTTATAAAACAGGGTGAGCCTTTATTTCCTGGTTTATAGGGGAAGTTTTATGTTTCATGCCAAAATGAGTGGTTGTTAGCCAATTTTGTTTTCATTTCTCATAATGTGATAAATAACTAGTATTATTCAAGTGAAACTGAATTTAAAGTGGAGAAGAGTAATATATAAAGGTGGCTAAAATGACTTGGAAGCAGATGCTTAAACATTGAGGGAATTTATTGTGTAGAATGAACAAAATGTTAAACCGAAGACGGATAAAAACTAAGGTAAGAACAGTATGCAAAGAATGCAGGCAACGGTTTCTGATAAGGCCACAACATACCATAATTTTGCACTGATTTCTAGAGAAATAACACTAACTTAAATAACTGTCCTTAAGAGATTCAGCCAGCTCCAAAACAAAAATGATGGAGGTTTGGTTTCTGGTAATTTTTTCTGGTTTAAAAAGTATTCCAATTGCTTTTTATAGGCTAAATAGTGATATAAATATGCTTTACCACCAATTATCTCAATTAAGTTGGATCAAAAGGGGAAATTAAAGCTGTCTTCAACAGATGCTGAAGGAAGTCATTTCCAGTTTGTTTTGCTACAGGATTGTCTATCGTGATCACTGTCTAAGCTTTGTGGAAGTGTTTGGCTGAGCCCCACTTTTTTGAACCTGCACAGTATTTTCCACAGGTTCCTTTGAGTGGGCCCATCAATTTTGCTTAAACAACTGGTCAATACTGTTTGAGCCAAATAACTTCCAGCCAATGTAATAGAATCCAAATACATATAAGCTTGCTGCTATACTCAAAATATATTAATAAAAATCACAAAATGAGAAAAACATGTAACCCTGCCCTTTACAGTGAGCATGCAAAACCTGCCCTATTTAGAATATATATATCTAAAAGACGTGAAAAGCGCTATATCAAATGCAAGGATTATTATTATTAATAAACTAGCCACACTTATTGTCTAGTGAAAACTTCTGCATCTCTAAAGCTAATAAAATTATAAAACTATCTGCGATTGCACTCATTTGCTTGATTACTGCTCCCCTTAGCCAATGTTTCCCTCTTCCCAGTGCAACTAGCACAGGGAATATTGAGTCTTGGAGCATTTAGTAACCAGTCTGCGTTTATCCCTACCAACTCCAAATAATCCATTCCCAAATGGATAAATTTATCCAGTTCTTTCTTGAGCAAAAAAAAACCCGTAGCAGTCAGCTGCTTTTGCTGAGAGTCTATTGTGTCTACTAGACTTATCTGCTATTCTCAATATTTTCTTTTAACCTCCACTCTTATTACTCTTGTCAAGTTTTGAGCTTTAACAAATTAGATTAGGGCTTGAGGGAAGTCGTCTCAGAAGGGACTTTGTTAGGTGTACAAAATTGTAAATGGGATTGAAAAAGAAACCCAGAACAATAATTTAGGATGTACCAAGACAGAACAAGAGGACATACGTTTAGAGTTACAAAATTAATAATGTAGAAGAATGTAGTTCAAAAGCACATGGTGATACGTTCACAGCAAAATGACTTTTTAAAGCACAAGCTTGTCATTTACTTGTAAGTTTTGCCAAGTAAAATTTGCAAACGACAAAGTGCTCTTTAAAAAGGTTGTGGCCGGACTAAATATTTGCACACTCTTTAGAAGTACAAAATATATAAATCTAGCAGCAAAATGTCTTTGCATTTATTCAACACCCAAAAAGTCAAGAAAGTGTCTGGCAAAATAATATAACTGCTCCCTGTTGGTGACATCATCTGCAGACATAGGGTTAGCTTCCACGTGTTTGTGGATGACACCCAACTCTATCTCTCTGCCTCCACCCTTGACTCCAGGACCACTGCTGTCCTAACAGAATGTCTGTCAGATACAAAGTCGTGGATGAGAGCTAACTTTCTCCAGTTGAACATCAACTAGACCGAGGCTCTCCTGATTGGCTCCCTTCAGTGCCTCCGCACCGCAGGCACTGGCAGCATCACCATCCATGGATGCACACTCAACCTCACTGAGCCAGTTCGGAATCTTTCCGTCTAGTTTGACCCTCAACTGTCCTTTCTACCCCACATCCGCATCTTCGCCAGGCTCTCCTTCCCTCAGGCTGTTGATACCCTTATCTATGCATTTATCACATCTAGGCTTGACTACGCCAACTTGCTGCTTGTCGGCCTTTCCAGCTCTTCCTTCTACAAGCTGCATATCATCCAGAACTGTGCAGCTTATGTCCTCTCCCTCACTAGACTCTGACCCTATCATCCCCATGCTCCAGAGGATAGAGTTCAACATCCTCATCTTCGCCTTCAAGGCTCTCCACGGCCTTCTTCCCTTGTGACCTGCTAACCCCATATCAACCTGTCCGCTCCCTCCAGTCAGCAGGCTTTGGCGAGCTCCATGTCCCCTGCCCAGCCCACCCCACCATCGGCTGTCGAGCCTTCAGCCTCTCTGCTCCCACACTTGGAACTCCACCCCACAGTCTCTTCGCCTTGCTCCCTCCGTTGCCTCCATCAAGACACATCTCAAAACATGCCTCTTCAACTGCATCTTCGTCCATCCTCCCTGCACTCCTCCCCCCCCCCCCCCCCCAATCCCTTCCCTTCCCCTGCTTGGGACCAAATCGTTGACTGTCCAGCACTATACAAATGTAACTTGTTATCTTTGTTATAACTTCCTCCAGCACAAAGCTTCATTGGAAGAAAATCCAGTATTATGAATATTATTGGTAGGTATGAATATGTTTTGTTGAATCTAAACTAGTATCATTGCAATTAATAGCATTCTTCTAATGAACATTAATACTATGTTATCAGATTTGTTCCTATTTCGTTATGTTTCACAATAGAAACTCCCTTAAGAACAAGTGATGACTACACCGTTTCCAAATTATTTTAAGATTTCCCTAAATAAGTGGATTTTTTTCCTCGACCATTACCCTCCTCTCTTGAAGGAGTTTGACTCATTTTTCCTTCAACTAGGGGTATGGTGCAATGGACAGTAGATGCTTTGGTATTTCAACCAAGTGACTATTATTCACTTGTGAGACTTGATAATGACTCCGAGTTCAACCACGGGACTGAATAACAGCCAAGCATGTCTCTTTCTGCAGGGGACTGTATAGCAATGAGGAACAAGAACCCTGGTTTATGTTCCCTTTTTATAAGCGCATTTTAACTTGCCCAAGGCGAAACCTTGGGCAAGTTTCCTTACTCCACACAGAGCCTAATAATAATCCCTTCAAAACCAAAAACAATAATAAATTGGTCATTTTCAATCCATGACTGTTTGTGTGACATTGCTGTGCGCAATTGGCTGCCGCGTTTGCCCACAAATATACAGTCACTTCACTTTACAGTGTGTTCTGTGAAGCGCTTTGGGACGTCCTCCCGACGTGAAAAGCGCTATATCAAATGCAAGGATTATTATTATTAACTTGCATTTTAAATTTCTCTTATATACTGTAATATCCACCGTTAATTTTATAAAGATTGGAATTTCTAAGTCATATCTTTTTTCACTTGTTACACTTACACTTTCACTTACAGCTTGTACATAATTCTTATGAACACTGTGATTGTGTTGTGTAAGTATACATATATATGTAGCACAAAAACTTAATACGATATTTATGCTTCAGGGGCAATGTTTTTGTGAAGCACTTTGAGATGACTTCTTGATTTGAAGATTGTTATATCAGATGTGAAGTGGGATATATTAAATGTAATTTTTTTAATGTATTATATATAAAGTTTAATTTATAATATTCCAATACAGAAACTTTAAAAGGAGTACAATTCCAACGCAGGACACTTCTATCGTGATACAATTTCTAAAATAGATAATGTAATATTACTGGGGAAAATGTGCAAAAGTTCACATTACATTTATTATTTAGCCTCTGATGCAAATGAAAATATAACAGTCACAACTTCATCATCAACCTGGTTTATATAGCACCCTTCATGTGGCGGAGCATCTCAGAGCACTGAACGATGGTGAAGTTTGACTGATCTAAAGGTCATCAGACAAAAAAAAAAGAAAAAACACAGCAGAAGGTTCTATAAATAAGGGTGAAAGTAACCCAAATCTTTAGAACCTCAAACTCTCATAGGTTTGCCCACAGATGTGTGAAAAAGGCCTTCAGACAAGTTTATGGCTGAGTGCAACCGACACACCCAGTTGCATACTGCACAGATGGAGCCCAAGGTCCCAGAACAATTTTTTCAGAGTAGGCGGTTAATCCTGATCTTTTCTACTTGGGCCAATTTATAAAATGTTTGGATCCACGTGGTCTTCGTCAGAGTTTCCACCAGCCAACCCATGCTTGGAAAGCATTTAACTACAATAGAGGAGATGAAGGAGGCTTTCTACACCTCGATCAGATATAGGTCAATTGACTGACCGTAGGGAAGATCAGCTGAGAAATTGTGCTGATTGGCACATTGATATGTCCACAGTCACAAAATTGTTTGCTGATTTTCTAAAATGCAACAAAATTTCACAGTTGTTTTGAATAGAAGGGAGAAGTGACCATATATTGTTAAGGAGTCTGAGACATGAGATTGTGATCTTCCTCCCTCAGGATACGATATTTATGCTTCAGGGGCAATGTTTTTGTGAAGCACTTTGAGATGGCTTCCTGATTTGAAGGTTGTTATATCAGATGTGAAGTGGGATATATTAAATGTATTTTTTTAAATGTATTATAACTTTTAATTTATAATATTCCAATACAGAAACTTTAAAAGGAGTACAATTCCAACGCAGGACACTTGTATCATGATACAATTTCTAAAATAGATAATGCAATATTACAGGGGGAAATGTGCAAAAGTTTACATTACATTTATTATTTAGCCTCTGACACAAATGAAGATATAACAGTCACAACTTCAGCATCAACCTGGTTTATATAGCACCATTCATGTGGCGGAGCATCTCAGAGCACTTAACGATGGTGAAGTTTGATCTAAAGGTCATCAGACAAAAAAAAGGAATAACACAGCAGAAGGTCGGCTGAAATTGCTCCTTCCTTCCCTGATGCAACTCAAATCATTTATGGAGCAGTCACCTATGTTGGATATAGCTTCACGCTTTTAAGCATGACTTTGCACTGATGTATGTAGCCGACTTGCATCTGAAAATCTCACACCTTGTGTATTTGTCTATTGTTGACCTCTCAGGCGAGAACACAATTAGACATGGCTGTGTTGCCCCTTCCTGCTTCATGGTTTCATAGGCTTCAGATATTCACGGAGATATGCAAGTATGTTTGGGGAGGGGGAGCTCCTGTTGACCTTGCAAACTATAGCCCTAACGGATAAGTGGTCGTATCTGGACAAACAGCAACAAAACTTGCCACTGTGCTCAGTGTCAGATTGACAAACTCCAGGAGTACCCCAATACATCCACTGGGGTCCACGAACAAACCTTGGTTTTCGCCAACCTGAAGGTCAACTGTGAAGCGCTTTGAGACGTCTCGAAGACGCGATAAGGCACTATATTCAAATGCGAGCGTGGTTATTATTATTATTATAAGGTGAGCAGAGTGCGACCCTTAGGGAGAAAGTGCGGAGTCCACACCAGCTAAACAACAATAAAGTGTGGAATCTGGTTAGGGTGCTCTGAGCAAAGGTAAAACAAAAAATCAGATGAATTATTAAATAAGAAATTCCTGCCATTGACACTGTTCTCCTGTTTCCCTGTCAATGGACGTGTGTTTTGTGTGTAATGAAAAGGGTGAAGTAACCGCTCGGCGCCGGAAGGGGCGCTGTCCGCGGTGCTGCCGCTCTGGCGGGCGGGAGCCGCTCATTCAGCGACGGGAACTGCCAGCGGCCGCCAGAGACATCCACACCGTGAACATGGACAAGTAGGGAGAGCTCCAGCCGCGACCTTACACAGGCCTGACCCGGCCCGGGGGGGGGAGAGAGCCTGTGCTGGGGGGGGGAGAGAGCCTGTACTGGGGGGGTGGGGAGCCTGGGGGGGGGGGGAGAGAGCCTGTATTGGGGGGGGGGAGAGCCTGTGTTGGGGGGAGAGAGCCTGTGTTGGGGGGGGGGAGAGGTGGGGGAGAGAGAGCCTGTTTGGGGGGGGGAGAGAGCCTGTGTTGGGGGGGGGGGGAGAGAGAGCCTGTATTTGGTGCGGGGGAGAGCCTGTGTTGGGGGGAGAGAGAGCCTGTGTTGGGGGGGGGGAGAGAGAGCCTGTGTTGGGGGGGGGGAAGAGAGAGCCTGTGTTGGGGGGGGGGGAGAGAGCCTGTGTTGGGGGGGGGGAGAGAGAGCCTGTGTTGGGGGGGGGGAGAGAGAGCCTGTGTTGGGGGGGGGGGGAGAGAGCCTGTGTTGGGGGGGGGGAGAGAGAGCCTGTGTTGGGGGGGGGGAGAGAGAGCCTGTGTTGGGGGGGGGGAGAGAGAGCCTGTGTTGGGGGGGGGGAGAGAGAGCCTGTGTTGGGGGGGGAGAGAGAGCCTGTGTTGGGGGGGGGGGGAGAGAGAGCCTGTATTGGGGGGAGAGAGAGCCTGTGTTGGGGGGGGGGGGAGAGAGCCTGTGTTGGGGGGGGAGAGAGAGCCTGTGTTGGGGGGGGGGGGGGAGAGAGCCTGTGTTGGGGGAGAGAGAGCCTGTATTGGGGGGGGGGGAGAGAGAGCCTGTATTGGGGGGGAGAGAGAGCCTGTGTTGGGGGGGGGGGAGAGAGAGCCTGTGTTGGGGGGGGGGGAGAGAGCCTGTGTTGGGGGGGGGGAGAGAGCCTGTGTTGGGGGGGGGGAGAGAGCCTGTGTTGGGGGGGGGGGGGGAGAGAGAGCCTGTATTTGGGGGGGAGAGAGTATTTGGGGGGGGGGAGAGCCTGTATTTGGGGGGGGAGAACCTGTGTTGGGGGGAGGGAGGGGAAGAGAGAGCCTGTGTTGGGGTGGGGGGGGGGAGAGAGAGCCTGTGTTGGGGGTGGGGGGAGAGAGAGAGCCTGTGTTGGTGGGGGGGAGAGAGAGCCTGTGTTGGGGGGGGGGGGGAGAGAGCCTGTGTTGGGGGGGGGGGGAGTCTGTGTTGGGGGGGAGAGAGAGAGCCTGTATTGGGGGGGGGAGAGAGAGAGCCTGTATTGGGGGTGAGGGGGAGAGAGAGCCTGTATTGGGGAGGAGGAGCCTGTGCTGGGAGAGAGATGGAGTCTCTGGGTGATGGGAAGAGACACTGCTGACATTGGTTTAAATCTAATATCATAAATAGGACTATCTTAAACAGTCCTATTTAAGGTATTTCTATAATCCATGCTCCTGATTTCTGAATTTGTTGAACCTTCCTTCCAGCCCATTCTTTGCAGATATCTCATCTCCCATCGTTCGGGAAGCCGAGGTTACCAAAGCCGCTCGGAGACGCAGTGCTACAAGACGCAATGTCTCTAGTATCCTCTTTCATCACTGCACGTATTAGATTGCAACTTTGAAAATTATTGCAGTTCAGAAAGGCATTTAATGCTTTTTAAGAGCTGAAAACTTATATTTTTGGTCGTATAGGAATATTTAATGTGGTTAAATGTCACAGTTTGCATCTATTGAGTGAAGTGTACTAGTGACAAATATACGGGTAACATACAGTGGTCGGCAGGCAACACAGCTCCAATATAGTTTTGACATTCATAATACAGTGTCTACTGCACAGCCTTGATATCCCATCTCAGGAGCTTTATCTTTGACTGTCTTCAGTCATCCTCCCATCCCCACCCCCCTTGCCCTTCACCTTCTTGATTCCAGCCCTCAACTTGGTTGCAAACCCTTGGCTGACCAGTGCTTTGGGACGTCCTCCTGACGTGAAAGGCGCTATATGAATGCAATTTGTTATTTTTCATACTTATAACTAGCATTGGAAAAAGTAATAAATGAAACTTCTTTTTATTCTTTAAGCCTGATTATTTTGCTTAAAAGTATCTTAACTACATAGCAATTGTTTATGACTAAAAATACTCTTATGGTTAGTAAAGCATTCCCAAATACTGTCTTTGTTTTAAGCTCAATCTATAAAAATGTTTGAACTATTGGAAATTACTTTGCTTAACACATTTAGTACCAACAAATGTGAACGAAGCTACACCGGCACGGATACAAATGCTTGCTCGCACTCCAGGATCTTCATTCCGCCAAGCCTGTAAGTTTTGATATTAAAAAAAGGCCATGCAAAGCAGAGGTAATCTAATTTAAATGTGATTTTAAAAGGTTGTTTTTCGATTACTTAGAATTTGTATTTCAGAAAGTTGTCTCTTGATTTTGCAACACCCCTGTTGCACAAAATTCAATCCTGAAATTGTTGACCATATTATTTGGAGAATGTGTGATGGGTTAGTTAACAATGCGCTTGCTTGCTGCCTGTTCGTTTCCATATTGATACAGTCAAGTCTGCTTTATGTTACACTCTGTCGGACCAGACAAAATTATAACATTATTATAACAATAGGGGAATTTCCCTTAAAAACAATTGCAAACATTTCCAGACTGTTCTAAAGGCATTTACAATTTCATGGAAAAGATTTTTTTAAAGGTTCAATACGTTACTTTAATTTCACTTCTATAGGGTTATTTAAAAAATTTAAATCAGGTATTTTTACTTATCAGTTCTTGTTAGATAATTTTTTCACAAAAATTAACAGCACCTATGGATGCTAAAATGCTGTAAATCCTGTGCTTTTTTAAAAAAAAACCGGTGCTCTTTTTGGACCATCCATTTGTCTCTTTGCTCCGTATTTCAGGTGTCAGAGCGATGCTACAGACTGCTCTGACACCACTACACCCCTGAGTATAACAATATTCATTATTTTGTTAAATTGGGACTACAAATTTGCATAACATTAGATGAATTATAACATTATATGCCTATAACGTGCCTGGCAGCATCAACCTCCATGGTTGCTCACTACAACTCACCAAGCCAGTCAGGAACCCAGGTGTCTTGTTCGACCCTCAACTGTCTTTTCTCCCCCACATTCAAGCCATGACCCGCTCTGCCTTCTCTCACCTCCGTAACATTGCCCGACTCTGCCACTACCTCACCCCTCAGGCCGCTGAAACTCCTTCTTCATCATCGCCTTCATCACCTCCAGGCTCGACTATGCAAATGCCCTGCTTGTTGGCCTTCCCAACTCCTCCCTGCACAGGCTGCAGATAATCCAGAACTCTGCAGCCCGTGTCCTCTCCCGCACCAAATTCCGTGACCCCGTTTCACTCCCTCTCACCCGACTCCATTGGCTCCCTATCCTTCAGAGGATCAAGTTTATTATTATTATTATTAAGATCCTGATCCTCACATACAAAAAAGCCCTCCATGGCCTCGCCCCACACTACCTCTGTGACCTCCTAACCCCCTACCAACCTGCCCGTTCCCTCCGCTCAGCCGGCTCTGGCCTGCTCCACGTCCCCCGACCCACCCGCCACACCGTTGGCGGGAGAGCCTTCAGCCACTCTGCCCCCAACCTCTGGAAATCCATCCCGTCACTCTGCCTCACCTTCTCCTTAGCCTCTTTCAAGTCCCGCCTCAAGACCCTCCTCTTCAACCATGCCATCGGCCACCCCCCTTCCCTCCCCCCAACCCCAGCTCGGGTCTGACATGCTGTACACTGTCCAGAGCCTTGGGACGTCCTCCCAACGTGAAAAGCGCTGTACAAATGTAATCTTGTTGTTGTTATAACAATACGCAAACTCCAATATGTACAAAACATACCAACCACGGCCAGGCCAGGACTGGCCGCCAGTATATTAAACAAAATAGGAAAAAAAATAATTTGGTCACTTAATCCACAACTGTTTGTGGGACACTGCTGTGCGCAATAGGCTGCCGCGTATCACCCACCAAACTTTACAGTATATTCTGTGAAGCGCTTTGAGACAGCTGGAAGGTGTAATAAAGTGCTATATCAAATGTAAGGATTACATTATCACGCTAGAGAGAAATACACGTTGCAGCTTTGCTTGCAACCAATGGATCCAATATGGAATATAGATTGACACACCGACAGACATTTAGTCTTTATCTATACTCAACAGGAAGGACTCCTGTGGGAGGATTCCTTTTGGGAGGAATCCTGTGGGAAGACTCCAATCAAAGATACGCTAACCAAAGGGGTTTACTCTGTGATCCAGCAGGTCCTCGAGTTATTATAGATATATCTCTTTAGAAGGGTGTATGCTTTCCTCTGGCTACTTTGTTGCAGAAACCATGCACACCTCATATTTGGGGGATTAAAGCATTTTTAAAATATAATTTATCAACGATAGAAGATCCCTGAAAAATAAATGCCCATGACATTCACGCATGCAAGACCTTTCCGATGAGGTATAAATCATGTCTCTGTGTCAATCACTTATTGCGTTAGTGGCGGATACTCAGACAGAAAAACACACAGATTCCGTCTTTATTAGTATAGATTATGCAAATTATAACAATAAGCAAACTCAAGTGTAATTTCTCCCACAAAATAGTCAATCCACTTTACATTCTGTGAAGCGCTTTGAGACGTGTCAAAGATGTGATAAGGCGCTATATCAAATGCAAGGATTATTATTTATTTTAATGAAGGTATGTAGGCTTTCATGCTTCCTGACATTGGTTGAAGAGTGGCATTGGAGCTGGTCTGTTATCTATTTGTTCTTCTGGGGAAATCTGCACAACTTTTGATTACGTCAGCTTTCGGTTGTCGATTAAAGTGACATGGTTTCTATTGTTTTAGGATTATTTCCATAACTACCCTTGTATACTGCTGCAATTATGAATTGTAATAGCAGCAAACAGCTCAAAGGCCCAATATTTAAGGTCTGTTCAGCTGTTAACTGTTGCAGGAAGAATCCAAATGAGGAGAAATGGCTATTCACCAAGTAAAGGAGGCTGCGAGTGGAACTGCATAGCTTTTGTGTGAGCCGGGAATGGGAGTTTTTTTTAAACCTTTAGCCAAAGTAAAGTTGTATAATTAGTGTTAATAGTAATGACTTAAACTTTAGTGTGCTGAATATTGATAATCTAGATATTGATGATTTTGAAGATAACAGTTGGTATTGTATTCCAGGCACACCACAGACTCGAAGGCAGCCTGAATTGTCTGGTATTTTAGGATCAGTCGGCAGATCTCCGCGTTTTTTTCCCACACCTGGAAACGCATCTATGGTAATGGCCTCAATTACTGCTTACAGGTTTTATTTACAGTGGTTAAGTAGAGGTGGTTTCTGTAGTAGTTCCTGAAAGTTGATGGACATGAAAATCCGGTATCTTCTAGTTTTTCTAAAGAAACGATTCCTGCTGAATATGAAGTGTGGTGTTTGTGTGACATTTCAGTCGTTTAGTTTTATGATTTGGATGATGCCTATTAGGAGTTTGTGACTTACGGAAAGTAGAGCCCAGAATGGCAGTGATTTTTCTTCTAGTTTTATGGATTACCTTTTTTGGAAACTTTGTGTTCATACAGTAGTTATCACGTGTTTAATTTCAGTCAAACCTGTTTTCAGGGGACTGAACCAAATTGACCTTTATGTAAGGGTGGCCTCTGAGTAAGGGTTTATTGATCAGGCCTGAATTTAAAAATAATAAAAAGAATCTGTAGGCCAAAAATGTCCACAGGCCTGCGTATAGACTCTCTCTAACACATTTACCAATTCTGCCTCAACCTTGAGGTGGGATGAAGTGGGCATTACATGGTCAGCGAATATATGGTCTATACATGGGCTGGGGAAATTGGTATTGCATTACCGCTAAGCACACTTAATTTCACTTAGAACTGACCGCTGAAAAGAGTGTTAGTACACCAACCAGGCTTAAAAAAAAGATTGGCCACTGGTTGTGTTTGAAGGTGGTTGCTGAATAGAGGTGGTTTATTATGGAAAATCATCTGGGACTGTTCCAGGGTAGTTGTTGATAGTAGGTGGTTGCTGAATAGAGGTGGTTGCTTTAAGAGATTTGACTGCACTTTAAAATGCTAGAGTTTATTGTTCCATTTTCTGATGTTATTCCTGCTGTTATCTTGTAATTTTTTAAAAAAGGAATATAAAGTATTTTTATAAAGAATAGTGGTTTAAAAACATGCTGTTAGGGTCTTGTATTTGGCAACGGCAGTCTGGTTCACCTTGTGTTACATCTAGGTAGATGATGACTTTCTCATTTCATGCATTTAGCAAATGGTCAGTAGTGTGGGAAGCAGTTTTTTTNATCCTGTTTTTCCCCTCACTACTGAGAGTAGTTCCCCCTCAATAAAGAGGGGGCAAAACAGATAGTTTCCCCCCTCAAGCAATACAATTGACCTGGTTGAAAAGTGCAATTTAGTTCAAGTGGGTCAGTCCATTGAGACTGGTCTAGTTTCCTCACAAATGGCTGAAAACCTCTGTGTTGTGAGTCACCAAGGAGAATTGTTTTTTTGTCTACATTGTTTTTATTCAGCTGCATAATTTTTTTCTTTCTTTAGCGATCTGGCCTAGATGATATGGATTGGACTGCAGGTGTTTATTTGAGTCCTCAGAGGATGGGCTTGATGACAGGAGTGGACTCCCCAGGGAGTTTTACAGAGGACATCACTTTGAGCGCAGTTATGTTGCGTGAGGATGATCCAGGTTTAACTGGTGAGAAAATTTCATGCGTTCTCTCAGAGATCGAACAACGTATTGAGGGGTGTATGAATACTGTCCTTTTATTTCTTTGTATGTCATTATACATCAAACAGACCAATCTTTCTTATTCCTAATCTTATATTCTCACAATAGAAAACAACAAATACATTGTGCTCTCAGGTGTAAAAACTTGACACCCATGAAGGCCTCTCCAACAGTGTCCCAAGAGAGCAGAGTGAACAAACACAACAACTTTGTAATTCGTGCACTCTTGTTATTCTGGTTTGTTGTTGCTCTCAGACCATGTGCCTTATGTGTGAACAGTATAGTACACAAAATAAACAGTCAATTCACTTTACAGTATAGTCTGTGAAACGCTTTGAGATGTCTTAAAGACGTGATAAGGTGCTATATCAAATGCAAGGATTATTATTATTACATTTTATATATGTGCTGGACTCAATACTTGTCCTATTTTTAAAAAAAAAGCAATTTCAGAGGCCATTCAGTGGTTGATTGTGCTAAAGTGTGTTATTTTGGTGCATGCAGTGTAATTCAGTTTGCATCTTCTAAGTGTTAACAGTTTTCTGACATGTTATTTCTAACAGCTACAGCCAGTTTATTCCCAAACTTCTTGGACTCTTTCCTGAAGCACTCATCTAGTGGCATCTTTGATCTGATAGAATCTTATGAGGACAACTGCAATGAGCAGGTATGATTTTTATAAGCAATTTTTTTGGGGGTAGTACAATTGACTTCCTTTAATATTCAAGACTCAACTCTTTGACCGTGTTTTCGATCACCCTGCTTCCCACCCGCCCCAATTCTGCCCCCCACCTCATGTCCAAAACACTGGCTGTCCAGCGCCTTGGGACGTCCTCCCGACATGAAAGGCGCTATACAATTGTAATTGTGTTGTTGTTTTCATCGTTCTCTATTTAATAAAATTGCAGTCATTCATAATGTTTTGTCATGGGTGACTTATTATTTATTTCTCCTTAACATCTTATTTATTTCTCCTTAACATCTTATTTTCACCTTTCACTCCAGATCACTATTTGAAAGCTGCTCTGCTGCTCCATTTGAAAGCTGCAATGCTGCATTTGGGCAGGTTGATCAGAGGTTACAAAAGTAACTTGTTGTTAAATTAGTCTCACATTTCTTCTCTCCCCCACACAAACTCCTGTGGGGAGGAGATATCTAGCACCTGCTATAGCCTTCTTTTTACAGCAGAATGGTTAAAATAAGCAAATAAGTGGCTTGGCAACTCTCAAGCTTATCAGACTATGGTGCTCCAATGCACTTTTGTTATTTGTTATGTTGATAGTAGGTGATTGCTGAGCATAAGGAAGCTTAATATATTAATATTTGTTAACTATTTTGGGAAGTTCATGATTCAGAACAAAACCATTTTCTGTATTGAGAGCTCTGTATGATAAGCTGATGTTAACATAGTTAATATTTGTAGCTGAAGTGAAAATAGTGGCTTAAGACCATTTGTTTTGAGATGTTTACTGATTTGAATGTCTTGTACAAGCGGAGAAACTAATCTATTTTACTTTCGAGTCAACAGTGGGTGTACTAATCCTTAAAATTCTCTTTATCTTGAAACAAAACTGAAAATGAGTTGCAATTGTCTTAGGTTGAGGTACTTAAGAAGATTGTTAACCGTGCAACTCCCGGGCAACAGAAGTTCTCCAAAACAGCCAGTGTTCTTTGGTTCCTTCAGCAAGAGATGGTAACCTGGCGATTGATTGGATCCCTTTACAGGTATTTCATTTCAGCTTGCTATGTATGCTGAATTTCCCTGCATTGAATGGATCTCTTCTACAGTATTCAATAAGTGAGCATTCTGTGCATCATTTTAGCGTGCCTGGTCAAGTCAAGTTTTTGAATTGATTATTTGCAGTGCATTAACACACTAATGTGTGAAATTAGTTGCGATCAACAATGTTCATATTGACCTAAATAAACTGTGGAACAGTGCAAATAAGTGCCACTCAAACATAGAGCACTTCTGGCATCGCTTGTCTATTTATGATCTGAGCATCTGAGAAGACAGTTGTGCTGTCATTGGAAAATAACTTATCCTAACAAAAAACACAAACTTTTGTTACTATACATTAAAATTGGACTTCTATTTGTTTTCAATTAAATGTAAAATGACCACTCTTAACAATTACATGGATTATACATCATGTAAAAAGCCCATTGACCCAATTAATCTGTGTCAATGTTTAAAACAAGAACAAACAAATCGTATTTATATAGCACCTTACACATCAGGAGGACTCCTCATGTCTCTGCCCTTGCTATTCCCTTCTCCATAAAGAGTACATCAAGTTTCCTCTTACATTTGTTGATACTTTCTGCTTCAACCAGAACTTCATCTGCATTCTCTGTGTAAAGTCCTGTAGCTTAGTCGTTAGAGCACTCACCTCACAAGCGAGAGGACCTGGGTTCAATTCCCGGGTAGGGCGAAACAATGGGCAAGTATCCTTACTCCACGCCACTGTTGACCTAGCAGTAAGAAGGAACCTGGTTGCTAGTCGATTGGTGGATTGCTTTTCGGGGGTACTAATTCCTTCAAAACAAACAAAAAATAAAAATCACTCAATCCACAGCTGTCTGTGGGACACAGCTGTGTGCAATTAGCTGCCACATTTCGCCCACAAAATATCCAGTCAATTCACTTTACAGTATATTCTGTGAAGTGCTTTGAGACGTCTCGAAGACGTGATAAGGCACTATATCAAAATTCAAGGATTATTATAAAGAAGTTCGTACTCAACTCATTTTTGGATCAATGAGTCGTGTGTTGACATGATAACTTTATGTTACATATATGATGAATCAAATGTCAGAATGGTTGTTATTACTGGGATTTTTTNGCAATTCCTGAAATCAAGGCTTGTACAAAGTGCCCCCCACAGGGCACAAACTGCAGTAAGAAGCAGCTGGACCCATGGAATGCTGCCATTTCATAGTTATGTGACGAGGTATAAGAGAAGGATATTTTCACAATGTATACTGAGCCTCAGTAAATACAATGACTTATGCAGCTTTGCCTTGTTTAATGTTAAACAGCACTCCTTCGGGTATTTTATTTACTTTGTATATTGTCAGAGTTTATTTACTGTCCTGGAATTTTTAGGAATTAATCTTGGCAGTGGTAGGTCTACGCAGAAATGTATTGCTGCAGGACTTGATACCAGCCACATGGTGTTACTGGAGACACTTTGCTGTTCTCTCTTCAGCACATCATCACCACCCAGTGATACCAATACATTTTGTTGCAGATAAGCATTTACTACATTTCCACCTAGTGGCAAGGGTTGGTAAGAGTTGCTGCAGAACTTTTATCCAGCATTTGTTGATAAAAGTACTGTAATTACAATTTTAAAATCCGAAGTGAGAAACAGAGAAAGATGATCTGAAAGAATAAAGATAGAGGAATAGTACAGGAAAGCAAAATTTGGGAGTTCAAAATATCGACATAATGCGTTGATCCAAAATTAGGTTTAGGAGGAACTTCTTTTCGCAGAAGGTGATGGAAAAGTGGAATTTACTGCTAAAAATGGGTTGAAGCAAAGAACTTCAACACATTTAAGAGGAAATTTGATGCATATGTAGCGGAGGGGATTAAGGAGAGTGGAGAGTATACTCATAAGGATTATAAACACGGGCACGGATTAACCCTATCCGTGAATCCCACGTTTATTGTGTCACCCTGCACATGTAATATTGGAGTCTGGACTAGTAGCTTCTAGAACACGATGGTCTAGAATAAGTAGGATGCCTATAGGAAATTGTCACACTTTGTTCTTAAGTGCTTATTTTTCCCATTGGTTGAGTTTCTTGAATCTTGACTTTTCTTTCCTATGCTTATTTAGGGACAGGATAGAGTGTGATGATGAAGAGGAATGCATATGTGAATTGACTGTAAGTAAATCTGGTGGTACCTCTCATGGTGGGGAGAAATTTAACACAATGTAATGAATGCTACAGTATGAAATTCTTCTTGCAGGACCCAAATGCTAGTGAAAAGTTGATCATCGACACCCTTTTCCAGCGAGATTCGCTTGTACGACAGAGTCAGGTACTGCTCTTTTACTAAAGGATTTGTGCAGCATAAGTAAACTCTTACTTAAAAAAAATAGTCACTTGGGTGAGCAAGATATTTTGTTAATTAGTAACCAATTTAATCAAAGTACATTCTATATTAATTTAGAGTAGAAAAACGGGCTTGGACAAAATCTAATTGGCAATTTTACATTCTGCAGATTGTCGTTGACTGGTTAGAGAGCATTGCCAAAGACGAAGCTGGAAACTTTGCAGAGAACATTGAATTTTATGCAAAATCTGTTTACTGGTAACAGTCACAATTTAATTTTGATTCTGGACAACTTTTTACCAATTTAGTTTGTGTATAATGTTCACATTTTGATCACGCTCGCTTTGTAAGAAATGATGCTCTATTTTAACTATTCAATTGCTAACTTTTTTGAACAGTGTTAAATATGATTTCTACTTTTTAAAATAAGTTCCTGTAACATTTGTAAACTAGACTTACATAAAACTACCCGGCACCGCTTAACTACTCCATGCCAGTAAATAAAGTATTCATAACATAACATGTAGGAGCAGGAGTAGGCCATTCGGCCCTTTGGGCCTGCCCCGCCATTCAATCATGGCTGATCTTCTAATCTAACTCTAGCTAATAACCTAACCCTGCCTTATTCCCATATGTTCAAGGACTGAGCGTCAACAGCCCTTTGGGGTAGTGAGTTCCATATATTCACCACCCTTTGAGTGAAGAAGTTCTTCCTCAACTCAGGGCGAAAGGGCTGGCCTCTGATTTTAAGGTTGTGACCCCTGGTTTTAGTTTCTACAACCAGGGGAAACAATCTCCCACTATCTACTCTCTCATGTCCTTTGATGATTTTATAGCTTTCTATAAGATCCCCTCTAAGTCTTTATATTCTGGAGAATATAGGCCCAAATTGGTCAGCCTATCCTCGTAACTCAACCCCTTCATCCCTGGTACTAACCTAGTAAATCTACGCTGCACCCCCTCCAAGGCAAGTACATTCTTCCTTAAATGACAAGACCAAAACTGGACACAGTATTCCAGGTGTGGTCTCACCAGGGCCCTATTCATTATAAGGGAACGTCCGAATTTGATTAGAAACCTCTTGATCCAGTTAAATGCTCTGCCACTGAGCGACATCCCTCTCTCCTCCTCCCCCCCCCGTATAAAATATGCCTTCTCTTCAATATGTGCAAAATGAACATAAACATCTGGTTTAAAGTACTTTATTGCCTATTTTAATTACTGCCGTTATTCCATTTGTAGAACTCCTTTGAGAGTGGTGCTTGCAATGAGGATGTGCATATATATTTCTGTTCAGCCATTCAATGAATATATATATATGTGAAAAATATTTGTAAATTTAAGATATCCATCACAATTATTTTCATTTTATAGGGAAAACACTCTGCATATTTTAAAACAGCGACGATTGGGTGTCACGGGATTTTCAAGGCAACTTGTGACTGAGCTGGTAATATCACTTCTGTTAGATGGCTATGTTTAAAGTGCAAAATTTCCCCTGCAAAATTGGTTTCATAAAATATTTTTGGTAGTTTAATAACCTTTAGCCATGAACTGTTAAAGAAACTCCACGTAATGAGCTTAACCAGTGTGTTGAAACTTAATAAGGATTTTCTAATGATCTCTATATCCATAATTAAGATGACCAGTGAATTGGGCAATTTACAGCTAACCTTTTTCAACTGCAGTTGAAATAATTCTTGTATGTTATAGCAGTGCACAATACAACTAACCATTTTCTGGTTTGGCTTCAGGATCCAGATGCTCCTATACGACAAAAATTGCCTCTTGCAGATCTGGATAGGGAAGATGATGTCCGATTTATGAAGTATCTATTTGCTCTTATAAGAGCGGGCCTGACTGATGAGGTAAGTCTTGTTGCTATTTGAGCATGGATTGTGCAAGAATTCAAAAGTCTTTTTTGTTTGATTGTGAGAAATTTGTGCACAAAGTAAATAATATAAATTCTCTCAGGCTCAGAGACTGTGCAAACGTTGTGGTCAGGCTTGGAGAGCTGCAAGTCTTGAAGGCTGGAAACTATATCATGATCCTAATTTAAATGGTGGTAAGTGCAACATTCTAGCTTGCTGATTCTCGCCAGTTTTAGCTAATTTTGTGCATCCCATTACATTGTTTGAATGTGCTGTTTCCAGGAATGATGCTTCAACCTGTGGAAGGCAACGCATACCGAAGTGTTTGGAAGGCTTGTTGTTGGAGAATGGCAGATGAAGTAAGACAGAAAAATATCTGACTGTATAAACTGGGTGCAAAATAATCTTATGCAGCTTATTAGCAAACTATACAATCAATATTTTCTTGTCATGTTAACCATTGACTGAGTAATTTCTTTGAAAAAANTTGCTACCTATATTCACAAATTCCATCACATTCATTACTATTTGTGATTATTAAATTTTGTTTCCTGCAGGAACAGTTTAACCGGTATGAACGAGCAATCTATGCAGCTCTAAGTGGAAATCTCAAACAGGTAGAATGTTTAATATTTCATATTTGCTCCTTTACTTTTTTAATCGATTTGATCATTGTCAATTTATCTGAAATGATGTGTGGTTTTTCATTTTTAATTCAGCTTCTTCCAGTATGTGATACATGGGAAGACTGTGTTTGGGCATACTTCAGGATCATGGTGGATAGTCTTGTAGAACAAGAAATCCGTGCAGTCAGTATTGCTGTGGATGAGCTGGAAGAGTTACCCAGAGAGTACACAGAAGCCAAGTAAGTTTGAATTCAATCACTTTTTGTGGAAACAGGTCAAATTTAAATAATGCTTTATCTAAACAAATAGTGTCTAACCTAATCTATATTTCCAGTTGGACCCTTGAGAAAATATTTGAAGAGCTGCAAGCATTAGACAAAAAGGTAATGGCAAAATTCTAACATATGCTCCTTTCAAAATGAACTCTTGCCCATTAATATGAGTGTGTCTATCCTAACATCCCTCTCTTGCTATAAATTTTCAATAGTAGGAGCTGCCTCGTGTCATTGTGGAGTGATTAGATGGTGTGTTGAATATTGCGATGCAAGTAAATACACGTTGTGAACTGTAATGCATGTGATGGCATGTATTTGAAAGCTCATAATTGGCACACAGGAATAGTTGAGGGATAAATTAGAAGCTGATTTAATGCAGAGGGTTATTGGAACACAGAATGCTTTGCTGCAGGTGGCAGTTGATGCTGAGATCATCACATTTTAAAGGGAATTGGATAAAGATATAAAAAGGAAAAATATGTAAGTATCTGAGGAAGCAGCAGGGAATTAGGATCAGTATAGCCACTCCAGTGCAGGAGCTAACACCAACTGAACGCAGGTTCTTTCAGTTTTGTTATTTCTGCTTTTGAGAAAACATGCTTTAAATGTGATGAGAACTGAATAAATAGAAAATGTCATTTGCTTTCCAAAAAAAAGGGAAATTTGATATTAAAAAAATCTAGTGTTGTATATGCCTGAAAAATGCCTTTTATGGTTAGAATGATAAAGTACATTTCTAGGCTCGATTATATCCTCACCTGATTTTCTCAGTGATTTATGATCCACTGCTTAGTGGATTAAATGAAATAAGATTAAATGAAAAAGAGGCAAAAATGCAACTGCCCAGTAGTGCATAAATGGTTACATATTCAACTCACATAGATAACAACAACAACAAAATTACATTGTATCGGGCCTTTCACGTCGGGAGGACGTCCCAAGGCGATGGAAAGATGAAATGTCATAAATATATTGCTGTCAGAAGTTGATGCTATCAGATAACCAGTGTGTATGCACAGATGTAACACAGGATAGTTTGTTTTTGATAAACTGATTTGCATTTCCTATTTGTAGCAAGTGTTGGAGGAGAATAAAGCTCATTACCATATCATACAGAAATTCATAATCTTGGGAGACATTGATGGTAAGTTTTTGTTTTTAAAATAAACGTAATCTATGACAGATACTAAATGGTTTCTTGTAAAGTTGCATTATTATATTTAAAACTGAGGTGCAATGTATTCAAACTACCATATTGTAGACAATAAGTGCCTAAGAGTTCAAATATAAGGCAAACCTGCACAAATGCAATTTTATGAGAAACCAGTTAGTGTCTTTATGTAAAATATTGTAATCTTATTTTCTGGTAGAAATCTACATAATTGAAATTTAATCTGCTTGTGATTTACAATCGTGACTGCACATTTGTGATTTGTAATATTATCTGAGCAAATAATTTCTAAGTTCTAGGATAAATTCCCATTTTTGGGGATATTGTACAGATGGAACTCTACTACAAAATTGTGTGGTATTTTATATATTCAATTAAGTGTCTTGTGTTTGAATTATAGGCCTAATGGATGAATTCCATGACTGGCTATCAAAAGGCAAAGTGCTCCTTCCAGCCCATCTGCTTCGATTCATGACTCACTTTGTCTTGTTCTTGCGGTCTTTGTGCCTACAGACAAAGGTATGATATTTGGTCACAGCTACACAATTTTATCACACACAACATAGTGCAATTCTATTTCGCCATTCAATATCCACATTTCAGTGACCATTTAGACACCTTCATGCCACTGAAGGATAATGTTGCTGAACATTGAGTGCACTCCTCACAGTCTACCCTACTATGGACTCTCCCTCCTTCCTCTTCCCCACACCACCCCTATCATAACGAGGCCAGTGGGGTTGCAGCTTTCAGCCAGTCCCTGCCATTAGACAACACATCAGTGGGAGCCACAGCCAACTCCTTTGCACAATCCTGTTGCCCAAACATGTTCTGGTGTCTATTGAAAGAAAGCAGATGTTTCCCCTTTCATAACTCAGCCAGAAGTGTCAGTTGTCTTCCATCTTTCCACCCAAAAATAGGATTTTTTTTAACATTAGATGGGACTAATATATCCTGCTAAATTTTGCAACAAGTCACCAGATGTGTTTTTTTAAAAAAATGTTTTACTCTTCTAGGAGGATGTTTGCGTGGATATTATCAAGACATACATAGAGGTGAGTTCGATTTAAATCCATTTCTGATGCTTTGTGTTTGAACTTTTTATGATACTTTTGCAATGACTTTTCCATGCAAAGTCAGGGAAACATTACATGGTTTACATCCTAAACTCTTGGACATAGAGTCGTCATTATCACTCGATAAAGATGTTTACAAACAAGTAAACAAAAATTACATTTGTAAAACGCCTTTCACATCGGGAGGATGTCCATTGGCCACATGTGATGCTCTTGTTTGCTTTGAGGAGAGCATGCTTTGACCACCATTATTATTACAAATCTATCAAATAGAAGTAGCACCAGTAGAAAATGTATCGTAATCACTCTTTATCTTCATTAATTTTATGAGATGAATAGTAAACAGCCTTTTGGTTAATACAGTATTTATTTTCATTACCTAAGAAAGTGCCTTGTAACTGACTTGTGAGTTAATTTGTCTGCCTTCATAGAAGTATAGTTTTATGGTAAATCTTGGAACTAAATAATTTTGACTTCATTTTCAAGTTACAAAATGTATCTAGGAAGTGCATTTATTTTTTGTACAAGGCGACCAAACAGTCGTGAAGCTACCCTATTATCTAAAAAAAATATCATCATATCTTTAAGGCTTATTAGATATTGTAAAGGTATCAGCTTTTTTATCACTGTATATACATTATTGCCTTCTAGCTTCTGATCAATGAGAAATACACAGATTTAATAGCTTTCTACGTCAGCCACTTGCCTTCGGATCTGGCCATCACTCAGTATTCAGCATTTCTGGAGTCTGTCACAGAGACTGAACAACGGAAGCATTGTCTGGATCTGGCAAGAGAGTATGGTAAGGATGAACTCTAGTTTTGATTATGATGCAAAAAGATAACTTTTATGATTACATAACTACTGTAGTCTTTGAGTTCAAACTATTGTTTTAAATGAGGGTTCTCTGGTGCTGCTCATCTGTAAATGGATTGCTGCGTCTTGAAAATTTCATGAAAGTAAAAAAAAATTCTGGCAGCGTCTTAGCTTAAGATTCGGTTATGTACCGCACAGAATCTCCCAACTTGATCATAGTTTGACTTGATTACAAACAGCCTATAAAATAACGTTTTTAAAATCTTGCATTCCAATTGAGTATTGAGAGAACTAAGAGATCCAATGAAGGGTTAATATTATGATCCATACACACTGAGGCCAGATTTTTAAAGCATTTTTAATTTTTAAAGATTTTGATTTTTAAAAGCATTTCGCTTTTTTAAAAAAAATTCAAAAAGGCATCTGAATGACTGAAATGATTTGTAAGAATTGTAACAATCTACCAGTGACTGTTGAATGCATCAGAAAATGAGGGTCCTTTTATTTTTGTAGGTCTGGATGTAGCAGCAGTGACTAAGTGTGTTGTGGAAAACATCCGGAAGAAGGATGCTGGCGAGTTTACACACCATGATCTGGCACCGTCTCTTGATGCAGCGACTACAAAAGTGAATGCGTACTTTAGTAGCATGTTTGGCATTGAATAATGTGCATCTGCATATAACAACAGATTTCATTTAATGCTAGAATGGGCATCTATTATTTGTACATCTGTTAAATTTGATCTCTCTACATAAATACACTGTTTAGAATGTCTTCCCTAATTTCAAAATGTTGAAAACGCCACATGGCATTTTATAAATCAATGTTTACAAAGCTCTTACACATTAAAAAATAATTGCATAAAATATTGCAAGTTTGGTTGAGTAATGGAACATTCACATCAGCAATGTACACTATTTTGCACAGGAGGATCGTATGAAGATTGATGTCATTGACTGGTTGGTGTTTGATCCCACACAAAGAGCAGAGGCACTGAAGCAGAGCAATGCTATCATGAGGAAATTCTTGGGTATGTAATTTTTTCCTGTATGTATCATTTTAACGGGTTCACATGAGACTTGCCAAACCTGTATGTAACTTAGGCGTCAGGTTCGATCCCCACCTGTCCTACCTACCTAACATCAATGCGATTTTACAGCTCCTATTGTACATGTAGTTCATGGGATATTTTTAGGAGTTTGATATTGAGTATTACAATAATGTCCAAGTGATATTTGATAATTGGAAGTCACAAATGGACTTTTTAATTTGGAGTTTCACCAATTGTAGATTATGGCCCTGAATGGAGTAATATCTGTAATTCTTCAGTATATCGAGACCATGTAATAATGTAATTGCTGCGCTGTAATTTTGTCTTGCAGCTTCTAAGAAACACGAAGCAGCTAAGGAAGTATTTAGCAAAATTCCAGAAGACTCTGTAGCAGAAGTTTATAAACTGTGGGAAAATCAAGCAATGGAAACTAATTTTCCAGCTGAGGATGAAAATGCTATCCGGGAGCACCTGTGCATAAGGGCTTATTTGGTGAGAGATAGGTCCGAAATAATAAAATGGATATTGAAAGGTTGCGTAGCTTCATAACTTGACAGAATTACACCAAACACATAATGCTATGTTGCTGTTGCCTCAAACAATACACAGAAACTGGAAATGGTTAAACACAAATGCAGAAATGAAACGGAGAGCCAGCATTTTAGCATTTGTGGGGAGATTGCCTCTCTCTTGTGCTGGACTATAGTTTCACTGAGGCATTAACCTTCTGATTCCTCTCCCAAACTGCCATTCTCAACATCTGCTGATCTGAAGATATTTCGCCCAAGCCCAGGTCGTTATAATTAACGTCTCTTTTCAAACTCTAAAATGTACACATCTTATTGCATATTTTACCTTTGGGATAGAATGTATTGCTGATCTTAAAGAAATGTTGGTGTGATTTCTATGTTACGTTTTTCTAGAAATACTGCCAAGTTTTAAAAAGGTACAGAACAATTTTGTTTTGTCACTTAGTCGAAAAACGGTCAATTCTGCAAAGCTACCTGTTGTGTCTACAGAGTCCGTGGCACAAAAAAACCCTGAAAAGGACAATGTGTGGCACTGAATGTTCTGACTCCATTTTCTAAATGCAAATAGCTGCACCAGATGAATGTTTGTATGTGGATATATTCATGATTATATTCTATATTCCTGCCCCTCGTTACCTATTTCTTAGAATGTACAGAATATTCGAAGAAATGTGACATTGCATATTTTCTCAATCTGTTGCTTTTATATTTGTTCTTCTCTAGGAAGCTCATGAAACGTTCAATGAATGGTTCAAACAGATGAAGTGTGCTCCACAGACGCCTACTCTGGCTCCTCATGCAAGTTTCACGGAGACAGTTGCTCACGAGCACAAAGAGAAGAAGTTCCAGGTTAAAACCACATAGATTTCAGTTGTTGCTGCTTCTATATTTTCTGCTTTTGGTGTACTGATTATTGTTTTTAAAAATCACAGATGGATTATGAGATGTGGAGTGGCCATTTGGAGGCATTAACAAGTGAAGTAAAAGAGAAAATTTATAACGTCTTGCTCTTTGTGAATGGAGGCTGGATGGTTGATACCAGAGAGGTAAAAGCAAATATGTAATGTTTATTTTAGCTACTCAGAAAATACGCTTACCAGTAAATATTAAAGAAGCCTCCAATTTTTTTACGATTTTAATAATCATGAAAATGTTAATTACAATTTAAAACTTGACTCTTTCCAATTGAACGCTATGTATAGTTATACTGTAGTTTGGGAAAAATAAGGAATACCTAAATTTCACTTTGTATTCCAAATGAAGTGTTTACTAGATAATATTTCAACCACCCATATTGACTTTTCTAAAGTTAACAAAATGTTTGCTTTGGGCAGGATGCTGAAGAAGATGCTGAGCGCTCTCACCAGATGGATTTGCTCCGTCAGCTCTGCCTGCCAATGATGGGCTTCCTGCTTCACACTGTCCTGCACAGCACTAAACAATACCAGGAGTGCTTAAAGCTGGCTGATGTCATTTCATCAGAACAACAGAAGCTTTATCAAGTAAGTAGGCCACACAGCTTTGCTACATATTTAAATGTTGTGAATGATGGTCATAATTTTATTTAGAAGCTTTAGAGAAAGCGATTAGTAAATTGGAAATTATTTTAATATGCTAAGGAACAGACAGATTTCTTTTGGTTTAGTTGCATCCCAGACCTTTTTCAACATTGAATTTCAGATGAAGAAAGTTTGCAGTAATAAAGGTCATTGAGTTTGCTGTTGTATAAGAAATGCTATGCTTTCATTATGGAAGTTCATCACAGCTTATCAACAACAACAACAAAATTATCACCCAGGAACGAAAGAGGTTCCATTTATTGCAGCAAAGCTTTTGTGTACCATCTTGGTCTGCATAACACTGGTAGTTAAGCCTTCCTACAACAAAATGCTTTTACATTAAGAAGCAGAATTGGATAAACAAGAGTATTGTAGAAAGATGATTTACCTTTAAAGTAGAGCTCCTGATTCTCGCCTGGACATGTAGCAAAGACAGCCCACAAACCTCTGAACAGGGTGAAGAAAGAGGGAAAATTGATATGGACTCATCTTTGGTTGCTCTTGTGAAGCACTAGCAGGGTAAATTTTGCAGGTTATCTGTTTACCAGGGAAACCTAAAGAGTGGGTTAAAAAATAGCAAAAGTTAAACTCAAATACAAAAAGGGGACAATGGTAGTGGTATTTTATACGGTTGAACAATTCAAAAAAAATTAATACTTCATTGCTTAATGAGATTTTACTGCTTTAATATGATTTGGTTGACTGATTTAGCTGATTTTTGGTCAATGCTAAAAATTTGTAATTAAATGTGGCCTACTTTTGGCCAAGCACTCTGAGATGCTGCCCCACATGAGGGACCCTATATAAATGCAGGTTGTTGTTGTACCTTTGCCTGAATTTTAAGGAATGTCCTCTCTTGTGTGCGATAGGTATTTTCTAAAGAGGAAATGAGGAAGTTTTTGCAGAAGCTGAGAGAATCATCGCTGATGCTGCTGGATCAGAACCTTGATCCTCTGGGATATGATATACAACCCAAGTAGTCTGAAATCCATGATTTGTAAAAATATTGAACAATTTGCGGATTTCTTTGCAGATTTGTCATATTGTATTCTCTCCCCCACCTCCCCATCCCAATTTACAATGGAGGTAGAACATGAAAATTTCAATGGTTGGATTTACAGTTTTATTGAATGCTGTAATATAAGCTATTTTTGTACAAAATACTTCTTCAGCCTTATTCAATGTTACATCCATTTTGCAATTCTTTGAAAGGGTATATATTACCGGCAAATAAAGTTAAAAGATTAAAATCAAATCTGTTATTTAAAATACATAGATACATTTCACCAATTGCATTTCATTCCCATAAAAACACAAGATGGCAAGCAACCTAGTAGGAGACCATTGACAACTACATTAGTAGGTACACAATCAGCCGTTTATACTGTTTACTTTTATAATAATAATAAAAGTTTTTAATTGATGTATCATAACGAGGTTGGGTCTCGTGTTGGGAGGACATTTAAGGCACGGGCCAGTCAGGGATTTGGATCCAAACAAAGGGTTGAGATCAGGAGGGGTAGAGAGCAGGGAGGGTAGGGTTAGGAGGGTGGCCGAAGGCATGGTCGAAGAGGTGGGTCTTGAGATGTGCCTTGAAGGAAGGGAGGGATCAAGGCGAAGGGCCTGGGATGGAGTTCCAAAGGGTGGGGGCAGAGAGGCTGAAGGCCTGACCGTCAATGGTGGGGTGGGCCAGGCAGGGATGTGGAGCATGAGTGGAAGGAGCAAGGCTGTGGAGGCCTTTGAAGGCAAGGATAAACCTAGTCATGATCATTAATTTATTTTAAGACAGATAACATTCATTGTGGAAAATAAAAGTACCAACCTGAAAGGCAGGTTAATTTACAATCCTGGAGCAGCAGAAACATTAATTTCCTGCCCTTGAGAAACATTTAGCTTCTAAACAGGATTACTTGAATTGACTTTTTCCAAATGAGAATTACATTGCACTTGGTGCTTCTGAAACCAAATTGTACATGCTGTAAGCCACTGCATATTGCACTAGGAGTTGAGTGCAATTTTGTGCCCTCAAGTACAATTTCTAAAACTACTACATCAAGAAAGGCAGTTACACAATACACCTAAGAGTACTGAAACCAAATTACAAATGTTGACTATTACAAGCTCTCGACTACAAGCCGGTGTCCCAGGGCTGCAGAGTTGCGTTGCAATTAAGTGCATATCAGCTTGAGAATAAAGTTCCACCATTCATAAAATCCAGCTAATCCCAAACTGTGCTGCCTGCCATCTCGCTTGCATCAAACTCTGCGCCCCTATCACCCTGATCCTTGGCCTCAGTCTCACAACAGATCGACTTTAAGGTCCGCACCTACTAACAAATCTCTTAACATTGAAACTCTCTGTCTCCCTCCACTTAGGGAACGAGGGTTGACCCCGCTGACAAGCCCCAACAGCCTCCATCCCCCTCCCCAAACTTTCCCGGGCCCCAAATTGTCAAAGGACAATGTGGATCTGAACCATGCCTCCATGACCGCCTGAGCAAGTCAAGTGACTGGATCGCATCTCCAATAGAGAGCCTCGTGCCCAAGTTCCCAAGTGAGCTCTGTGTTCTGTGTTCCAGTATCTCCGCTTCCATGAGAGCAACTCCCTGCCTTTATGCTTCCACCGCACTTCCTCTTTAAATCTCATTTTAAACCCTGCATTTTCGACCGTGACACTGGTCACTCCCTTCTCCCTGTAAAGTACTTTCTACGACTTTATCCTTCTCCGTGTAAAGTGCTTTGAGACTTTATCCCGTGTGAAGGGGTCTACGTAAATACTTGTTCTCATTACATTTTAGGTGTCGGGGAAGCAAACCTCACAAGTCACGAACCCCAACCTTCCCAAGGCCGGTTTTTGAAATTATTTGCCTGACCGATAAATGGGCGACCGGAGGACTTTTGCGAGGAGTTGTCAGTCAGCGCTCATTGCTCCGTTTGATTTTTGTTTCGGTCAGCCGGGCGGGCGGGCGGGCGTCCCTGACACCGTTGCGGAAACCCCATCGCCGTGTTTAATAAGAGTATCCAAACCACACTGAGGAATTCCACGCAGCCCAACCCACACATTCCCTGATTTGGATGAATTGAGCAGCAGGAGCTTTGATCCTGAGGAGGGAGGGCACAGTCGAGTGCAGGTCACGTGCCGCTTCGGGAGGACTCGGCTGGGCTCGGGGAGGACTCGGGTAAGCTCGGCTGGGCTCCGGGAGGACTCGGGCAGGCTCGGCTGGGCTCCGGGAGGACTCGGGTAAGCTCGGCTGGGCTCCGGGAGGACTCGGGCAGGCTCGGCTGGGCTCCGGGAGGACTCGGGTAAGCTCGGCTGGGCTCGGGAGACCTCGGAAAAGGCTCGGCGCTCGGGCGGGCTGGGACTCTGTGTGTGTGTGTGTGTGTGGGGGGGGGGGGGAGTCGCTGAACCCCCGGGGGCCTGAACGCGGATCGAGGCCCGAGCGCCTCCACAGTCGTAAGCAGAGTCGGCGCCAACCGGAACCCTGGGAGTCCCTCCCGCTCTCCCTCCCCCCCTCCCTCTCTCCCTCCCTCCGCAGCCCCTGGAGTCGCAAGTCATGGCGGCTCCCGACCTGAGCGCCAGCCGGCGGCTGGTGGCCGGGCTCCTGGTCAACCTCCTCTCGTCCATCTGCATCGTCTTCGTCAACAAGTGGATCTACGTCCATCACGGCTTCCCCAACATGACCCTGACTCTGGTGCACTTCGTGGTGACCTGGGTGGGGCTGTACGCCTGCCAACTGCTGGACATCTTCTGCCCCAAGAGCCTCAGACCCACCAAGGTCCTGCTGCTGGCTCTCAGCTTCTGCGGCTTTGTGGTTTTCACCAACCTGTCCCTTCAGAACAACACCATTGGCACCTACCAGCTGGCCAAGGTCATGACGACCCCCGTCATCATAGTCATCCAGAGTGTCTACTACAAGAAGACTTTCTCCACCAAGATCAAGTTGACGTTGGTAATGTTTGCGTTTGCTGGAGCGCCCTATCCCGTCGTAACGCCTGCCAGACACCTTAACACTTAACGATTCGCGCCTACGCAGCAGAACGTCTCAAAGCTTTTCCTTTAACGAAGGAGGCGGATGGATAGGGGAATAGATAGGAGGACTGCCTGAAGGTGCAGTCAAAGCAATTGGTTTTTGGATAGATTTTTGAAAGGCTGAGGGATCGGCAGAGATTTATAATAAAATAATAATCCTTGCTTTTGATACAGCGCCTTATCAGATATTCGAGACATTCAAAGCGCTTCGCAGAATATACTGTAAAGTGAGTTGACTGTATATTTTATGGGTGAAAATTGGCAGCCAATTGCTGGAGAGTAGGGAGAAAAGTGACTGAAAATTTATTGGTAAATTACCAGTGGGGTGGAATGGGCAAGGGGTATGATGCAGTCCACATTTGGCAGAACAGAAGAAGTGGTTGAAGGAGTAGGGTTGTAGTAGGTCGCAAAGATACGGCAGAAGAAGGTTGTGGAGGCATTTGAATATAAAGACAAGCATTTTCCACTCGATCTGCTGGGGTATAGGGAGCCGAGTGAGGTTGGATTCATGGGATCGTGAAGCTTATTTAGTAAGATGATGCAGGCTGCAGAATTCTAGAGTTTGTGGAGGATAAACTCCAGCTGATCCCAAAAATATAAAAATAGTTTTCAAAATATATATGGTATATATGCCCCCAATGGTGTACATGATAGAGACGCAGCTGACGGACCATTAGTTCACTGGTTCAAATTTGAGTTGGCTAAACTCAGTCAGGGCTTCGAGAGGAGGCTAAATTGGCCCTGGTCTTCCCAGGGTTGGGGAGAGTAAAAGCAGGGCTCCTGTTCCTCGTCTCTTTACAGCGTCTTCCAATGGTATTACATGATGTGGCAGTGCGGTAGAGCTGTGATGGCCTCTTCAGTCGAGTGGCCTGACGATGCCAAGGCTCACATATTAGATGTGGCCATTTGGGCAGAGCTCCAGAGGTGAACCAACACCCATGGACACCCAGTGTGAGGCTAGGCTCCAGGAGCCGATAAGAGTCAACATTTTAGACAGGCCCCTTGTATATTCCAATTGATAACTCAAGGCCCTCTCAAGCCGTGCAGAGCGACTCTCCTGATTTACACTGATCAAACAATACAATATACCTGCAATTACTCCTGAAGCACCACCTTAAGAGCCGCTGAAATCAGTAGGATTTCTTGATCTCACCAGTTCTTTCAATGAATAGCATTTCACTTTGTTATATGCCTTTTGAACTTTCCATGTGACTCTTCCTTCCCCATCCCCAAATTGTACAACAGTACTCTTGACTTTTTTGCTGAATGGATTAGCTGGTGTAAATGTAAATAGAATAAATGTCTGGACCATTTTAATGGGCACAGTACTGTGATTATTGAAGGGATTTAATCTTGTGGAGAGATTTATAAATCATAGAATCATTAAGTGTTAGTCTTTGGGATATAATAATTATCATTTGGAAATGCAATATAGTTGAAGGTCATTGGTGAATTTTTCATTGCAATAGAGTTTTTAATTAATTTATTAATTATGTTTATTAATTTCATTATTTAGTATTGAAAGACTTGTGTATTTGTGTTTGAGACGATTTTTAATAACTATTCAACATCTTCTATTTTACAGCTGTTATATAGTGCACTAATATAAAGGTTGAATTGAAATATGCATTTATTGTCATTAGAAAATGCTTTTGAATTATGACTGATCTGGACAAAGGAAGTGATTATTTTGGAGGTTTGGACTGTGAAGAATTGTACTGCTGCTTTCAGCAGAGAAAAGGACAAACCCAGGAGAAATTCTAAGGCCTTGAATATGTAGATCTGTTCTGTACAGTACAGCTTTTTCCAAGATACATTTTGGCTTTTTTTCATGAATAAGGTATATTTGTTTGAAAGTGAATACACGCATAGATTTTTTTTATGACTAGTACTTTTAAGACAAGAAGGTAAATAACACTGAATGAATAGAGACTACTGTGCTATACGCGCACTCTTAAAAATATATTCTTGCAGTCTATCTTTTGCTGCAAATATTGTAGATTCAGCAATAACAAATAGCTAAGAGATGGGATGAATTATTTCAATTACTTTAACTTCAGTAGCAAGTTGAAATCACAGTGTAATTAAAAAAAAGTGGATGGGTGATTAGAATACTGTGATACTGAAAGAGCTTTTGAAAAAAAATCCCACTAGAGCAGCTTATGCAATATTTTGTTTCAAAATGGAAGTTCCAGCCAGCACAGTGCTCACGGAGATTGTGGCATTAATGTAAAATGTGTAGCAGAATGTTCCAGGGACATTTGTAGTACTCTCTCCAAAGTGATGAGGTGGCAGCAATTTCCTTGCTCTGGAACAGTCCAACCACCTCATACAAATGATTGTATGGGACTTCCGAAGAAGTATCAGTTGACTGGACTACCATTCAGGGACTTGCAGGTGACTTCCTAATCGTCCCTAAAATATGCAATGTTCAAAACTGCATTATCCTCTTCCAAAAACCCCAGAACAACAACAACAACAACCCATAAAGAAAAAGAATACCTTTATCATGGGCATTGAGTTCATTGTCTGAAATATCTGGAAATAAGAAATACCTGTGCCCAGTAAAATGAGTTTTCTGGACTGATTTTTTTCCAAGGTCCTGTCTGTGATTCAGGTGGATGTCAAAAATTCCAAGATTCTATTCAAAATAAGAAGGTTTATTTCAATGCTCTTGACAACAATCTTCCAAATAATTATTATGCAAATTATTTGAATATGTTTCAATTTGGTGCCACCTTTATTTACAAATATACAGTTTGCAAAAATTGCCTGTGAAGTTCTTGAGACATTTTGCTTCAGAGATTTATTAATTACAAAAAAACGTATAAACTGGATAAACAACTGTCCCTTTCTATTTAAAGCATGTAAATGTACACCTCAGTGATGGAAAGATACTGAACCCCTGTCCCATAGGCACAGCTGATGTGAAAATTCGCACAAGCAAAGAAAACAATGGTTGGGAGAGGTCAAATTCCCCCAAGTATGTTTTTCATTGTTGTAAAAATGGATGGCATATCAGAATTAAAGCTCACACCGGTGGTGCAGGAAATTGGAATGATGCTTTGCTACCGGAGAAATAGGACAATGAGAATAGGGAAGGAATAAAGTATGATAAAACTAGGGAAAGCTAATTGTGGTAACAGTACTGAGAGTCTAACTGGTCCCACTTTTGAAACACATAGGAGGGAGGAAAAGGCAATGTGGTTTCTTTGTTATAATACAATGTATTGTTGATTAAATGGTGGTTAATTGTTGTCTAAAACTACAATAGTCTGTAGCAGCTATAAGGAGCATGTGTAGTAAAACTGACTTTCATTTAATCATGTCTCATTTATTTTTTACAGATACCCATCACGTTGGGTGTAGTTCTGAACTCCTACTATGATGTGAAGTTTAATTTTCTAGGAATATTGTTTGCAACACTTGGTGTTTTGGTCACTTCCCTATATCAAGTGGTTAGTAGTTTATTCACTCATTCACTTTTTTTCTTCTGATGCCTTTGCAAGACAGTGATTAGTACCGTACTGGTAAAATCAGAGTTATTTTGATGGACTTGATGTCTTTTCAGATGGACAGAAGAAAAACTCAGTATTATTGCTGACATTGTTTTACACAAACTCTTGGGTGAGGGAAAGTTGATTAATGCAAAATAGAAAACTGTTTATTGACTAGAAGTATGTTCTGCAATCCTCAAAGAATACAAATAATGCAAAATGTTGAGTGAATGACAGAATTTAAGCTGAGACAAATGTGGTGCTATGCATCTTAGCTTGGTGTTGTGCACAGCATAGTAATTTGCTGAGAGGAGTTGTCTATTCATTTATTTGACACAGTTACATAAATCCTAGTGATCAGGAACCAAATCAATCAAATGAGAAAGGGAATGAAAGAGAGAGATTATTGACAATTGTGCACGTAGTGTGTAGAATGCACACACAAAGTTGCATGTATGTATGAATGCCAAATGAATGATTTAGATCTTGTAGCTGAACTGCTGAAAGCGAGATGCACAAAGAGTAGATTGATGGATTGAGACTCTGTAAGCCAAACCGTAAGGAACACCAGTGTTAGTAACAAGATCCAATTTTTTAAAAATATATTTTTGTGGAAATAAGCCCCTTTGGTGATGTGGTCACTCAGATATATTGAAGGGAGTAAAGCATCAACTGGTTTCAGATACTGAGAAGGGGATAGAGCTGTCTGAATTCCTTTTCTGCACAATGTTTGCTCAGAAGAGAACTCCTCTGCACTGAGGTGTATTTCCATTTCACCAGCTGTTCATGTGGCCTCTCAGAGCGGGATTGCCCAATTTGTGCTGGCGCCTTAAACAGTTCTGGTGCTTTGCACTTCTGCCAACTCAACTGAGTTTAAAGTTTACCACACACAGTTTAGTAGGTAAATAGGACTTTCATTATACCAGTTTAAATTCAGACTGAAGTCTAAGGGTGAAACAAGTGTGTTAACCAGCATAACATAGGATCACAGCCCACGGTGCCTGTTTTAGCAGATCTTTTAATCCCCATCCCCTGCTCTTTCACCATACCCTTTAATACCTAAACACTTGCTCGTCATTAGATGATATTAACATGATTACATTATTATACATAATCTATTAAAATTGAAGTATAGATTTTAGCACATGTGTTCTTGCATATTAAATTGCCATAAAAATTGTATTTTCATTTATTGAAATGCTAGGAGGAAGATGGGAAGAGGTTCAATGGAGCGATCTTAATTGCCAAATATATATGGTACTTTGTAATAACATTTATTTTAGATTATGTTGTGTTTCTATAATGTAGATATTTTGGTGTAATAAACATCCTCTCAATGTAAAAATGGTAAATATTGGTTAATAGATGAACAGTAAGTTAATAATCCTAATTTAACACTCATTTTCTCAATTGCAGTGGGTAGGAGCTAAACAACATGAACTGCAGGTGAATTCTATGCAGCTCCTGTACTACCAGGCCCCAATGTCCTCTGGCATTCTCATGGTCATTGTGCCTTTCTTTGAGCCTGTAGTTGGAGATGGAGGAATAATAGGAAACTGGTCTTTAACAGCTTTGGTAAGGTGTTTCCAACTTTTGAACTCTTTGAAAAAAAACAGTTTCTCCATCTCTCCCTCCACCTGTAGGGATGGCTCCTACCCATCCCTCCCTCCACAACTTCAAACTTGTCTCCCCTCCTCTCTCACCACCACTATAACCTGCATGAAGCCCACCATGTGCTCCCTCGACCCCAACCCTACCCCTCTCCTTACCTGCCAGCTCCACCTCCTCGCCCCTTTACTCTCAGACCTCATCAACCTCTCCCTGTCATCTGGCACCGTTCCCACCCACCTAAGAACAGCTGTCATCACCTCTGTCCTAAAAAAACTTTCCCTGGACCCATCCCTGCTCACTAACTACTATCCCATTTCCAACCTACCATTCCTTTCCAAGGTCACTAAAAGAGTTGTTGCTTCCCAGCTTCACTCCTTCTTCTCCTGCCACTTTTACGAATCCCTCCAATCAGGTTTCCGTGCTACCCATAGCACAGAAACAACCCTAGTCAAGGTGACAAATGACATTCTGTCCATCTGTCACCAGGGCTTCCTCTGTTTCCTCATCCTCCTCGACCTGTTTGACACGGTGGACCACTCTATCCTCATCCACCGCCTATCCTCTCACCTTGAATGGTTCAGATCCTATCTCTCACACCAGCTCCACTTTGTCCCCACAAATGGCTTCTTCTCCAGCCCCCACGCCGTCTCGTGCAATGTTCCTCAGGGCTCGGTCCTCTCCTCTTCAACCTGCACATGCTCCCTCTTGGTGACATCATCCGCAGACATGGGGTCAACTTCGACATGCACGTGGATGAAACCCAACTCTATCTCTCTGCCTCCACCCTTGACCCCAGGAATACTGATGTCCTGACAGACTGTCTGTCAAACATCAAGTCCTGAGAGCCAACTTTCTACAGTTGAACATCAGCAAGAGAGCATGTGGCTCTCCTGATTGGCTCATGACAGCGCCTCCGCACCTCAGGCACTGACAGCATCAGCATCCAAGGATGCATACTCCACCAAGCCAGTCAGGAACCTAGGCGTCTTGTTCAACCCTCAACTCTGCCCTTCCCCCTCCCTGACACAACCCCTGACACAACCCCTCCCCCCAACCCCCATCCCTCTGCTCGGGGTCTAATCCCTGTGTTCAACACTGTGGGATGTCCTCCCGACGTGAAGGGCGGTTTACAAATATAATTCGGTATTGTATTGTAAAAAGCACTTCAATCCCTGAAAAATTATTCACTTTTTTCCCAGGGTTAACACTAGCTAAGTGGGAAGAATCCCTGATATCCAGTCTGCCCCTCTAAGCCTACCGATGCGCCAGGTTGGCTGGTCTGTCATTAGTAGTGCCCTGGGTACTTGCCTTTGTTTATGTACATTTTCAAATGAAAGTGAAAGTTGAGAGAAAGAACTGTGATTTTGCAAACAACATATCAAACATACAGTTTCAGCTGCAGTGAAAGGATAGGTCATATGTCTGTAGGGAAATATATTTGAAGCTAAACAGTAAATGTGATTTGTTCCAAAGTGATTTCAAAGGTTGGAGTCAAAACTGATCTGTTCTTGGCTCCAGCTGTGGCCCTCCTTTTGATTTTGCAGACAAAATCACATTGCTTCAATTATTTTAATAATGAAGAATAAATTAAACTGAAAAGATAATTCCAGTTAATATTGTTGGGGTTGTTTACAATTTCCAATTATGAACTGATGTAATAACTTATTAAAATTAATTTAATCTCAAATGCTTTGTTAAAGTCCTGAATGCACTTTTGTCTTTGAAAGGGTATGGTGCTGTTTTCTGGAATAATTGCCTTTCTGGTGAATTTATCAATTTACTGGATTATTGGAAATACATCGCCTGTTACGTATCCTTTTACGTTTAGTAATATGTTGCTGCATTTTAGTCTTAAGAAATGAAGTATCAGGGAAGCATTTTGGGGGTGGTTGAATATAAACTACAAGATATCGATTTGCTTTGCCTTAATCACCTAATCTCTGTGTGCGTGTGTGTGTAAATTTTTGTGAGTTTTTTTTNCCTATTTCCCTTTCATTTCACTTCTGATTCTGTTTGGAAAATGCACTAACTGCCACCTAGAGGACATTCCAATGATTTGTACTCGAGACTTTTACCAACGTTTCCTAATACCAATTGGTTATCTAATTTTTCCATTCCTCCCTTTTCCTTGGTCAGTCAAATGTCTGACCCGTATGAATACCCATCACTATACTTAAGAATATCCAAACCAGATTGAGATTTTCACATATGTATGCCACCAACATGTGGAAGTTTGTTTGTGTGTGGAATGATGCACCCTGCTTACCCAATTCTAGAGAGTATTAGATATAAGTTGACAAGAGCCAAGACTTGGGGTTAAGGGCATCAAGGGATATAGAGCAGGGGCGGTTAACTGGAATTTAGGTACAGATCAACCATGATTTTCTAGAATGGTGGAACGGGCTCAAGGGGCTGAATGGCCTACTCCTGTTCCTATCTTCCTAACTCCTAGGCTAGGCTGATATCACAGTGCAGTACTGGGGAGTGCTACACTGTCGGAAGTTGTCGGTCTCTAGATAATACATTAAACCAAGGCCCCATTTTCCTTATGTTAAAAATCCCATGGTAATATTCAAGGAGAGATTATAAAAGTTTTCTGCCCAACAATCCTCCAGATAAATTAATCATTCCCTCTGTGGCTGTATGCGGGTCAATGCTGTGGGTCAATTGGCTGCTGGGGTTGTCTACGAATATAATCACTACACTTGACAATGATTACCAGTGAGTGAATCAAATACAAGGATTTTTGTTATTTATTATTATTATAAGACTCTGCTCCAGATCACTATTTTCTTCCTTGACAGATATTCCAGGTACAATATGTTCGGACATTTCAAGTTCTGTATTACTTTACTCGGAGGGTATTTTTTGTTTAAAGATCCCCTTTCAATTAATCAAGGCCTAGGAATTCTGTGTACATTGCTTGGAATTTTAACTTACACCCATTTTAAACTTCAGGAACAAGAAGACGGAAAGACCAAGTTGGTACAAAGGCCGTGATAGATATTTCTTGGTAACAGGCGACAGTGTTTATAATTTTTTAAAATGTGCTGCTAATGAGCATTCTCTCCAAGTACTTGAGAAACTGTTATCTCTCATCATGTGAAAAGAATTGCTATTGATTTCAAGCCACAGAAACAAATTTTGCTATTTGTAATTTGAAATTTATATATTCTATATTGCCAAATTTCATGTGCCATATTTCCTATTTTTTGTAAATAAAAACTGAAAATGATTTGCCTAATCTTTAAAATATTGAATGCATTATCCTATGAGGCCTGTCAAAATATTTACATTTTCTAGGCAAAAATAAATATTTTGAACTGATCACAAATATTATTTGAGAGGAGTCATACCTTTTTCTCTATAAAGCTAAGAGGAGAGATCTGAAAGATATTGCTAGGCAAGGTCTATGGATTTTAGCAGGTTTACAGAGACTCCTAGCTCTATGAGCTGACTTGTGTTCTGTATGTTTTAAACTCATGAATTGATACTGAGAACATATGAATATTAAAATAATGGAGTTAATTAAACATCAGGAATAACTTGTTTACCTAATATTATAAGAACCATAAAATATAAATAAAGGCTTTTTTAAAAAAAAATTGCTGGTCCTTCCTTGTCCTCACTATTATTTAATTTCTCTTTATTCTCCGTCTTTTTTCTTTGTACCTTACAACTACTAAGTTGCTACACTACTGTGAAAGCTTCTGATTGGACCATCAAAAATTTATTCCAAAAACTGAAGAACTATCCGCTGTGAATACTTTTTAAAATAATTATTATTTGATAAATAATAATTATTGTTCATTTCTGTCTGAATGTTAAATGTAGTAACATAATTTTATGTAAAGTACTTTTGTATTTTTTGATATATTAAAAAGTGCGACTTCAATGCGTACACAAGTTAACAATCAAGAGTTGTGCTTTTGTTTTCCCCTTCGAATGGTTCAAACACTTTTTTTTAATGTGATTGCACTAAATATGGATTTTATAATTTTCTTCTGTGGTTTAATGGGTAGATTTACTGAGCCATAAGAACACAAAATTGCAAGTTTGAATCCTTGTCTGTGTTGAGTTAGCTGACCTCAGTTGGTCAATAGGTGGGGTGCTAACAATGGGAGGACTCGGATGTCTTTTGGCTAAGGGGGTGAAACATTAGCCAGCTTTCTTGTTCCTGCTTGTTACCTAATAACCCATGCTGTAAACTGGAAGTGTATGAATGTTGGCCCCTGGGGTCGAATAGCTTACATACACTTGCATATGAAAAATAACGCTAGAGATTATTCATTGAGCTGCACCGTGCAAAAAGACAGTGCCTTCAGGAATGGGGAAGAGGGAATAAAAAATGGAGTCCAAACGAGGAAAAAGTATCGTTTTGAAATGACTCCACAAATGAGTGATCGTGTAAGTGGCAGGTCTACACACTGACAGGAGTGTATTTTATAAGTTACTGCACTGGTACGAATTCCTATGTAATTCACAAGTGTAATTCGTGGTTTCACTTTTGCTGTTGTGTTTTGTACCTGTCCAGGCTTACATAATAAAGAAAGTGATTTTATTTTTATTTCATCAGCTCCCTAACAGTTATGAGAGTTTACAAAAGCGTTTTTTAAAAAAAAACTTCTTCAGTGTTAATAGTATTCTTTTTTTGCTAAATCGAGGATATTAAAAACAGCACATATGATAGAGCCTCGGAAGAAGCGTAATTTGTTTGAAATAGAAAAGGGACTTTGAGAAAACTTGTCTGTATCATGTTGTTGTGATAAGATCAGATGAAAATGTGTAATGTTTTCTTGTGTGTTTTTTAGCCTGTAATGTTTAGAGAAACACCCTCTTGTTTTCACATTATTTTTAATCTGTTTAATTTGAATTCCTACAGGAATGTTAAAGCGATCCTTAACCTCAGTTTTTAACCTCAACCTCAAGTTTAAGGGGTTGCATGGGCTGAGGGACCTTTATCCTGACCAAACTTGTGAACTGAGTTGAGCAGATCTGAAGTACCATGATACTGGTTTTATTGAAAATATTGATGTATAGTAGTACTCTTTGGAGTAAAAAGCAACACTGAAGACATTTTGATGGAAAGAAAGTTAAAGTTATTCATTGCATTTCGGTTCCAAAGTACAGTGTTTGGTGTTTTCAGCATTGAAATGTGATTACCTCCCATGGATCAAGGAAACTTGAAGTGTGTAGAAACTCACTGCTCTGTGATTATAACTTTGTTTTTAATATAACAATGGGACGGTCACAGATTTTCTTTGTCACAGGATGCTTTTCCTAGTCTGAAATTTCTGTCTCCCACTCTTGCCTTGAGGTGTGCGTCTATATAGGTGCTTTTCTGACAATGAACCCCTCTTTCTAAACGAGTCATTCACATTGTCAATATGAATTGGTTCATTGAAGCAGGACCGTCATTCAATTTGTGACTCGGTCAATTTGTGACAAGGCTTGCCTTTGATATTGATTTGAATACAGCATTTGGCTATATTTTATGATCAAATTAGTACTGCTCACACTTTGCTGTGAACAGAATTTCAGAGAAGAAAACAATGGATAAATCTTTTTTTTTAAATTGTCACAAGTAGTTTTTAGAAATCCTAGGAATCCTGAAAATTGGCAACTAAGCAGGTAGAGGGCAATGCAACGTAGTTTGTGAAAAGCATGATTTTTGATGCATACATTGAAACCAAGAGCTGCGTTTCACTGGAGACCAAAGTTGGGGCAAGCAAAAACAATCTAGCCAAAATATTTAAAAGCAGAATGTTGCATTGTTTCAAATGTTCCCTATGTATGCAAACCCTTTTAATATTATTGTTAAATGTTCTAGAAGTATTGCATATTCTTACAAGTTGCTGTTTGTTTCCCACATGTTCATGTTTAGCAGTAGGCAAAAAAAAACCCTGCAAGCTGTCCGTGTGACAATGAAGTACTCAAGAAAGTAAATCTGCTTACCATCTGTTAAGGATATTTCATTTGATTGTCACAAGTGATGGCATTAACCTCCAAGCTGATTATGCAGATTGGAAGCTGCTATTAAAGCATACACAGAAGAATCTACACGACTATCTACCTGTTCTAGGGGGAAAAATCTTGCTGATGAACCTTTTGCATTGCCTTACCAAGCACTTGTGTTCATCCACCTATCTTTAAAAACAATACAGACAATGCATAAGCATCACATTTTACTGCTTTTAGTTTAGTTTAGTTTCTCAAATTCCCCTCTTGTGCCGGAAGCAGGGGATTTGTGCTGTGGTATTGACTGTATATGCTAACTTACCCCTTCAATTTAATACTTAAAAGACTTCATCTGATTTTTAAACTCTCGAGCAGTGAAAATAATTTTAAGTTTCAATATACAATGCATACAATTTTCTATTGTATCTCTGTAAGTAACATTTTTAGTTACAGTTTGAGTACAGCAAGTTATGGAGTAGCATTGCGGAGAATCACATAATGGAAGATTTCTAATTCAAAGCTAACCCAACCTTTTAAGGGGCTCCCTCTTATGGCAGCCTAGATACCCTTTGAAAACGAGCAACCCAAGTATGTTTGACATTTCATTTTAATTAAACTTGAGCAGTAACTTCCTCATATTAAACAGCAAGATCAGATTTACACCAGTGTTTTTGTGCCAACACCTTTATTGGCAGTAATGTAACAATAGCCTGCAAGTATATATTGAGATGTAGCAGATCAACCCTAGAAATGCTCAGAATTCAATTTCCCTTCAGTTTGTTACAAAAGTGGCTTCAAGTTGAGTAAAATTGGACTCAAAAATATCCAGTTTGTGATATATCCAAATTCTGGCGCATACTAAAAGGACAGCAAACCCTGCAATATTCCTGGAATTATCTTAGAAAGTAAAATAAAATCCACCGTATAATATATGAATGACTATTTTAATAATGTGTGGAATAATTGTTCTAACAATTATGAATACTTCTGAAGTTGGTCTGGAGTATAAATTGCAATCTCTACATAGTTCAACGAATCATTCATTCTGTTGTCCTGCCCATAGAAATATAGAAACCTACAATGCAGAAGGAGGGCCATACGGTCCAATCGAGTCCACACGCCGCAAGGAAATCAATTCAATTCCACTGCCCCTCCAGGTGGAGTCCTGCGGCATATTAGTTGGAGCACCCACCTTACAAGACGAGAGGATCTGGGCTCGATTCCCGGGCAGAGTGAAACCTTAGGCAAGTTTCCTCACTCACACGCCTCGGTTTACTTAGCAGTAAGGAGGAACCCTGTTGTTAGTTGATTAACAGATTGCTTTTCCGGGCGTAATAACTCCTTTCCAAAAAAAGAATTTGGCCACTCAATCCATGACTGTTTGCGCAATTGGCCGCCTGCGCTTTGCCCGCAAAATAACACCGTCAATTCGTGTTACGGTCTGTTCTGCTGAAGGGGTTTGAGACGTCTCAAGGACGTGAACTGCCATATCAAATGCAAAGGATTATGATGATGATGATGATGATGATTATTACGGTACTGCATCTCAAGTGACCGACTGCCTCGGAAGGTCTCCCGGGATCTGCCAATGCGATGGGGACGGTTGGGTCAGTGAGATTGACCCAAACAGCAGATCACACTAATGCCCACAGCGCACCTCCTGCAGTGTCAGGTGACGCGGGGCTGTGCGGGGGGAGGGGGGAGTTACCAGGTGCAGCTTTACGTTTGTCGGGAGCGAGTGAGTCCCAGTGGGAGAGAGAGAGAGAGAGAGGGGGAGAGGGAGTCGGGCCACAGAGACGCCCAGACCTTGGAGCCGGAGAGGATAAGACGGGAAGAGCGCAGGAGCCGCGGCCACTGACACCGGCGATACACAGGGCCATGTCCCACCAGACCGGCATTCCAGGTACTGCGACTGCTGTGGGGCAGCAACGCGCACAGAGAGGGACACACACAGACAGACAGACAGACACAGACAGACAGGGAGGGAGAGACAGACAGACAGACAGGGAGAGAGGGAGACAGACACAGGGAGAGAGACAGACAGGGAGAGAGGGAGAGAGGGACAGAGAGGGAGACAGACACAGGGAGAGACACAGACAGAGAGGGAGAGAGGGAGACAGACGGAGGGAGGGAGAGAAGGAGACAGACACAGGGAGAGAGGGAGACAGACAGACAGGGAGAGAGGGAGACAGACAGACAGGGAGAGAGGGAGACAGACAGACAGGGAGAGAGGGAGACAGACAGACAGGGAGAGAGGGAGACAGACAGGGAGAGAGGGAGACAGACAGGGAGAGACAGGGAGACAGACAGGGAGAGACAGGGAGACAGACAGGGAGAGACAGGGAGACAGACAGGGAGAGAGGGAGACAGACACAGGGAGAGAGGGAGGGAGACAGACAGACAGGGAGAGAGGGAGACAGACAGACAGGGAGAGAGAGACAGACAGGGAGAGAGAGACAGACAGGGAGAGAGGGAGACACAGACAGGGAGAGAGGGAGACAGACAGACAGGGAGAGACAGACAGACAGACAGAGGAAGACAGAGAGAGACAGAGAGGGAGGGAGATTGCTGTCAGCTACACAACTTCCAGCCCCGCAATGCTGACACACACACACACACACACACAGAGCCATTCCAAAGCTGTGAGGTGTGTCCCAAAGGCGATTAGAAACACACACACACACACCAACCAGTCGGTAATTTGTTTTAAATATAAAATAATCGTATGTGTGTATCTGCATTATTTCTTCTCATCAGAGCTCTTGTAAAAGCTGCGTTAATCCGGTTCAAAGTCCCATAGATACAAAAGGGCTGGGTTTTGCTCTGGGTTTTATTCTTTTTTTATATATATATTTTTTGTGCATTTTTTTTTGCACAAAAGGCTTTGCACACTCTTAAAGCGATTGATAGCTCTGACAACGCCTGTGGTTTTATGGTTGTGGAAATGATATGGACTGTGCGGTGCCTTCAGATCTGAAACATCACAAGCGAACAGCGCAACATTTCATTGTATCCGCATCCACCCAAATGCTCAGGGAACCCACACGTTTTCCCCTCGAAATACACACCGTGGCCATTACAAACAGCACTTTGAAATCCATCCGATGAGCTTTACACACAGCAAAACACTGAAACCTTTTTAGGAGGGCAGCATGTGAAAATGTTAGGAGCAAAAAAAAATAAATGTCCTGCTATTGAAAGCCAAGTGCTCAAAGGAAATATAAAAAATAAAAAAAATAAAAAACCCCCCAAAAAATAAAAACTCTTATTGTGGTAAAGTTATTTTTAATTTTTATTATTATTATTCTTATTATGATGCCAAATGTTTCTCCGCTGAAAGTTGAGCGTGGATTCGACGTTTTAAGAAAAAAAGTACTTTATTTTAGGTTTCTTTTAATATGAAGGGGCAATGTGTTTCCAATGAACCCACAAGCACATCATTATAACCATTTAAATACAGAAACTGTTCCACGTTTTAGCACTGTTAAAATGAAACAATTGTGTAAATAGTTGCATCCATGGTTACAATTAGAAGAAAAAGGGAACATGTGCATTTTGAAAAGGAAGAATAAAACATAGTTGTAGTCAAACACATTTAGTTTTATTTTTGTGAGGGGGACTGTATTTTAATTGTTCGCGATAAATATATAAAGTGGTAACTCAGAACTAGTTACAATACAATTTTGAACTAGTCACGTCTAGAGTTTTCAGTTATAATGTTAGACAATAATTATCCATCCCTGTAAGAAAATTAAAATAGATGGATGTAGCATCATGATACGATAACTGCACCCATCCAACCCACCCAGTTGATGTCATACTTATTTCACATCATTATAATGCACTGCCATTGCATTTAAGTAGCGGTTTTGACATGTTTCAACACAACTGCTATATGTGGGAACGTAATTGTGAGAACATGTTAGGAACATCATCAAAAGCCTAGTAAAGAATTATGCTGGAGTCCTGTAGCTCAGTGGTTAGAGCACTCGCTTTGTAAGCGAGAGACCTGAATTCAATTCCAGGCAGGGCAGAACCTTGGGCAAGTTTCCTTACTCCACACGCCTAATAATAATCCCTCCAATAAAAAAAATTGGTCGTTTTCAATCCACGACTGTTTGTGGGACATTGCTGTGCGCAATTGGCTGCCGCGTTCGCCCACAAATATACAGTCAATTCACTTTACAGTGTGTTCTGTGAAGCGCTTTGGGACGTCCTCCCAACGTGAAAAGCGCTATATCAAATGCAAGGATTATTATTATTATTATGCTTCCTGGAAAGGTTGGTTAACATTCTAATTAGTCCTTGTTTGTGTCCAACAGAGCAAAACTGCTGGTATAAAAAAAGTGCTTCCTATGCATTTCTTTCAAGTTGCAATAATGCTGCTTTTGTGATTTCTTTTCCTTTCCCCCCCCTCCCAACAGTGGTGTGCCCAGGATCTTTATTTAATTTTTTTTATTCCATGATTATGGTGTCCCCTTTACATTTTGAGGTCATTATGCTTCATTGTTGGTTGAGAGAGCATTGCAGGAAACGGATGCCAGTGTATAACTGATTACTGGTGCAAAGTGTAAAAACTGCTTATGTTGACTTTGCCTCTGATTTTTTTTTGCCCTCGCCTCCCTTCTGTTCTTGTCACAAAGTATTTGTGCTCCATTTGAAGCATGTCACCGTGGTGATGGTGAAGTAGGTAACTGTACACTTGGAGCATAGGCCTTGTCCTGTTTTGGGCATTGCATTGGAGCTTCAGTATGTCATCATCAGTTTCTTACCTGTGTCATCTTAGTTTACAAAATAAGCTTATATTATGGCATGGTTGAGAGAGCGTGCAGGAAACCAATGCCAGTATATATTTCAAAATGCAAAATACTGCAGATGCTGGAAATCTGAAAACAAAAACAGAGGTCGCTGGGAACACTCAGCAGATCAGGCAGCATCTATGGAGAAAGGAAAGTGAGTCATCGTTTCGGGTCCACGACCCTTCTGACGAATAGGTTGCCAACTTAAATGACAAAGGGTCGTGGACCCGAAACGTTGGCTCACTTTCCTTTCTTTTTCTCTCTAGATGCTGCCTGACCTGCTGAATGTTCCCAGCGACTTCAGTTTGTGTTGCCAGTATATATTTGTAGAGTTTTTGTATAACATTTTATAGATTTATGAAGTCGATTATTTTTGATGATGGTGACTGGCATTCAGAAACACAGGAAAGCTATCAATAATTTGAAGACCATCAACTTTTCCACCTGAATTAAAATCTTTTAATACTTTCTTGAATTTATTGACAATCCTATCAAATGAAGTGTCATGAAATAGGTTCACATGCCTCTAACACTAAATAATAATGAGTTTTTAGTTTGTTATTGCTTTCAATGCATCGGGGCTTGTTTCATTTCATGGAGTTGTTTATGCTAAATTACAAACAATCTTAAGCAGTGCGATTAAATTGGGTAAACAATGAATGAAAATGTGTTCATTTCATTGAATGCTATTCATTTATTTGTTTTGCAATCAATCTTTTGTTTCATGTTGCCTTTTGTTGTGTAGACTTCATTGGCTTTGATTCCTAAACAATAACTCACCATGCGTTTTCTGATTGCACAGTAAATCCAGTACTGAATCAACAGATTCTTGAGTTAGCTCACTGTGGAGGCAATTGGGGCAACACAGAGCCGATTGATATATTCTGTGAGTCAGTCTGGCTCAATGGTAGCAGAAGGTAGTGGGTTCAAGCCACACGTCGGGAGATGGAATTGCATCGCCTGAGTTGACACTCCAATGCTGTACTGGGGATGGGGATTCATTGTCAAAGGTGCCATCCCTCAGGTGAGACGTTAAACCAAAGTCCTGTCTATCTGTTCAGGTGGACTTTAAAGATCCCATAGCACTACTCAAAAAGAGAAGGAAGTTTCTCCCAGTGTCCTGGCCAACAAATCCCCCAAATAAATCTGGCCTCGTACTCCATGGCTGTATGTGGGACATTGCTGTTACAACTGGCTGCTGTGTTTCACCCACAAAATAGGCAGTCAATCCACTTGACAGTATATACTATGAAGTGTTTTAAGATATCTTGACGATTTGATAAGGTGCTATATCGATTGCAAGTATTATTATTTATTATATTCTTTTTACTGTACAACGTGTGGGTCAGTTACTATTAGGAAGGTATCATTACTTATATTTATTTTAAGTTTTATAGAAATAATAATTTTATACATCTTCAAATTGTGTTCTTTGGTTACAATCTGTGAGTTATTTTAACCATCCTATTAAGACGAAATAGAGATTACCAAATTGCATTGTACTAAGTATACCAATGACTATTCCTATCATTTGACTGCACATACAATGGGTGTTATTGTTAGTTTTTTTTCTGTCTTTGCATATGGGCATGTTTTCCACACCGGCTTCCTGACAGAGTTTGGCAAACTTTACTTTTGGGAAGATTAATAGCAAGAGGATCATCGCACGTTAGTGTCACCAGCAATTATATCCATCTGACTGTTCCTATTTTCAAAATACAATTGCTCTTTAGTTCAATACTTTCCAAAAACAAACATCCCCAGCTTCTATGATCTCCTTTCATAGTTCAGGTAGCTTTACTTTCTCCAGTATTACACTCACTCTGGTTAGTGTGAACTTCAGAATTTTATGTATTAGTCCTGGTGATTCCAGAAATGTGCTTTGCACAAACCTACAATTGTCTTGTAGCCCCCCATCCCCACCACGGCCCACCCCCAATAATCCCAATATTGACGCCTAGAGATCTGTTGTAATTGATGTAAAGGGTTCTTTTTAAACTCATAGTGCTGCTGTAAGTGATCATATTACTTGTGTTCCACTGTTGCTGACATGCAGAATCCAGCTATTTTGAGAATGGCATTTTAAATAGGATAGTGTAAATGTAAGAGCTGGCAGCACTTCAAGGGGTTGGATTAATGGTATGAAAAGCATAATATTTGCAATGTGTGGTTAAACCTGTTGCAAGATCAGAGCAGCCCCTTGCACGAAAAGGCTTTGGAGCACACATATGTTTGCCCAGTTGGATTTCTCCAAAATAGGTTGCCAACTTAAATGTTAATAATCTGTGCTGGTTTCAATCAAAGTTCTCTGCACTAATGGACTACTTAACATGTTACAGCCATGAAACAATTGTTTCAAGTGAATTTGCAACCAATTTTAAAATAGTGACTGTATTTTATAGGTGCACTTGGCAGCCAATTTATGCATATCCATGTCCCACAAACAGCCATGAAGTTGTTCTCTTTTCAAATAGTGCCATGGGATCCTTAACACCCACCTGAACAGGCAGGCAGGACCTTGGTTTAACACCTCCGACAAGGTATTGCATACGACATCTCCGACAGAGTACTGGATTGTCAGCCTGGACTGTGAGTTTAAAGTTGAAACTTGGCTTGAACTCACAACCTTCTGACCCTGAGTCAAAGAGTGCTATTAACTGAGCCAGGCTGACATCTAGCTGGAATTTTATTAGCATAATGGTTTTGCCAAACATGGATTCTGCTTTTTTAACCTTTTACTATTAAAAAGAAGGGGGAAAGGGGGAAATACAGCTGTGAATGTTAGGAACATTTTCTGAAAGGGTAATAGTGAAATTCCATAGATACATTTTAAAATAAATTTGTGCTGTGCATTGTACAATGCAAATTATTTAAACCAGGGGACTTAAACTGAGTTGCACTAACAATAGAAAGATAAACTTGCACAAGAGATCTTAATTTTAAATGTATCCCCTGTTTACTTGGGTGTTTTTTTGCTGCTAATTTATCTGTACCAAAGCACCGTTCTGGTGAAATAACAGAAATGCTGACAATCCATAGCAAATCAATCAACACCTGCAAAAGTTTTTTTTTGAAATACACATTGGGCTGCTCTGAATTTTCAGTATCTATTTCCATTATTATTTTGATTGACTATACAGTCTGTTTCGAACCTCTACCAACACTGCTCTGTAACTGCCCACAAAGAAGTGTGTTTATGGCCTGGGCTGACCTGTCCCTCAATATACCCTTCCCTCTCCTGTTGCAAAGCCACTTAACCTTATGAATTACAGGTGTGAGCAAGCAGTCTAGTGCCGAGCACTCCGTCAGACCAACGATAGCACAGATGCTTTCACCATAGTGACCCAAATGAGATTGAAGGTGTTCGATTGGATCCGGATGCAGGTTCTGGAAGTGTGTAATAATTTGCCTGATTGTGAGTGTAACAGCTACAGCAATCGCTCCAAGCCTGTGTGCTCCATTGCAGGAGGAGGAGCTTTGCTGCATTGCTGAAAAGGTCACGTGCAAACCTTAGATTAATGTCTAATCTAATTGACCAATGCAGAATCTCATCTCCTGCATTGGGCTACCAGAATATAATAAATACAATCTCCTAAGGTGGGGTGCAGATATGCTTTGTGATAAGGTGAGCACATCCCACATTTATGGACAATTAAATGGTATATCAAAGCCGTTTTGTGATGGAAATTATTTTAAAAATTCACTGTTGTGACACAATGAGAAATAGTAAAGCTAATGTACATCTTCTAACAACTGGTGTTTGTGAATATTGGTTTTTGATCTCTGAAAGTAAACACTAATAGTGAGGTTAATTGAATTATGTTTAGAAAATAAAACATGTCTTGGTAAGAATAAGGTTTCTTTCTGTTTTAAATGGCCTTTTTAATCAGTTGAGATTTTTCCATATGAGCAGTAAAATAAATTGCTACTTTTCTTTGTAATATTGTTGTCTTTAAAAGATTTGTGGTTATCCTAAGATCTTTTTCTGGTATTTCAGTACACATTTATATACTATTGGTGGCCAGGCCTTCTGCCACTCTGCCCCCACCCTCTAGAACTCCATCCCGCAATCCCTCCGCCTCGCTCCCTTCCTTGCCTCCTTCAAGACCCATCTCAAGACCCTCCTCTTTGACTGTGCTTTTGATCTCCCTGCTTACCCCCCCTGCCCTCCACCCTCTCCGACCCCAGTCTCCAGCTCGGGTCCGAAACTCTGTCTGTCTAACGCCTTGGGACGGCCTCCTGACGTGAAAGGCGCTATACAAATGTAATTTTGTTGTTTTTGTTGTAGTTATATGATTTTAATTCCCTTCTTTAAAAGTCAGTCTCTTCTCCTCCTCTTCACCCCCTCACCCCCGTTTTTCTTTGTAATATGGCTTTGTATCAATGTTTATTTGACCAAAGCGATTATAGGCAAATCTTTTAAGGTGAAGTTACAAAACTATGTGTCTTGAATTCCAATTTTTTTTATATAAAAGATGTCCTATCCTGTTATGGCCAGTCCAGTCTGTGATGAGATAGTCGACAGTGAAGTGATTGTGACTCTAATTTGTTTTTNAAATTAGTAGCAAGTAGTCAGGAAGCTGTGTTTCCAGCCCCTTTCATTGACACTATGGGCCGTAATGTTAAGGATATCAAATGAACTTTCATGGTGACATCTCAGTCTTTTTTGCAGTTAGCTACTGTCATAAATCAAAATTCCTGATTTCACTCTGTTTTGCAGAACTCCTGGACAAACACATCACCTTATTTTTTGTAAAAAAATATTAAACCTGAAATTTGTATACATTTTTAATGTCTTGCATAAATATAAAGATGAGTATGTTATTTAACCAATGTAAGTACAAATTGCAGGATACTAAAAGGAGCAGTGCATTCTAAAACAAATGATTTTTATTTATGCAGCTTCAGAAGAGCTAAAGAGTGTTTTTGCCAGAGCCAGAAATGGTGAATTCTGCATTCTGAAAATTGTGATTGAAAAAGGTATGTTGATTTTTCTTTTATCCAGGAAGTTCAATTTCAGCATTTCAAAGTTGCAGAAATAATAAGCAATACGATTTTGCTGTGAATGGAAGTTCATATAAGAGGAAATTTCATTATAATTAACAAGGTTAGCGAATTTACTGACAGTTGGATAATTCTGCCCCCCACGTTTTCAATAATATTTATCAGTGTGGCAATCAATTGATTCCTCACTTGTCTGTATGAATATTGAGGGTTCAAGCCTAATGTCAGTACTTTGAGCTCATAGTCTAGTCTTACACTCCAATGCAGGACTGAGTAACATAGGATTGTCAGAGGTACTGTCCTTTACATGAGCCATTAAACCAGGATCCCTTCTGCCTGTTCAGGTGAATGGTAAAGATTGCATTGAGAACACTGTAAATTTCAACTGTATGTGGGTGAAGCCTAAACACTGACTGTACAGCGCCTTGGGACGTGCTCTCGACATGAACGGCACTATACAAATATAATTTTGTTGTTGTTGTTGGCCAGGAGCATGGTTTAGTCTTCCACATTGTCGATTCTATTTAAGACTTTGTTTATTCTAATGCGTTTCAATCTAACTACTTTTAATGATTTACAATGGCTTGCACATTTTTTNCATCAGAGATTGTTTGTGTTTGTTATGTGGAAGTGTAGCCTTTGAGTGAACATATTCTTGTAACAATGACATTGGAACTTGCAGCATGTAATATACTCATTGCCTGCTCTTGCAGATTGGATGTGTTGCTGTTACTTAGTGGAAGCATGATGTAAACACGCCGAGATGGTACCTATGCAAAGAGCGGTATACAAATGCAAATTGTTGTTAACTCGGCTTTGCATTAGCACTAAAAAAAAATTCACAACCTGGTTAGGAATGCAAGCTGAGTTATCATATTTACTAGTATAATCTGTTCCTTTGGAATTTTAGAAAAAAAACTTACAGTGCATGTTTTGTTTCCCCCCCCCACACCCCGATTAAATGCTCAAATTATTGTATCTGATTATTTGATCTGCTAGACTGTATTTCTTTAAAATATCCAGCAGGAGATTAAATAGTCTACTTCAGTCTGCATTTAATTGCAGCAAACGTGAGATAATAAAAGTGAGTTTGTTGGGTCATGTTTGGTGAATTTTATGCTCACTGTGATGAATGTTATGACACTGGTAAATTATGGAAGTTTGATTATCAGCTGTAGACAATGTATCCATCAGAAACTGAGTTGGACTCAAGTTAATTTTGCTTCAAACCAGTAAAGTGGGAGAAGCGTTCATTCCTCTCAATCTGAGTTAGACTATAAATCCCATTGTTTAGAATCTAATGCAAGAAGTTTACTACCAAATGTTACTACTGTATATCAATGAATATAATGGATAGTAATGTGGTTAAAAACTTCATTAGATGTTTGACAAGCTCTTAAACAGCTGATTGATACTGGCTTTTCATGGATATGATTAAAGTCATTGCTATACAACAGTCGTATATTGGTGTTTCTATAATGTATTCAATTCAACTCATTGAGAAGAATGATCAGAATCGTTCCGGTGTTTGAACAGCAATTATGGGATTTAAACGATTAATGATTAAAACTTAGCAAATGGTTAGGCTTTGTATCCTTGATTGGTTTTGTTAGAATTAAAGTGCAGTACATTTAGCAGGGTAGATAAAGTTCAAAGGGTGGACAAAGTACAAAGTAGTTTTGTTGTTTTATAGTGTGTATTTTCAAGCACACTTGCTGATCAGTCTTGTACCTGTTATAGAAAAGCTCATCTTGGGTGCATCTAGAAAGTCGGTGACCAGTTGGGACCAGGAGTATGATTCATGTATCCTTCCACTTCTGGAGGATAAACAACCCTCCTATATCTTGTATCGATTGGACACCATGAATTCCCAGGGATTCCAGTGGCTCTTTATTGCCTGGTCACCGGAGCCCTCTCCAGTAAGAACACTTTTGCTGTGACTAAGAAAATTATGGTTGTGTTCGGAAGGATTTGAAATCAAAATGATTTCTTAAGTAATTACAGGAATCATTTGTGTTTATAACAGTATGTTGGGAAACTTGCAGTATTCTTGGTTAGACATTGCTAAGGTCAATTTAGTGGATAGTAAATTGGGTGGTACATACAGGTATTAGTTAAAATGTATACTCAGTGCTGTTGTTACATTATTTAGTAGAAGACAGCAGCTGGCACTAAATACATAGTCTATGTGTATCTAGTTTAGGAAGGTAAAACCAGCTAGAGCTTCTCATCCTTATTATTATTGACCACTGCTAAAAGTTTTAATCAATTGATCTTGTTCTTGATCAAGTCACAAATTATGTTGTCCAACAGGATATTTAATGGGCAAAAACATCTACCTGTAAATAGAATTGTAGAAACTTGCATCACATAAGGAGGCCTTTGGCCCTTAAAGCCTGCACTCTCGCTCAGAGTATGGAATCATAGAAATTTACAAATTATGTTCATTTTGCATTCTAAATTTAGGGATAATCCTATTTGGGAATAAAACTATTTGTTTGTATAAATATATATTTTTTTAAAGAATTTTTTTTAAAGAAACATTTGCTATAAAAAACAGTTTGAATATCACCTTACTCATTGCAAAAAAATCACTGAACTGATATTCTTTAATAGCCTATTTCCATCATAAATGTGTTTTTTTTATATGATATAATACGGTATACAGGTTCGGCAAAAGATGTTATATGCCGCAACAAGAGCGTGTTTGAAGAAGGAATTTGGTGGTGGTCGCATCAAAGACGAGATATTTGGAACAGTAAAGGTATAGATTTAGGAAATTATCTTCTATTCTTTCTTATGCTGTTTTATTTCATGAATGAGTTACCTCCACGTACCATTGTAAACCTCTAGTGTGCAAGGCTAAATGTAAGGTTTAATAAGATAACACGGGAAGTTTGCCCAAGACCATGGGAAGTGATGTTGGCAGCGACCTGATGATCTGGAAACTGGCCATTTTATTCATGAACAATCTGGTCAGGGTGTAGGCTGAGCACGTATGCATAGTAAACCAGCTATCATACCTCAAGGTTGCAAACTGTAAGACAGTGTTTAAAAAGGGTCTGGTGTATATCATTCAATCTTGGAGTCCACAGTTCAACTTGCCCATTCTGCTAGCTGTGGTTTTGTGATGCTGAAAGAAATGCTTTGACATGTTAAATGGTGGGGGGGTGGGGTGAAACGTATGTAGGAATAGTGTTGATCTGCCTCATTCCTCAAATGGTGATAGTTGAAACTTGACTGTGTGCTCTGAAGGGGAGAGGTTTCAACCAGAGACCATGTGCTTAACCGTAGTAAGGTAGGAAATAGTGATAGGGTTACTCAACCCAGACTACTCCTATACCTCCTACTCGGCAGTCAGTTCACATTGCAACATGTCACAGCTGGTTCGAGGAATGGTGGAAGTGGAGGGGTGAAGAAAATAGATGCTGAGAATCTTCCTGAAGTATTCAATGCACCAACACTTCTATTTGTAGGAGGACGTCTGCTTAAGTGGATACAGAAAGCACCTGATTTCACAAGCAGCTCCTGGCCCTTTAAGTGAAACTGAAGAGGAACTACGGCAAATCCGAATCAATGAGGTAGTAATATTGAGATCACAAGCTGTGTGTAACCTAGATCACAGGTGCACTGCTCGCTGCACCACTCTGAACTGTATTGGTGCTCGAGACATATCCTAACAATTGCTTGCTTTGTGTGATACCTTGGCTGAACAATCAAACTCTTAAGGGTTTTGTTGTACAGGGTATGATTATTTAGTCATTTGTGGTTTACAATGTTTTAATTATAGAAGCAGTATATTCATTGAACAATGTGATGTGTGCATCCATAAGGTCCCATATAGTGAAGCTGTAACGGAGGTTGTTAAAGTTGTGTGTTTTTTTGGCAGGGGAAAACTGATTTCAGAGCAGAGACCAAACAACAAACTCTGCATGGTGTATCGCTCCCTTTGCACCAAGACGCTTTGCAGGCTCTGGAAAAACTTAGGGACAAAAGGCTTAACTACGTACAACTTGTAAGTATGAATGGTAAATTAGTTAGTAGCGTTTTCATTTGTAGCTCTCTTTAAGAAGTGAATGAAATTTTCTTAAGAGAAGGGTGTGCGTTGCTGAAGATTAATATGATGAATGAAACTGTGAGACTCGATGATTATATCACCCGCAAATACACAGTCAATCCATTTTGCAGTATATCTTGTGAAGCGCTTCGAGATGTCTTGACAAAGTGATAAAGTGCCATAACAAATTAAATGTGTTGTGTTGTAACAATCCGTGGCCAGTTTTGAGACTTTGCTTATCAAATAAATAACAAAATTACCTCCCAAACATATGGTTTGTGTACATACAAAACTCAACATTGGAAGAAATTAAAAAAAAACAATGATTCAAACCATAATCAATATTGTCTCTGGTTACAGCAAATAGATTTTAAAAATGAAACTATAAAGCTGTCAGACAGGACCAACACAGAAATTGGAGAGTTGCCAAAGCGAATACCAAAGGATTCTGCTCGGTATCATTTCTTCCTGTACAAGCACTCTCATGAAGGAGACTACTTGGAGTCTATCGGTAGGTATTTCTGTGACAATGTTGCAGCATTGGAAGTGTATCGTGTGACTATTACATCAAGCTTTGCAATGCCTGTGTTGAGTCTTTATAAAAAAGCCTTTTTCTGCAGTTAAATAACTGATTTGTATTTGAGGGTTTTTATGTTTTAAATAATAAATTCTCTTTTCTCACCTTGCAGTTTTCTCTTTTCAGGACCATTAAATCCTAACCTTTGGCTGAGAATAATGGTCAGAGTGAACCATAATGTTCCGATTTATAGTTCTAGATGGAGTTCTACTCCTCAAAACCCTTGATCATTGTACAAAGGTCACTTTTGACTTTTTCTGAAGTTACACAAAACATTTGTGTTTTGATACCCACTCTGAATGTGCTGACTCATTTAATACATTGGTTTCCTTGAATGTAAATATTTTGTCTTCCAGTGTTTATCTACTCTATGCCTGGCTACACATGCAGCATTCGAGAACGAATGTTATATTCCAGTTGTAAGAATTCCTTGATTGAGATGGTGAAAAAACAAATATCTCTGGAAATATCTAAGAAGGTAAATCTTTACTAAAACCTCGTAGTCAAGAAAACCAATTATACCTATTCTTCATTCATTCCTTTACCCACCCCCCACCCCAACCAATCAAACGTTACACTGTTTATACAATACAAATTTCTTCTGCAGAATCAGTATCAAACTTAACATTATATTTCTCTGCACCACTTACTAAAGTTGCAGTGCTTAATATGATTGTGATCAATCCGATGTTTGTCTGTGTGTGCGTGTGTGTGTGTGTGTGTATATGTGTCTGAATAGTTGACTTTTGTTCCACTTGAAAGTTTGATATGTCACTTGGTCATAAATGTACTTTGTTTTGATATCCATAGATCGAAATCGATGATGGGAACGATCTGACCGCTGACTTCTTGTATGAAGAGGTTCATCCGAAGCAGCATGCACACAGGCAAATCTTCGCAAAGCCAAAGGGCCCTGCAGGCAAGAGGGGAACTAAACGGCTAATACGGGGGCAAAGAGAACCTGCAGACAATACTGATTAAAATTATGATGGGAGAATTCCAATGTTGCTTGATCAGTTGATTTAAGAAAAGTTTGAAATTTAACACTAATTTTACATACTGGAAGACTGCTCAAATGTCCATGTTACCGGCTCAGACCCAGAGTTTATTTTCATTTCTCTGTCTTTTTTTAAATTAATTTTATAGTGATTGGTTTTGTTTCAGGAGTTCTGAAAACAAAAGGTAGCAGCAACATACTCTCCCTGATGTTGGTAATAATATGCTGATGGTCTAAAGCAGTTGTTCTTTAAATTGGAGCACTGACAAACTACTGTATTTCTTTGTGTCCACGAAATAGATCCGCTGTCACCAATTAAGTGAGGGTACGTTTCTGGGTTGGTAATCTGTGTAGTCAACAACAACTCGTACTTGGTATAGAGTCCTCCATGCAGGATAGCGTCTCAGAGCACTTAACAATGGCGGAGCCTAGCTTCAGTCTTTCTATTTGTTAGCACAAATCTCTACTGATAGAAATGTGACACTAATTGCCAAACTAGACTGCACTGACACTAATTGCACCAAATTAGATGGGCCTTGCTCAATCATTTCACCAGATTTATATAAATATGATCCACAAATATATTATCAAATAAACATTGCAAAGCAGAACATCTCAAAGCACTTTGCAAGGACTGAGTTGCGAGGGAGATGGGGTGGAGGGTGTTTTGAAGACGAGAGGGATTTCGGAAGACAATCGCAGTGTAATGCCCAGTAGGTAAAGGCACTGCCTGGTGTAACATTAAGCTATACAGACCAGAGATTACAGATCAGATTCCTGGTATGTGCCGAATTAGCTGATTTCAGCTGGGGCAGAATTTGAGTCTTGTGTTTGCTATTTCTGTGGATTCTGTTTTTTAAAACATTTTTATGACAATTATTCAGGCAAATTTCATTTTCTTCACCCCCCCACCCCACCCCCACATCACCCACTCATTTTTTTTAATTTCCCATTTTGTACACTTGTAGTGGGCCCAAGGCTTGCAAGCCTCCCCCTTTCTAGGATGTGCCAGAGCCTGTGCAGGTATAACTTGCTCCTCTTGTGTCCAAACTCGTGCAGACCTTCTATATTTTAATTATACCATTTGAATCAAGCTTCTAAACATCTTTTAAGAGTTATACTCAATATGTTACACTATGTTTCCAGATAGAACTGTCCTCCCTATATCTTTGAATAGCCCTTCAATTCTAGAATCCATTCTTGTTTACAATGGGGGAGGGGTGGGGTGGGGTGGGGTTGGGGGATGAGGAGGATGTGGTTGAGGAGATGGGTCTTAAGATGGTTTTTTGGTGAGGCCAAGACTTCACAGCAATATCTGTACCAAAGTCTCACCTTCCAGTTGTTTTAACTGCTGAGTCCCAAATGTTACTAGGATATAGTGGTACTGAACTCAAGAAACAGATTTTGCTGTAACAGGGAAGATTGTATAGATTGGTAATCTGAAAGATCAAGAGATCAAATGGTCCTAACCTTCTCTGACTTCTTATGTAGGTAGGTGTCTACATTGTTCACTATGTGAAGGGGCACTGCATATTCTTCTGGTGCAGTTATTTCTAGCATTTGCTTGAAATAGAAAAAAATTAAAGGGAGAAATATTTTCACAAGTTGTATAAACTCCGCCTGAGTTAATTGGAAAAGATTCATCACTGCATGAATCAAATCTTGCAGATAACCTGTCCTTACTATTTTGTACAAATCAGGAACCCTCGTGTTCACCATATAAACATAGGTTGAATATTTTGTTTTATTTGTAATTCTGAAGCAATGTCCAGATAGGTCAACAGATAGTTGCCTGTCCTATTCAGATTTAAAGCACAATTACTGATCTTTTCATTTAATACAAATGGTTGTGGAATACAAGCTGTGCTACTATTATTAAGTTGTAATTAACACTGTGTTGTCAAACCTAGATTTCTACTGAGCCACATGTGTGACTCATGAACAACATTGTGAGCTGCACCAGTTGAAAATGTTGCTAGTATTTAACTGATGCACATTTACACACAAAGGGAATAGAGACATCATGAGGTGCAAGTTATATTCATTTAAATACATGGAAAACAGTTCGTAGGAATTGTCTTTAACATATAAATGTCATATTGTCATTCAAAAATGTGTATCAATTGAGTATACTCGTTTTGTTCAATTTTTCATGTTCTTGTGTTCTTATTCAAACATTATTTTAGATGACTATTTCAATTGAATATTCGAAAAGCTTGACAAGAATTTTTTACCACATACATATCATGTGTTTAAATAGCCATGCGCATGTCTCTCTAAGCAAATCGTTATCAGGAATTGTGAGATAATGTGATTTCTGCTATACCCAAACCGTTTATGAACAACTTGTGGCTGGCTCATGGCTCTATAGTTCTACAATGTTACCCTAAGGCCACTTAAATAGGAATGAGATACATTCGGCATAACAAACACTAATGAGCTTTATAAAGCTAAAGGTAGACTTTCAGTTAGAATGTAGGTATGTTTGCTGCAAATTGGAGTGAAATGTTAAAACTTTTTTTTAAATAAAAAGAGAGAACAGATGAGGAATACTACTTGGGACATTTGTGTTTTCAGGCTTTTAAATTGTATAAAAATGTGCACATTTAAAATGATGCATTGCATATTTGGCAAACTATTCTTTCAAGAATGATTAGGTTAGATTTAATATGAACAAGAATTGTGACATGCAATATAACACTTTATTTCACTGAAAGATGAAAATGTTGTTACCTCTTAATGTAATACAATAAACCGATTTCACTGATTAATATCTCGTGCATGTTCTTGAGGCTTGTTACATAATATATATTCTGAATTACAGCTGGGCTCTGTGTATAACAAAATCCTTTAGAATATACAGCACAGAAACAGGCCATTCGGCCCAACTGGTGAATACTGGTGTTTATGCTCCATTTCTGAATAGGTTTTGTATACATTTTCATAATTCTTTCTAGAGTAAGGAATTTACATATCTACGAACCAACATCTATAAGTTCTGTGTACAGTAGAAGTAAATATTTTGAATATTAAATGTCTGGTCTGTTTTTCATTAACATTTGTACCTCAGTACCTACAGGTGTAGTATGTGGAGTGTTTCTGGACAGTGGGAGCAGGACACTGCAATTATTCTGGTCAAGAGATGCACACTTACCACCCAGTCAGCTTATAACTACAACTATTCTAGAGGTAGATAATTTGTCTATTGTGTCTGTCTCTCTGTGCCAATCAAAATTAATAGCAGAAGCAGTTTAGGAAAATCTATTTTTTTAAATAAAAAAAAGTAACTTAACTAAAGTTAACCCTTAAATAAACCCTTATTTTGTATTTTAAATAGGCTTTGTACTTGTAATGGTTAGGAGTGGGCATGTGTTTCGAAAATACAGTGGAAACACACCTTAATGGCATCGCACTAATTGGTCTGTGGAATATGATTCTAATTTACAGGATTTTTCTTAAATAATTGCATGACTGGAGAAGAAATTATATTGTGTGCAGTTTACAATATTTTGCATATAAGAAGGCTGAAAATTGATCAGGTTCAAATTAAATTTCCAGAAACACTGACCTCTAGTATAATAAGTCATGGCTGCCTATTTTCTGTTTGTTACACTACAAATACAACAAGTAGCCTAGTTTGATTCAATGTGCACTAAGTTCCAGAACACAATTAAACTAATTTTGCATATCCATACTCTAAACTGAGTTTTGGGATTGCAGTTTATTGATGCTCTGAAAGTTGTAACATTGTGTGTTTGTGTATGCAGTATATTATATACATAATACATACAAAGCTTGATAGACATACAAAAAGCATTTCCCCTACAAATACTGTGAAGTAAAATAAGTGAATTCACAGTATATTCTGTGAAGCTTTGGGATATCTCGAAGACATAAGGCGTTATATCAAATGCAAGGATTATTATTATAAAACAAGCTTAAGTAAAAATACTGTCAATGTAGCAAATATACAAAATGTGCTGAGTTTCAATATCTTGGATCCCAGTTTCTTCTTTTTTATGAAATTAGAGATATCTCTTGCAATGATTCATTCACCTGAAAGTCAATAAAATAGGAATTTTCTATGACTGTATGGACAGAAATCATACACACAAAAATGTTAGGTACCAAATCTGCATAATGTCACAAACCTTTTTGATGTCTGGCCTCTTATTCTTCTTTTCATTCAGACACTGACTTGCAATTAAATAGGTTTTCTGAACTGACACAGAGTCCCAGTCCATCTTTTTATCAGCGTAATCCTCTATTGTCTTTTCTTCATCTTCAATTTCTTCTTTTATCTCAAGCTTTAAAAATCAATTAAAAAAATCTATAAACTTGCTTTTATTTAACGTTGCTAAAATGTTACATCAAAGCTCAACAGACGGACAGGAATAGGATATCAATCTAACTGTTTATAAACCCCAGCACAATATTACAATTACACTGGTTATTTACTAAAGTAAACTTTACTAGTCTATCAAAATAGTTTTCTTTATTATAAGAGCAGGGAAAGAAACAACAACTTGCACTTATATAGTGCCCTCCACGCAGGGTAATGTCTCAGAGCGCTTCACAGTGGCGAAGCCTGACTCTGAGCCGGGGTGGGGGGAAGGTGACCATAAGTTTGGTCGAAAAGGAGGATTTTCAGGTGGTACTTGAAAAAGGGGAGAGAGGGGGCAAGGCGGAGGGATTGAGGGAGTGTTCCACAATCATGCGAGTGCAGTCCCACTAAGATGGATAAGGGAGGAGGTGGTGGAGGAGGATGGCGTGGTCGACTGTGTCGAACGCAGCAAAGAGATCCAGGAGAACAAGGAGGCCCTGGTCCCAGATAGAGAGGAAGTCAAAACGAGGAAAAGAACAGTCCTGGCGGGGCCTAATGACTATATAAGCACACACATTCTTTTTGCTATGTTTCTGCAATAAAAGCTATCAAGTTATTTGTTGTCCTGTGCATACGCCTGGACAGATGAGAATGTGTAAACCTTTCATTACCAACAGTTGTGGTTCACGATTTTCTTCCATTGGTTTAAGTCCTGTTATTAATTCTAGCAAGACCTGGTATAGAAGAGGCAGAAAGGCACAATTATTTAAATAAATCACTTTATTAATTGGAACACTGACTCATTTCATTTGAATGCACAGCATTTATTTTCTAGCTGGGTGACAAATTCCCAAGAATTTAGGGATCCAAAATGTAGGATCTCATGTTCGTGACAGTTCCACAATTGTCATCTTGGCATTCTGAAAGTTTGATTTTTATCTTATTTGACCGTTTTATTAAAGGGCGATGACCATTTGTTAATAAGGCAAAAGAATCCTACGAAAATGCCCCCAAAAAACAACCAACAATGTTCAGTGAAATTATTGCATCGAATGTCAATCTACTTCCCATTTGTGGAACAATGCTGATAATCTTTGTGTGATTAGTTTGCTCACACAAAGGTAATCTACAATGAAGTGTTTTGAGATATTTCAACCAGATATCAAATGCAAATGCTATAATTTTGCATTGCAATTACATTGCTCACATAAAACTAACAAATACATACCACTCCAAAGCTAAAAACATCTGATTTCGGTGTAATCTCCCCACGCAATGCCTCTGGAGCCATATACGCTGTCGTACCAACTATTCTTTCAGTTAACATAGTCTGTGACAATTGTGCTGAAGCCCGAGCTAGTCCAAAGTCTGAAAGCTTAGGAACAAACATACCATCCAACAGGATATTTGCACTAGAAAATAAAAGTAGTCTTTAAGTAATCCTATTCCATAAAATGAAAGGTTAATTTATTGAGAAGTGCATGTTTTATTTACTTTTCTGAAGTGCGCATTTGTAATTAGTTTAATTTGTAATACTGCACTAAAAGTACAACAATTTAGACATACTAATGGATTGTGCATATACCCTGCCAATGAGTTGGCCCACAAAACACACTTTACAGTATATCTTGTGAAGAAATTTGCGCCGTCCTTCCAACATGAATGGTGCTTCAGCAAATATAAGGATTATTATTATTAACAAACTGTCTTTGTAATATCTTGGCTGCCACCTCTGATTCCATGGTTCAGCTTATTTTATGGATAATCTCCAAATATAATAACTTGGTACCAAGTTTGCAAATCCAAGTAATGTATGTATAGTAAGAAGGAATATGAGAGGGTTCCACTTTTCAACCCTAACCTGCTGCCTCCAAACTAGCAATCTCTTTAGACGTCATTACACAACTCACAAACAGCTAGAAGGATGTTAAGTTTACTTACCTTTTAACATCCCGGTGAATATGACCATTTTCATGCAAATACTTTAAGCCTTTGGATGTGCCAAGAGCAATGCTGCATCTTATGCTCCAAGAAAGTGGAGCAGTATCACCCTGAAATGGTTCACGTTTGAATTGAGTGTAATTGGAGAATAAGCACTTTGAAAACATGTTCAGTTTTTAAAAAAAATTAGATTCAGGATATGGTACCACTTGTTATTCTTTGCCATGCAATTTCTCAAACTCTTGAACTCTATCTACCCCAAATGGTAAGCTGCTGTCTCGCTCCCAGAATCTCTGCCGATTCTCCCAAAAAGGCATTCCTTTATTCATTCACTGCAGCTGCTTAAGTCCTCGATCATCAATGTAAATTATTTCTGAAAGTTTTCAAATGCCATTTATTGTCAGCGTTACAATACATGATAATGTATTACAATGCATTTGCTAAATTTGCAAATTTAAAATAATATTTTGAAAAACAGGATATTTGTATTTTGAGTGTTTTGGCTTGTTAGGATACTGGAAAACTGCACTACTCACCAGACAGGCCAGTTTATCCAGCAGTGACCCATTAGGCATGTAGGGGTACACCAGGCAGAGATGATCTCCATCATTGGAGAAACCAAACAATTCTACCAGGTTTTCATGATGACATCTGTAAGATTAACGGTTTTGTGACCACTGTTGGATTAAATTGTGCATTTAGAGGATTTGATTAATCTAACCACTAAATCTCTTTGTAAAAGTCATACATACTTTGCCATAGTCTTAATTTCTTGATTGAATTGAAGCTTCAGCTCTTCAATACTGACATTAGGCATCTGCAAACAGAGAACAGCAAATTGCAGTGAAAATGTTCAGTTTGATAATGTCTCACATCTTGCTGTTCCAACAATGTAATAACATACTGAATGCAAACAGAATAGGTGAGCGAGTGAAAACAACATGTATTGTTTGAATATATCAAAAAATATGCAGTAGACATTACTGGATTAATAAAATGTGAAAGTAAAACAGCAATAATAATCCTTGCATTTGATACAGCACCTTATCATGTCTTCGAGACATCTCAAAGCGCTTCAGAGGATACACTGCAAAGTGAAATGACTGTATATTTTATGGGCGAAACGCGACAGCCAATTGCGCACAGCAGCATCCCACAAATGTCACTCACTTATCATCAGTCCTGCACGATTGAGAAATGCAGAAGGCAATGACAGCAAACAACACAACACAGTGATGCAAGTCCTATGTGATGTGATCAGTTAACTTTTTATCTTCCAAGCTGTTCTCTCCCAGTGACGGGAATCTACTGAAAGATGCACTGATACCACATGAATTTGAGTTATCAGTAATCAGAAGACTCACATTTTAAATGAGCACATAAATAAATGATACGTTATGTGGAATTAATTTATGTTTTGATGCCAAGAAATCCTAAAAGTTCAGAATGGGAGAGGAGGGAAATTAACACAATTTGCTTTTATACAGCATCCTCATGTACAATAAAGTCTTGGATCATGTTCTTGTAATGGAGCTGCTAAAACCACGCTGAAAGAGTGAGGGGCAAGTGACTGTGTGCACAATCGAAGAAGTAGGTTTTAATACTGAACCTTATGACAGACAGAGAAGGAGCGGCATGGAGGGCTCGAGGGAGGGGTTTCCGGAGGCTACAGGTGTAGAATCGGAAAGTTCGGCCACCGATGGTGGCACGTAGAGGGCGGGAGACACGCAGCAAACCTGAATAAGCCAAGCGGATGAGGCAAGCGAGGAATGGAGTAAAGAGATCAGAGATAGGGAGGTGCTAGGGCGTGAAGGGATTATTCAAATACTCGACTCCCCGCACTTTCAAATCAGATAGATACATCCCTTGACTTTTAATGTCTCCTTGTGATGATGCGATCTGCCTTCTATCACCCAGCTGACTACCCAACAGTATTTCAGCATTCTATCACACGTTTCAGTATAATGACGTGCTCCCAAACTAAAGATCGAATGTCAAAGTGGGGATCGGGGGGAGGTGGGGGAGAAGAGCAGAAAGCAATCACATGCAAACTCTTATCGGATAGAAACTCTATCAATATGCAGATAAGTATCAATATAAAGTCAGTATGCAATTACTGACAAAATGCTCCTGCTACCAAATTATTTACTACAAAATCACACTCACTGCTGTTAGTTTTTTCACAGCCACCATTCTGTTGTTTATGCAGCCCCTGTAGACTGTTCCAAAGCCTCCCTCTCCAATCTTACTGCCACCTTCTGCCACTGAGCGACAGTCAAAATTACCAGTCTTCTGCTTCAACTCTTGGAATCCAAAACTCTGGAGACCTGAGATAAAGATTTTGAAATACCACTGAATGCATCCAATACTGCACTTCATTTCACATTTCAAAGGAGTTTCATTTTAATCCAATCATTCCTTTTAAAACCTGTATTATTTCCCGTGAATATCATTTGCTCACAGTATTCTCTTCACTCAGACTTTTTACAAACTGATATCACACTTTGATTACAAGCAAGTCCTGCACATCATTGACTTTAATGCTCTGACAGCATTGACGGTTTAATAAAATGGAAGAATTGAAACCACTTCATCATGTAGTCAAGCAAATAAATGCATGTTACTAAGCTTTTTCAAAAGAGTTTACAGCATTGATCTTTGTAGTACAATCTCTTAGACACTCGCTGTTTAAGCCAGTTAGTCATGTCAGAATTTCAGACATAATAATCATTTAACCAGTGATTATGAGTTCCGTTAATGGGCTGAACTGAATTACAAAGGTTTACAATGTGCAGTAGAGATGTCTACCACAAGATCAAGATTACATTGCATACCTTCAAAACCATCCTCCTCCTTGCTCCCTTGTCTTTGATCACATAATATTTGACTGTGTGGCATTCTACATATCCAATTTTGAACAGAATATTCTTACCCTTGGGATTTTGTGTCCTAGTACAAATACTAAGTTTCAGTTGTAAGCGAATTGAAGTCTACAATCTTTGTCACATTACTTATCCAGTTGAGAACTACAATTCAAACATCAGACAATAAAATACCTATTGCTAAAGAAATGTATTTACTTGATTACTTACTGTTTTTTAAAGAATCAGGAGCTGAATTTTTCTCACTTGAACTGTTCACCAGTAATTCAGTCTCTTTCACTGTGCAGTTTTCTGGATATTGTTGGGTGAGCTGATTGTTGGAGACGAGCAACATTGGTTGGCATTCATTCACAGGGACAGGCATGGTCTCTTGGAAGGCAATGGTCTCAGATGATGAATAGGAAAGTGTGGGCGATGGCACTGCATCTGCAATGTAGATACCACAATCATCATGAAAACAACCACAAGAATATGATCTACACTTCAGGTCAAGTACAACGTATCATGCTAACTAGTAAATGTGACATGCTGAACGGTCTATAACAACAGTAAACAAAGTACTTTTGTGACACAAAATGTGTCGAAAGTGGCAGCCAGTTGCTGTATCGTTTGTATTGTTTAGGTGTCAGTGACGTGCAGCACAATGGAGATTCTCAGCAAACAATGAACCAAATTTACAGAGCATTTAACATAATTCCAAAGAAACATCTGAGGTGGAAAATTGCCCTCCTCTTCGACAAGAGTACAAGCGTAGTTGCATCAATCAGAAAATAACCCAGGATCTGATCACTGAATCTGAGGGCACTTGAATGTCCCAAAGCAGTGACACACTCAAAAATTTCCGTTCCGCACATTTTAGTTATGCTACTACAATAAACAATAATAATAATAATTCTTGCATTTCATATAGTTTGAACAGCAAGAGGCCAGCTCAAAGTGCTTCACATGATTTACTGCAGAGTGTTGAGACTGCATTTTGTAGGCGAACTCAGCAGCCAGTTTGCAATGCCCACAAACGTCAATGAAGTGAATGATCAACTTTACCTGGTGGATATCTACATAGGGAAACAAAGTGCTTACCTGGAAGCAAGAGGCTGGCTGCTGCTAAGAAATTATTTTGCACCAGTATTTCTACAAGTTCTCGGATTGTGGTATTGGTTGTTCCCCAATCGAACAGGAGTTCTTCAGTAGGACTCTTTCCCATTCGAATGACACCTTCAAATCTCCTTAAAGTAAATAACACACAAACATCTTGTCAAGAGATAAATTAGCACAAATACATTATGAATCCAGAACCACAATGTCTGAAGGAAACTGGCCTAATATATGGTTTGGATAGTGACTTTAAAAAAAAATAAGAAAATGAATATATTCATCCTAGCTATTAATCTATTTGGCCAACAAATACAGTGAATGCCACATCATTCGTTTTCTAAGTAAATAATTAATCAGTAAGCGTTAATCGTTGATCTGAGGTAATCTGATTCTGTTGGCGATAATTTGAACTCATTTTCTAAAATCCGTTTTACATCTCAAGAGTATAACTTTCAATTGGGCCTATAAATGAACTCTGTGTTACTGGACTGAAAGAGGCTGTTATTCTTAATAATAATCTTTGGAATTGATATAGTACCTATAAAATCAGAGTGTCTCAAAGTGCTTCACAAGGAATTGCTGTAAAGTGTAGTAACTGTGTTTGTGAGTGAATACGCCAGCTGATTTGTGCCTAGCAGTGCCCCACAAACAGGCAGGAAGTAAATGACCAATACATCTGGAAGATTGTTGACCAGAACACCAGCAATTAATTATAATTGATTAACACCATATTATGTTTAATCTGGTGTTATAATTAACACCAGATTAAACGTAATTTTGTGTGTGCGTCTGTGGGGGGGGGGCTGGGGGGAGGAGTTACAGGTGAACCTCAGTTGAATTTGTAAGAGCCATAACTGGTGCAAGGGTCTCTAACACACGACTGTCACAAGAGTCTCTAACACACGAGTTCCACCACGACTGTCTGTGGGACACTGCTTTGCTCAATTGGCTTCTGCGTTTCGCGCACAAAATATACAGTCAATTCACTTTACACAATATTCTGTGACGCACTTTGAGATGTCTTGAAGCCGTGATAAGGCGCTAAATCAAATGCAAGGATTATTATAATAAAATTCAGCATCTCTGTCCCCACACTCTGGAACTATATACTGCAATCCCTCCACTTCAGCCCCTCTCTTGCCGCCTTCAAGTCCCATTTAAAGACCTTCCTCTTCGACCATGCCTTTGGCCACCCTTCCACACCCACCCCACCCCCTGCCCTCCACCCCTCCTGACCCCAACTCCCAGCTTGGGTCCAAAAACCCGACTGTCCAGCATCCTGGGACATCTTTCCAAAAAACCCCTGACTGTCCAGCATCCTGGGACATCTTTCCAATGTGAAGGATGCTATGCAAGTGTAATTTTTTCTTGTTGAGGTATTCTGCACTTTGAATAATTTTGCTTACCTTATGTGCAACTGGGTGTATCTTGGTTCTCCGGTGGGTTTTTGGATATCTACTGCTAATTTCTTCCATGCATCCTGTGGGTCTAGCAGGTCAGACAGTTTTCGAATGAGCCCGTGGTTCAAGCAGCGGATGTAAGATGTTGGAGTGACCGGTTTACTCATCTTTCTTCTATTCTTAGGGGTAAAGGGTGATTGGGCAGCAAAGGAAACACACAAGAATTAGAGACAGGCATGAGCAGCACTCATTTTGAGACAGAGATCAAAACACTTCAATAAAGCAATGAAATTCCTCTTGTCTCGGTGTAGCAGCTTTGATGCTGTGCCTTGTACAATGGGAGTTTTTTGGCCACCTACTTAAAAGTTACTGCACTTAATATTAAGAGAAATATCACTTGGTAAGAGAGTTTCCTTCCCTTCTCCTCCCACTGAAATTATTCTAGTTACCTCCTGCAATGATTCGAGTGAAGTCCGCAGAGAAACAACAAAATATCAAATAACAATATATAAACAATAAAAATAAATAATAAATGTTAATATAAATATAATAATATGGATAAGTACTGTACAACTCAGTCAAAAAGCATAGTTACCTTAAAAAGTTACCCTGCATATTGTAAAATTTCAGGTTTGCAGCATGATTGAATATATTGTATTGTCTGAGAGGATACATTTAATTTTTTTACATGGAATTTAATCAAACAGGATGTTCTCACATGCAGCATATAATTGATAGTTTCACAATACCATTAATGTATCTGGCTATTTACGACTATTGCAACCCTTTCATTCCTCATAATTGACAGGCAAAATACAGAGGTATTTCCCACCTCAGTCCTTGCATGACTGAAGGACACCATCTAGCGGCCAGCTTTAAGTATGGAATTGCAGAATCATCTCAAATTGTGTACAGTTCACATTGTCACAAGAGGTTCGGATAAGAAGGCCCTTCGGCCCATTGTATCTCATCCTTCCAGAGCACCCACCCTAATAATAGCATCCTATATAGTACCTAATATCATACGTAAGTTAACCAACCTACCAGCAGTATCTCGAGCAGTTACCCCATCCCTTCATGAATAGTCACCCAATCCACGATTGTTTGTGAGACATTTCTGTGCGCAATTGGCTGCCACGTTTCACCCACAAAATATACAGTCACTACACTTTACAGTTTATTCCGTGAAGTGCTTTGATACGTCTTGAAGGCACTATTTCAAATGTAAGGATTACTATTGTTATCAACCTGATTTTTAAAAAAAAAATGAATCCAATCCTCTCTCGTCCCCACACATTGATTGATGTAAATAGTTTGTGTTAAGAGGGATCAGTAGAGATATCGAGGATGGAATTGTGAGGCACTGGCCTGAAGTCGTCCCGGAAAAGTCGACATTGTATCTCAAATTTTTTGCTGGTAGTCGAGGAATTGAGCTCAAATGGGCTAGCTCACCAGCATCGTGTCACTACAATAGAATTTACATTTATATAGCGCCTTTGAAGTCAGGAACTCACAAAGGCCTGGATTACTATTGCAACAATACATCAAAAAGGTAAAACTAATCTGTCTCCCAACGGTCTAATCCAGCTCATGATCTGTATTAGTGGGTTAACAATCCAATGCTTGGTGAATTCTGTTTCACAATGATAGTATTGGAGTTGACAATTGGTAGTGACAGAGATAGGAAATGTTGTGGACACAGAAAAAAGCTTATCTGCTGAAAGCTCAGATGAAAGGCTTAAAGGAGAGTTGAGGGTCACATGAAACGCTGGATATCTGCACAGGCTCTGTGAGTTGGAGTGAACACCCAGCAACCTGAGGTGAGGAGGTGCTGACAGGAACCAAACAGCATAAACTTCAGTCTCAGTTTTGTCGACGTTGAGTTAGAGAAAGCTAAGGCTTCGGGACACTACCCAGAGTGAAGGGCGCTATATACATGTGAGTTGTTGTTGTTGGCTCATCCAGGACTTGATGTCTGACAGGCAGCCTGTCAGAACAGCAGTGGTCCTGGAGTCATGGATGGAGGCAGAAAGGTAGAGAGTTGGGGTGACATTACACATGGCCGTGGAAGGGGCAAGTGGAGAAGGTCTCGGAGGAGATCTGGTGAAGACCCTGGGGCAGGTGGGAGTGAACCCATGAAAATACCCAGCGACAGAGTCGTACCAGAGAGGAGTGAGAGAGCTGGGAATGATGGAGTAGCCAAGCGTCCCGAAGCAGCTGAGAGAACTAGGAAGACGACGAGAGCCTGGAGAGCGGAGCTGGCCTGGCAGATTGTGGCATCTGATGTCATGTCAGAATTATTTTTTTGTTTTAAAAAAAAACTCTGGCCATCGGATCGGAGCAGCTGTTGAGGAAGCGAACACTTCCTTCTTCTTGAAAAGGAAGGAGAGAGAGCGAGAGGGAGTGGAATTGCAATATTTGAACAAGACTCGCAATCGGGAGTGTGACCCCTGTTCTGGGGGACCGGTCCTGGAGTCAATAGGAAACCCAGAGCAAAGCAGAGAGAGAGAGAGATGGGAGAGGGGAGAGGAGGAGAGGAGAAAGTGACAGATGATCCAAACAACACACAGTCTTTATGGCAGAGACTTTACACTCAACTTTTACACCCAGGTTCTGGCACAGGTCGCCTCCCAAGGGCTGACTCTCAGTCGTTCATATATACGTGCACATCATCATCATCCCCCCCTCCCCTCTCCCTCCCTCCCTCTCTCTCTCTCCCTCCCTCCCTCCCTCTCTCTCTCCCTCTCTCTCTCTCTCTCTCCCTCCCACACTCACCAGCTGCTCTCCTCCGCTGCTGAAACAACGCTATTTCCGCAGTATCCGAGTCCCCTGAACTCTCACCCTCCCCGCACATTGGTCCCCCGCACTCGGTAGGTGGGTGGTGCGGGGAGAGAGAGTGAGAGAGAGAGAAACGCCCATCTTCTTTCAATTCATTTCCTGCCTCTTTCTTTCTCTCCCTCCCCTCCTTCTCCTTCCTCCTCCTCCTCCTCCTCCTCCAGCTGGGATCCGTGACCGTAAAGCGCTCTTGAGACGCCGTCCGGCGTGGAGGGGCTCTATATATAAATCCAAGTTGTTGTTATTGTTTTCTCTCCGCCGTCACTGTTAGTCGATGGGCTGTGAAAAAACGCGAATTAATTAATCAACTGAAAAAAAGTTTTTTTTAAAAACAAAATCGTCACCGTCGGCAACTTTGCTTTGAGGACGTGCGAACTGAGGAAACACAACACATCGTGAGATTAATATTAGAGCGAAGAAAAGCCCTTTGGCCCATTTGATCTCTCTCCTCCCCAATACTCACCCTATCGTCCTTCCATTATTAGCTTCAAGCTGTTCTTCGAATGAGTCCAATATCCCGGCCTCCACCACGTTTTCTGCCGACGTGTTCCAGTCATTAATTACCTTCGCCACTTTCCCAGAGATACCATTCGAAAGCCGAGCTCATGTTTTTATCACCGTCGTCTTACGAACAATACTTCCTCTTTTTCGATCAATATTCCTATCACTCGCACCACCCTCAACTACCACTGAATGAAAAAAAATTGCAATCAACGGTTAACCTGCAGCAAGATTTCCAGAGTAACTCAGATGAAACACTTAGCACCTGCATTAACAATGTGTAAGCATGAACTTGGCAAACAAGTGGGAGTAAAGTAATGGCCAAAGCTAGATGTGGGAACTGCAGGGCAATTTGCAGGGCACTTTGGGTAGTTAGCAAAAAAAAAGTGTTCCATTACTATTTCTACCCTGAATATAGTATGATGCCTTGCAAACTTCTTTTTGTTTTTCGTCAGCCGGGTGCCTGACACATGCGGAAACCCATCACCATGCTTAAGAGTATCCAAACCAAGCTTAGATTTCCATGCATCCCACCTACACATGGGAATCCCAGAGATAGATTGTTGAAATGGAACACAAACTCTCTCCCTAAAGGGATACATCCTGTTTACCTAATTCCGGAACAAAGTTGTCAAAGCCAAGCTTTGGGGACCTCAGAGTGTGCATTGCGCTGGAGTCTAACCACATACCTTGCCATTGATATTGCTATCTGGCAAGCTTTCCCGCTGCTTATCCAGCTAGGACCACCCTACCCGTTAGGGCTTTGGGTTGGAAGGTTAACAAGAGCTGATTCCCTGTCCCCAGTGACTGGTCTGCCCTTCCAGGTCTTGCCAATGAGCCAGGTTGACTGTGCTATCTTCAGCATCAGCAGTGCCTTGGAATACTACACATCTGCCTGTCTCAGGAACCGGACTACCAAGACTGCCACAGAGGGCTGGCTCGATTCCAACATTTTGTTGCCAGGCATGTCACCTTGAAGCCAGGTCAGTTGCAAGGAGAACCCCCTTTCCCCCTCTCCCACCCCACCTCTCCCAGGAGGATTGTGGAATTTTAAGCCCTTGGATACATTTCAGTGCAGGTAGTGATATTCAACACAGCTGGTTCTTAGTTTTTGCTGAGAAGGATCTAATAATCCTTACATTTGATCCATTTCAAATATCAATATGAAACATAGAGATTATTATAAGGAGATATATATCTATAGTGGGTGGTTAAAGGTTGAAATTATGAAGAAAACATGGCATTAATTCTAAATATGAGCTGGAATTGAGTTTAACAAAATCAAATGACAGATTTGTTGATGATCAGATTTTGCACCATTTCTGCCCTCCTCATCTCCTGAAGGTCCTGACTCTTGTTAGGCTAGGTTTGTGGTTGTGTGTCATCTTCCTATATCTTGTTAAAGTGGCCATTGTTTCTGTAGGAACCTACACAGTAAGTGTTGGTCAGCTCTTTTAACTCTGAAGGATATTACAGCCTAACATAACGATGAAAAAATAACCTGTTCCACATCCTCAACTGATGTCTACACACAAACACTTTGCAGGAATCAGTGGAGGGCAATCTGGAGCAGCAACCTTGTCAGGTTTATCTACTCTCCATCAGAGGGTAATAAGGCCAATTATACCACTGGAACTGCTGCCAAGCTGAGATCGACTAAAACTGAGAACAGATCTAGTTATTTTAGAAACCAGTGATTTACCCATTATTCAATCATATATGACACATCAATGTTTAGCTGTAGATTAATTATGTTTTGGTGCAGTGTATGAACATGTTAAAGGTTGTACTTCAGTCTTCCTTAAATTGAAAGTGCAAGGAATAGAACATACACTAAAACTCAGTTCAATAATTCATTCTTGCTGACGTAATCAAGCCTTTTTAAAAAATACCGAGTGGATTACTTTTGTGTGAAAAGCTATTGTTCATCTTTACATTAGGCAGTATAAAACAGGTTGAGACTTTTAACCTTGAGGTCAGAATTTAGCTAAAATTCCTTCTTTTAAAAATGGGCTTGTGGTATTTTCCACCAACCTGTTATTTTTCACAAATTACTGCTGCAGCACTCACACCAGCAGTACAGATTTAAGAGTAGCTTTGCTAAAATGTTACATGTAATCCTTTGTTGGTTTAAAAGTAACTTGTGGTGTCGTGTGAAAACAAAATACTGTGGGATTGTTTGCACTATTTCTCCAAGGAAACTTGCACTATATTTGTGCAATTGAATTTCTGCTGAACTATTTAGGACTGAGATCCATTTGTAATTTCTAAAACAAACAAAAAGATTGTTTTGAAACACATTCAAAGAGGGTAAAATAGACACAAGTAGTAAGTTTTGAATACAATATTGCATTTCTTTATACATAAAAGGAGCAAGCACAAAATATAACTAATGTTTCCTAATTATCTAAACCGTTTGAAAACACACTAATAAAATCATAACAAAGATTAGCCACAAATTCTACAAATTTTACAATGCAATTATGACTGACATACTTTTATACATATTTTGCATAAGTTAAAGAATATTTACAGATATAAACAACTGTTAGTGTGTCATGTATGTCATCAAGACTAAAACTCTCTGTACATATTTTCCAAAAGATAAGTTCCATTTGTTTATAACATGCCATAGAAAGTCACACTATTTTACTTTGAAAGTAATATAATTTTTGATACAAAGTTGCCAAGCAACTTAAATACAGTGTCATCACTGAGTAAATATCGTGCTTTCATCTTCAACAGTGAATGAATGCTCAGCAATTTGGAAGATTTTATCTTCCAAAGGTAAGGCCAGTGCTGTAGCTTGCAAACAAAATAGGCTTTGGTCAGCTTTTAAGCAATGTTTTTTTCCTGCTAAACCTATGAACAAACATATTTAAGGTTTAAAGCCAAAAGATATTGGTTACACTCGTGTTTCCAAACAGCAAAGTATTTCATTTCGAAATTTTAGCAACACATTTTGGAGCTTCTTCTAATACAGTTTATATGATTTCAGTGTTCTCAACTTTCCTCAAATTGATAGAAATACAGTATTTGCAACATATTTTAAAATCTGAAAGAAATCCTGTGTGTTTCCTTGTTGTTGGTCTTAACAGTTTGTTGAGGTTGATTGAGATGCTTCTAACATTCAGTGTTCTGTAGCCACCACCAATAGTCACGTTCCTTTAAAGTTACAGGTTATGGTTTATCTTGAGCTAAATGATCCTGCCCTTTTGGGATTGATGGATGTTTGTTCTGTTCAATTTGACCATATACTTCCAGATCCCAGGAGCCTTCTGTTGGCCGCGCACTTAATATTGCACCAAACTTTGAAGTCCTCTGCTGCACTCATTTGAATTTTTAAGCATTCCCTGTCATAATAATATTTGTAAGGTTGTCTCACACAGACAACGGGACTTTGGATTTCAGTTTGGTCTTTGTTTCTTTGCGCTTGCTCGCGCTTAGTCCTTTCCATCTTATAGGCCAGGGATGCCCAACCTTTTGGCTGCTGAGGGCCTGATGCCCTATTTGAGAAATGTCCTCAGGCCACATCAGGCCACATATTTTTCTGGCTCCCTTCCAGAAACATAACATATACGGGTTACGGAGGGAGTGGGTGGACCGGATGAGATGGAGGGAGGGTGGAGGGCGGATGACATCGTCCCTCGGGCAGCATCAGGCCCGCAGGCCGCCAATTGGCCCCAGCGCAGCCTCTAACTAAATAACGCTGATAAGATCACTACCGTGGCTCGTTGCAGTGCAGGGTCTGTTGGGCTTGGCTATTTGCACGTGTGCACGTCGGTCATAGTCTCGCATTTCCTGCACCGCACATAGCAGCACCACACAAACTTGCAGTCGCAGCGCTCCACGTGCCTGACCACATGGGTGTTGTAGCCCCGTCCACAACACAGCAGGTTACACCCATCGGCGGCGTGCGAGGTGCGGTTGCACTGCCTCCCCCGGGTCCCGGCGATGCCTGCGCTCCGATCCTCCACACAGTAGTTGGGAGACTTTTTAATGTACACCAGGTCCTCACGCTCCACCGGCACCTTGCGCCGCACTTTGTCTTTCCGCCGAACCTTTCTCTTCGACCTGTCCTGGATCTGGATGCTGTTCTCGTATTTCTCTTTCAGGAAGCTGCCGATTTTGTCGAAGGGGGATGTGGTTTTCCAGCAGGTTTTCACAGCGCAGGAGCCGGACACTCCGTGACAGCGACAGTTCACTGCCATCAGCCGAGCCACTGCCTGCGGGAGCCAGAAACACGCATACTGGGGTCAAATGTCTCTTGCAGCAAACTGCAGGGGCTTTAAGGATAATTATAACAGGATTTGCAATCCATCGTCAAAGTCCCTTCTCTCCCCTCTTCTCTCCCTCTCCCCATTTCCCTCTCTCTCTTCCCTATTCCCCCTTGTCTCTTTGCCCCCTCTCTCCCTACTTCACTGTAAAGAGGGATTTCACGCCCAGGTTAGCACCGATCACATCAATTACAGATTGAAACCTCTAACACAATTATAAACCTGAAATGATAACAGTCAATTTTCAACCAGGAAATGAAAGATAGAAAAGTAGAAAAGTGTGAAGTGGGTGGGGGTGAATATCAGGCAACCGTTAGAAGCTAAATAAGTTAAAGCAGAAATTATGCAATTATCTCTTTGTAAAATAAACAATTGTAACTTCTGACTTTGCGGACCATATTCACCAAGATCTAGATTTTCACAGATCTAACTTTCACCTTGATTATTTAAAAAATGTGCTGAGCAAACCTTCTTTGCGATATCCGACTTCACAAAAGTAACAGGCAGATGGTGTTAGGCTGTGAAATTATTCCCAGACAACCAAAGTGTGAATTTGTTCACTACTAAGATTAAATAGGTGTCACCTTGTCTTATTTGGTTTGCGGAGGTTGTGGGTTCAAGCCCCACTTTAGAAGATAAGCTCCGACTAGACAAGGGGCGCTGTATTGTTGCAGATGCCATTTCTCAGGGGGGATGTTATCCCAGGTCCTCTGTGCCTGTTCCATTGGATGTTAAGAATTTTATGGTACTCTTCAATCAGAGAAAGGAGTTTCTCTCCTAAACCAGGTAAATTGGTCAGTCACCTCAAGACTGTTTGTGGGACTTTGCTGCACAGAATATGATTGTAGGTTTGCAATTGAAAAAATATCCTTTATTCATGAAAAAAACAAGTCAGTACACTTAACAGTACTGTCCTGAAGCTCATTGGGAGACTCCTTAAACACAATAAAGTTGTTTTCTTGAATGAATGAAACACCCTGGCTTGGTTGGAATGGAAAGAACACATTAGATAAATGAATTTTGTTTCATTTCTACACCGTTCTCTCTGGATAGGAGGATCTGAAAGCAGCAAAGCCGATCTCTGGTGAGGTGAGAGATTTGCCACTCGATTTTTTGGGGGTCAGTCGTGCGGGTGTCTGACACATGCGGAAACTCGTCACCATGCTTTAGAATATCCAAACCAAACTGAGAATTCCAGGCATCCCAGCTACACATAGAAATTCTAGAGATAGATCAAGACCCTCCTCTTCAACCGCACCTTTGTTCACCCTCCTACTCCGACCCTCCCTGACCTCCACCCCTACTGATCCCAACCCCCAGCTTGGGTCCAAATCACTGAATGTCCAGGGCCTTGAAATGCCTTCCCGATGTGAAAGGTGCTTCACAAATGTAAGTTGTTGTCATGGTTGTTGCCACGTTCATCTGCCACTCAAGGTGACTGGTCAACTTACCTGCCTGCCCGCCTCATTGTTGTGCAAGCTCATGGTGTCGCCCACCGCGTCCCTTTCCTTTGCAGCCTCGCTCCAGTTGTGCGCATCCAGGAATTTCCTGCTGAAGGCCGTGCCATACTGGATGTTGTCGGAGCAGCCTTCCCAGTGCCAGCCCTCGCTGGCTGAGCCGCCGCCCTGCAGTCGCGTGTCGCACGAGCACTCGGTCAGGTTCCCGGCACTGCAAGCCCGGGTCAGAGAATGAACCAGCGCTGCGGCCCCCGCTGCCTGGATGAAGGCGCTCTCCTTCGTACCTGCATGAGGAGCGGGTACCAGCCCCCCCGGCACCACATTAAACCAACAGCAATGAATCGACAGCACTAATAATAGTTGCGTTTCACCCACAAAATATACAGTCAATATACAATCTATTGTGTGAATCGCTTTGAGACTTCTCGTCGACGTGATAAGACGCTGTATCAAATGCAAGGATTATTATTCCTATTTGATAAGGTGCCTCATCAGGTCATATATTATCTTATTATACGAAAGGTTGTGATACCGTTATGATGTCTAATGAGTCTTAAAGAAATTTTGATTTTGTTTTAGATAACAGGGTAGTTTAGTGCATCGCTTTTTGGTCACCCTGCATTATTACCTCAACGACATTATTATACTATTCAACAATAGTATCAATAGAATGATGGATTTACAATATTATTAATATAGTGGAATAATATTATTGCCAATAGTAACGGTTTACAATACTATCAACGCAATCGAATAGTATTAATGTTATTATTGATTTACAATATTATTAACAGAATCGAGTAGCATTATTCCCATTATTAGGTTAACTGAACAAGGCAGAAAAGAAAAGAAAACTTAAGAGAAACATAATGCCCGCTTTTTTTTTTGGTGGGTGGGGGGGGGGGGGGGGGTGCAGTTTCGCCTGGTTTGTGTACCCTTTGGGTTGCAGTCCCCACTGAGGCTCTGGACGAGCTGTTGTGCAGTGAGCGGTTCTAGGCGTTGGGGGCAGGAGCGCTTCTTGCACAGAGGGAGAGAGAGACAAGGAGAGACAGAGATGGCAACCTGCTGTTAGTGGATGGTTTTTTTTTTGGGGGGGGGGTAAAACTAAGGACATTTCCTCCTCCTTCTCCTCCTCCAACCCCAACGAGGACCCTGTTAGCTCCTCGTCGCACTCGCACTCGTGGTCCTGCTGCCAGGAAAACAAAAGTGTAGAAGCTTTTTGAGTCTGGCAACGTGTGATGACACCTGAGCAAAGGGTACCACCTCCAATTCCCCTCCTCACTCACTCACTCGCTCCCCTCACTCCACTCCTCTCACTGACTGAACGGCTTGGGCGAGTGGTTGGCTCACAAGAGTGTTTTTTTTTAACCTAAATCCTATTTAATAAACGACACACTTTAGTGGGTTGGCTTCAGGGTTGTCTTGGTGGGCTGCAGGCACCAAACAACAGGACTCGTAGTCTCCACATCTGTGTGTTTAACTGAAAGCTGCTTTACTTCCTATGCACAGTCTCACTCACACACATAAATATATATATATACACACACACACACACGATCCTCCTGCACAGTGATGGGAATGAAACTTTCCTGGTGAGTGCTTCACTGTTCCATTCCCTGGGCTGGAGGTTCCGCACTGGATCACGATGAGGACCGACCTTCCCCTCCCAACAAGACCCCCCCCACACACACACACCCGTATTAACAATACCGTATTAACTAACGACAATGCAATATAACAGAGGCGAGATAAAAGTTTCGAGGTGTATCTGGTCTTCAGAGTTATTTAAACGTACCTTTCAATAACAATTATGTTCTGCATTTCACAACGTACTACAACGTGAATCTGAAGCAACAGCTTTGAGTCTCTTTTCTTTTGCATTCTGGAAGCCCACCTTGTGTTGTGCTATTGCAAAATGATCGCTCGGCACAAAGTCACAGCAAAACATATGAAACCGACTCTCACTGACTGCACCGTAAATCAGATGTAAAGGGTTGCAAAGTTTTTTTATATATATATATATATGCAGAGGTTATATTTTTCTCCTGGTCCTGAGTCTTGAGTTAAAACGCTCCAACAAAAAAAAACACACAACCACCCACCCACACACACACACACACACCCACACACAGGCGGAGTAAAATCCTAATTTAAATTCCCTTTTTTTTTGTATTCTGTCCATTTCAGGCGCTTTTACTGAAACATTCCTCTCGAGTTCTGAAAAGTTTGGGATCACCAGAAAACAAGAAGATTCCAAGATCGCGGTTTAAAACGTTTGTTGGGAAAGTTAACAGAAACCATATGGGGCCATTCTGATCAGCCTAACACAACGATCTGTGCAACAGCCCTTCGCAGCTGTTCTCTGAACACAATTACTTTATTCGTGGGGTTTTTTTTTTTAACGTGACATTCATTTCGGTCATTTTCGAGGCCACGCCGCGGCCGATCAAAGTCGTTGAGTGGATTTGCACAGCAGATTGTGGAATCAAAAACTTAATGCATATATATATATATATAAAGCAAAAAAAAAACACACACATGCAACGTCTGCGCTTGAAACGATCGCACCAGAACTGGAGTGATTTAAAATAAGTCACAATCCTGGGGAAGGTGGAATCGTATATCTCTGCGCGCACTTTTATATTATTATTATTATATATAGTTTGTAAGCATTTTCTTTTACGCACTCGTTACTTTCGTGGTTTAATGTGGTGGTGGGGGGGGGGGGGGTTAATGAGGTGTCTGTCGAGGCGAGAGCTGTTACTCTTGTTGTCTTACCGCTGGTCAGTTCGTAACCAAAGACAGAGAAGTCATCTGTTACAGAGCAGTTCCACCTCTCGTGTTTGAACTGACTCTGGCACTCGTAGATACCAATGCGGGCTCCTTCTTTAATGCTCGGCAGGAGGCTGGGCTTTCTCTTGCACAGTTCTTTCTGTTTGCTCGAAAGAGGTAGATCTACACAGTCCATTTTCTCAGTGGCTCCACAGGCTGCGACTCCCAGCCACCTGAGAGGATCGTAGAGAAAAGTGCATCACTAGCAAAACAAGCAGTGCAAACAGTTAACGCAACACGAAGCAAATTCCGTCACCATCAACGTTTACTTACATCCAATTTCCTTGGGAGCAGCAAGGAAAGACTGTTATAATTACCGCAAATAACAGACACAGGCGAGATAATCCAAAAGAAGCCGGTTTCTCCATGATGGAACCATTTATTACTCCCCCCCTCCCTTCCTCCCTCCTCCTCTCCTCCTCCTCCCGAGCAAAGGTGTCACGGTAGGAAATGGAATAGAAAATCGACTCGTTTTTTCGGGGGGGGGGGAGAAATTATCCTTCAGGAAAGGACACAGAACTCCAGTACCATCTCTGTTGTAATCCTGGGAACGTTTTGCAAAACACACACACAAACACACACACACACACACACAAAAAAAAGGAGAAAAACCTCCCGACTCCAAGCGCTTTGGAGAGAAGGCAAAGATCGGTCAGGGATGGAGAGGTGAGAGTCACACAGAGAGGGATAACGTTGGAGCAAATGCCCTGAGAATAGACGAGAGAGATCGGCTCGACGCTGCGTTGGCCCCCGTCTGCCCAAACCTGCAAGTCCCCTCCCTCCCCGAGCACAAGTCGGCTCGTCATTGGACACACATGTAATTAACATGAAATAGACAAGAACACCAGACTCGAGCGATTGGCCGGTTACCCCGCGACTTCATGGCAGTGTTGAACAAGGGCCACTCGACTTGGTTTCCCCCCTCAGTGTCACCTCGACTCAGAGGACAACCCATTGTGGCCAAGTAGTGTGTGTGTGTGTGGGTGTGTGTGTGTGTGTGGGTGTGTGTATGTGTGTGGGTGTGGGTGTGTGTATGTGTGTGGGTGTGTGTGGTGTGTGTGTGTGGGTGTGTGTATGTGTGTGGGTGTGTGTGTGGGGGGGTGTGTGTGTGTGTGTGTGTGTGGGTGGGGGGTTCATAACAGAACCGACTCACAGTACACCTTTGTAGCCACTATTGACCAATTTGCTCCAAATCCCATTTCAACGCAACGGACTGATTCTGGTTAAGGGAACGCTCCTGTGCCCTTTGATACTCCGCACCCCCCCCCCCCCCCCCCCCCTTGGTCACACTTGTCCCATCAGAATATTTTTTTTTCTCCCCCAAATCGATCATTCGAAGTTATGACGGAATCCTGTTTTAAGTGAAGGTGTGCGTCGGCAGGAATCCCGTTCAGGAACTCCTGCAAACAGCAACGCTCAAACATGGGTCGACCCCAAATGCTTAAGGGGAGCACTTAAACGTTTGGTTTTTGCATTCCATTCTTTTGAAATCGCGCACGATTTCGAGATTAAAAAAAAAATAGAAATGACTCCCAGAAGCGGGGCTTTGAGGAGTATATGCCATTGAATTCCGACAAGTACAGAGTTAGAGCATCGCATTGGTGTGTTTGGACACCGATGGCTGTCTGATTATAATGCGTAAACAGGATTTTCCGAAAAGGTGAACAACAGAGCAGTTGCATTTAACGGTTTGAATTACCAGATATATATGTTCAGTTTAAACGTTAGTCGCGCTTAACATAAAACGATTCATATGAACTCCACCCGTTTGCAACTCGATGTAAATCGACTTGAAATGCAATCAATAGAATTGTATTCGGGTCAAGTGACGCACTGTGCAACTAAAACAGCCCGTTTCGAACAGACAAGAAATGGTGCATGTTACAGTGTGCGTCAAATTAACGTGGATGGAAAAATCTGACACCATTCTGATTTGCGCTCTTCTCACAAGAAATATGTTTGGAAAGTCCACTCGTTTCTGAAGCATGTTACTTCAATCAAAAATATTCCACATCAACGACGAATGCTTTGCATACTGATTTTTGTGCTACTCTCGTGGGTTCAGTCAATAAAATAAACGCACCAAGTGTTAGTTATAGGGTATGTAAACCAGTGGAGTTATCAAGGCCAAGCAAATCATAACTGTCTTTACACACAGATTTCCACAGCTGCAGGTGTTAATATGGCAACGACCGTTTTTAATACAGGTTGACCATCTACTATTTAAATTGATGTGCTAACAGTTGGACAAACACTCGCAAAATACGGGCGATTACCAAATGCTAGTCACAGGGTATTTAAACCAGTGGAGATCCAAAAGCCAAGCGAATCATATGAATGATTGTATTTACACGCAGATCTCTACAAATGCAGGTGATAATACAGCAAAGCAGTTTTTCGTAAAGGTCGGCGGTCTATTTATTATTTAAATTGCTGTGTTAACACTTGGATTTGTACGGATTATACTCCAATGAATCACACCTGAGGTTTTGAGCTCCCCTTCAGCTCTTCAGCTCTGGTATCTGCAGCGCAACTTGTCGACCACTTTATTCCCCAGTGCTCAAAACACTGTGCCATCACCTGAAACTGATGGATATATGTACATATACACACTCTGCGGCCATCGCACACACTGAACCAAGCTCCAGTGGTTTGGGTCACCTCCATTAGGTAAGCGGCGTTGAACTGAATATTTATGTCAAGAATTTTGCTCTTGTGTTTGTTTTGCAATATTTATAATCCTTTTAACCTAAGCCCTTCTCCTCACCCCCCACCCACCGGACAGTGCCGTTTGCAGTTTTATTACGAAAAAGCAACGAGAGTTAAAACCGATCCATGTTGTGCAAAGTTTCTTGCCAGATCTTCCAACAGCACAACTTCGAGCACATCAGTCACCAAACTGATTGCACAGTCACTTACCTCCTCACATAGCATTGTGCCGGAGTGACCCGGGGGCTATCAAACAACAGAGGAGTTTACATTAACACAGAAGACTTTATCCGCGACCTTCACTTTCAAACTCCGAATTTCTGTCGAGGATTTTCACACACCATACATTGCTCTCTTTCTCTCTCTTTCTCTCTCTCTCTCTTTTTTTTGTTGGCAAAGTTGAAACCAGCAACTGAGGTTGGAAACAACAACGATTTATTCTGCTCTGTTGGCTTTTGCGTAAAGCTTTTCAGTTCGTGGAGGTGAATGGCTATGCACACGTTTTATTTATGAATTCAGATTCCACGCAGACGTGCACTGTAGAGCAACGAAATATTTTTTTCAATAGAAAGATAGTGGACACGTTTGTGGTGGAGAAGGAGAGAGTGGTCGAAACTAAACGCCTGTCTTGTCTAAACGAATGCAATAGGTTTATTGGGGTTAATTGTGAGCCTTCTGGCGGCTGCAGTCGTGGCTGTGGTTTGATGAGGGCGAGTGGTCAGACACACAGACCAGTGCAGCAAAAAAAAATGCACCAATGTTGACTCCAATCAGGTCAATTACACGAATGAACCCAATAAATCTACTCCTTTGAACTCCTCGAAGAAATGCCACGATTATCGAATGCCATTCAACGTTCATATTGTTCCAAATTGATATGCAAACCATCATGAGAACATCTGCAAATATGTTTTTTCTCTCTGGAGCTCATCGTGGTCCGTGACAGGATCTATTGTCGTTTCCATCCAGCTTCGGCATGTCTTAAAAACATGTTATTTTAACGCAATTTAATCCCCCCACACCCCCCACCACCCCCACTAAAAACGAGAATTCCTAAAGCAAATGAATCAATCTGACTAATATGTGAGTAGATGTAAAATGACAGCGTATTAGTTTTCTTTATTTGCCAATAAATCTCCTCCTTTGTAACAAACGAAGACAACGACACAGTACAGACATCTGGAAGGCTGTGCCTTCTGTACATTGATACTTCTTTCTGCACATTATACTCCCTTTCCCATCAGAATCCCAATTTAATGTGCAGGTCGCCCCGTAGAGGGAAGTTTACATGTGAATTGCAAATGGGAAAGGCAGGAACGTGGAGCATCGCACAGACGTCGTCTCAATGTAACATTACTAACGTTGTAACTCACGCGAATTAGGATTGAGCGCAGATCGAGGAATGCAACCGAAATGATCCCCAAACTAAGCCTATTTTTGGACGAGTAAGTAAGTGTTCAGAAGAGGGCAATCATTCAGACGGATTCTCTCAAGGCGCTCAATAATTTATTCCAATAAATCTCGGGAATTCGAGAACGAACGTGATCGCATCAAAGCAAACGTGGACCACGTACTACTTTTAGTTAGTGATGGATTTCCAAATCGCCCCCTTGGTTCAAAGAAGGGGGGAAAAAAAACTGTTGACCAATGTAATTCAGTAACGCATGGTCATCAACAGGTCCAATAAACAGATGCGATGGAGGTAACTCACTGCATAATAGTTTCCGTATTATTTGGCTATTTGATCAAAATCGACCTGCACTCAATAACACTAAACGTTATCGCCCTAAATGTGCACTGGGATTAAATGCTTTACCACCAGCCACTGCTGACCAGGAGAATGAAAAAGTTATCAAAGTCAGTGGTTAACTCAGTGAACTGTGGCGAGCATCGGGGATGCAAATGCAATCGGCTCTGCATCTGGAAACTCAGCGAAGTTTATCCACATCGATAGATATGGTCATTTAAAAGCAAGTTTTGTCCATGGAGAAAGCACCTTCGCAAACCCCCTGATTCATTTGATCAAATATTTGGTCTTAATTTATAATAGAATTTAATTTAATTTATAATAGAAAAGGAATTGGGCACTTACGTTGCTGAGTGGATATGAATTCTTTTTATGGTAGCATATATAGTATGTTTCTTTCCCGTTTTGTTTAAAATCACCAAGAAATAGATCTAGCTGAACATTTGAGTACCAAAGCTATCAGTTAACATTAGCATTTGGCGACAATGGGTTAATTTGTTTTAACGTTAGTTTATAAGGCTTTGAAAACGCTGTTTCGGGTAAACCGAAAACGATTTACAATGAAAATATACACTGCAAACGCCTTGAGGTTATAGTCACTGGTTGCAAATAAATGTGTCAAAATGTTTTTATTTTCATTTTAAAAAATCGTTTGATAACACTATGCTGTCTTGAGGAAAAAACGTATCACAAAGAATACATTATGAACTTACAGCTTTTGTACTACCAACTCTTTTCCAATCCTTTATACCTGTAGACCTCAGTGATTCATTTATACAATATAACATTATACAATATAAATCAAAATGATTTGAATTATTGTCCTTCAATTACAGCAATGTATTCAATTTAATACTTAACAACAATGAGTGGAATTCGACTGAAAATTGTAGAAAAGTATATTCTATGAGGTGCTCACGGTAAAAAAAAATGTGAACAGCCACTCATCAATTATGCTTGCATCGTATTTCTTTAACAGATTTCATTTCTGCAAGTAAAATCTGCTAGGTCTATTACACACGAGTCAGTGTTTGGTATGTGGGCAATAGATTAATCATGCTCAGTTGCAGTATTTTTATTTTAAAAAATTGTAGCATAATCAAAGTTCACTGAAACCACATTTTTTTTAAAAATCTGTAAATATTGGTGCCCTGATAAGAAACTCAACCTTCAATGGATTGCATGTACGAAAGCATTAAACATACTACACTTGACAAGTCAAATATCAGTTGTTGAGACTTTGTGTAAACTGTGTTCACAAAGGGTTCAAATTACCACCATCCTAAATATGTTTGGTCATCCTTCTTACAACCTACACTTGAATTATTTGTCCCATGCTAATGTAACAATCTTATTATAATAATAATAATAATAATCCTTGCATTTGATATAGCGCTTTTCACGTTGGGAGGACGTCCCAAAGCGCTTCACAGAACACACTGTAAAGTGAATTGACTGTATATTTGTGGGCGAACGCGGCAGCCAATTGCGCACAGCAATGACCCACAAACAGTCGTTGATTGAAAATGACCAATTTCTTATTGTTTTTGGTTTTGGAGGGATTATTATTAGGCGTGTGGAGTAAGGAAACTTGCCCAAGGTTTCGCCCTGTCTGGAATTGAACCCAGGTCTCTCGCTTGCAAAGCGAGTGCTCTAACCACTGAGCTACAGGACTCCACTTGTATTTATCATGACAATCATCTCCTGGTGCACTATTTTGATGTAAATATTTAATGAGTATTTCTCTTGTTGCAGAAAAGCTTTTTTATTGTGCATAGTTTCTCTCAATGCTCTGATTCATTCTGAAAAGAGGGGGAATACAAATTGTACAACATTTTCTTCCAAGTTTTGAAATTCTGAAGTTTTGCTCTCCCCGTCTCAATTTATAATATACATAATGATAATCATTGCATTTGAAATAACATTTTATCTCATTGAGACCATCTCAAAGCGCTGCACATTTTTTCTGCGAAGTGTAGTGACCATATTTATAGGCAAGCTTGGCAATCAAGTTCCACACAGCAGTGTCCCACAAACCGCTATGAAGTGCATGACCATTTTTTGATCAAGACAACATATTTACAGTTGCAGAATATACTTATTACTAACACACTATTTATTATGGTGGTTAGAATATCAGTGTAAATATCTGCATGTATTCAATTTATCTTAGGTCTAGATTCTTACCTTGCTAGAAACCAAATGTTTCCTCCTAAACTACATTGTCTGAATATGTTTTTTTTAAAACAATGATTATATCTGTTCTATCAGAAAGCAAATTAGAAATTAAAGACGAAACCACTGTTTGGTTTTGGGCACCATCAGAGGCCTGAAATTCCAACTAGTATTAACTTGTAAAATTATTTAGTCCTGGCAATATTATGATAAATTCTTAAATTTGTTCTTAATTTGGAAGATGGTTTTCTGCAGAACCTGGTTGTAATTAACATGAATTAAATAAAAATTTTACTACTCCACCTGATCTTGAATTTGAAAATAAAATAGTCTTACGTGGGGATTTTAGGCCTCTTAAATTAGCCTTCAAAGAACTCATGCCAGGAAAGAAATGTTCATCTATTGCTTCCAAATGTTTTCACTGACAGCACCATTTCAGTTTTGCATTGCTCTGAATTATCTTTGGCAGTTATATAAATGCAGTGCACTAACATAGAATTCTTGAGAAAAGTGGTTTTCCACGATTCAGTTCTTTCTGTGAGCGATTCATGGCTACAATCCAGATAGAGTGGCCCTGCTGAATTTCTTCATCGAACAACAAATTAATCTAATATTGTGAATAACAGTTCACTTTCCATCATAATTATGAAATCAATATTTATTTGATTTGCACAAAGTATTTGCAATACAGTAATTGGGGGATTTTGAGTCCTGTGTCCTGCTTTCAATCGGTTGCAATTTGTCAAGAATTGGCTAGGTTGAATTACTTACAAAAAAGGTTCTGCTATATATGGATGTTTTGGAATACGTGCTCAATGGTGAAGTGAGAAGATTTGTTGTAATAGGAGGCTATATTTAACACACACGTAGGCTTGAAATTCCACTTAGTCTTCAAAAGGCTGTTTTGGAATACCATTACATTTATGATTGCACAGAACTGTGGAAAAATCTTAATTTGGAAGCCAGTTCTTCTTAAGAACTGCAGAAAAATGATTTGCAAATGAAGAATAAATTTAGGAATTTTCCACAATTGTGCGAGATCTTACATTAAAAAACACTGTGGTTTTACAAGCTATGACAAGATAGAACTTGAAGCCTCAGAACTTTACTGTTAATGCAAGCTAAATAGTGCAACACTGCACTTTAAAATAGTCAAAGAATTTTACAACCTATTTTGTGAGATTTCTCTCCTTATCCCAGCTGTTTGTATATGCATCTTGTTGTTAAACCAGTTCCTCCCACCCACATAAAATTCAAATGTTAAAAATATGATTTAAATGAAGAATGCTCTAACATAACAGTGATGTTAAACTGTCTATTCGACAAACAACAAATTACATTTGTAAGTGCTTTTCACATCAGGATGATGTTCCAAGGTGCTGGACAGTCAGAGATTTGAACCCAAGCTGCGGGTTTTGGACCAGGAGGGATGGAGGGCAGGAAGGGTAGGGGTAGGAGGGCACACATTAAAGATCCCATAGCACCACTTGAAACGAGAAGGGAGTTTCTCCCGGCCTCTTGGTCAACAGTCTTCCAGATAAAATTGATTATTCACCTCATGGCTGTTTTTTTTTGAAACATTGCTGTGTGCAATTTAGCTGCCACATTTGCCTGCAAAATGCACAGTTATGCACTTTATAATAAATCCTGTGAAGCCTTTTGAGACATCCTTCTGACATGAAAGGCGCTATATCAAAAGCAAGGATTATTTTTTGTAACATATTAAACTGCTATCTGGCAATACAAATGACAGTATTCTCAACAATGTATCAAACGAAATGAGTACTCCTTTGAAATATTATATTTACTAGGTGTGTTTTCTAAATAAAGATGCACACTGGACTGTACACTGAACTTTGTGATGGTAGCAAACTCTAGCAGTTACAGCCAGTCTTAAGAGAACAAGATACAAAGTCATTCATTGTCTTGACAAGATTTTCGTTGTTTAGTTTTCATTTTCAGTTTGGTTTGGATACTCTTAAGCATGGTGATGGGTTTCCACATATGTCAGATACCTGGCCCACCAAAAATAATGACACCTATCTGTCACCTTATCTGTACAAGTAGTGTAGCACAATTAGAGAGTATCTGTACAATTAGTGCGCTGATTAGAGGAAGCATCTTCATTGAATTAAGTAATTTTTAAAAAAATAATTGTGGCTAATTTGTCTTGTGGAAGTAGAGTAATAAGTAGTTAGCAAGATGAATCCTTGATGGAATATGCAGCCTCTTCTGTTTGTGGTCGTGTGCGATCCGATATAATGGTGTTCGTGGCGCAAATGGGTACCTGTAAAAAGCAGTTAAATTGTGATTGTGCACATAAATAATCAACTTGGATTCAGGTTGGAATGTTTCAAGATTCAACTAAGTTGACTTGACACACCTGCCGTCCAAACCAACACAATCATTGGGAGCACTTTTATCCTTTTCAACGAAACGCTGCTGCTAAAATTAGTTTGGTTTCAGAGGCTTACACAATATGTGTTAATTAATATTTAAACAAAACATAAACCCAATAACAAGCTTTTAAAATAAAATACAAATTATGCAATCGTTCAGTTGTGGGTTGACTGGTTTAATTACAGCAGCCACAAAGGGATAATTTATCAGCTTTGCTCATTGGAACACTTTCCTTTATTTCTAAATGATTTCTCATTATTGTAACCATACAGTCACTCACTTGTTACTATTGTGGTTGCAGTTGCTGTTGACCAGTAATCTGCACTGAGGTCCTTATCAATTGTGCACTGAATTAGTTGTCTCGGGTTTTTACTGTGGGGTAGAGCCTGGCATAAGCTTTAGCAGAGTGAAGGAAACAGACCTGCATCCACTGCATGTTGCGCAAACACAGTGTATTACTTTGAAATTTCCCTGAGCTGCTGTACCCAGAACAATTACGATAAGACAAGGAATCTGAATGAAAGATTACATGTTTGGGATTGTGAACGGCAATTTAAGGCTTGACACCAAGAATTATTTCTTTACACAGAGGGTAAGCTGGAGTGAGTTATCCGGAAGGTTGGTTGAGGGATGGATACTAGACTCATTTAAAAACATCTTGATGCTGTATTGGAAACAATAGGTTTGGTTTTCTGGAAGAGTGAGATCAAATGGGCTGGAAAGGCTTTCATCTCCACCCCTTGTGTGGATCTTGTAAGCTCTGCCTCCACCTTGTCCTGCTGATGTGAAAAGGTATTTATGTTCAAGTCAATGTGGCAGCTAATTATTAAATATTTAATTTCACTTTTTAGATAAAAGTCAGAAATATTGACTGATGCAAAAGTTGGAATTTCACCACAGTAGCTTAACATTAAAACATAGAATAATAGATGCAAAGCTTGAGTTTCATGACTGTAACTTAATTGAAGAGGGGACATCATAACCAAAAATACAGTATCATCTGGTCCAACCCCTTAGATGAATGTTGACAGGCATGATTTGGATGGGGAACTGCACTGATAAAAACTAACGTGTCACTTCTTAAACTTACCTGACAGTACGTGAATATGTTACTTGGTGTTGAACGTTCTTTTTCAGGTAAAGGAAAGACATGCCAAGACACTCCAGACCAACTTTCACAGATTACAGCTGGACAGTAACACAAAATATTGGGATTGAGATCATTGCTTAAGAACTGCAGCTGTGCAGGATGTGGACAGATGTGAACATCATTTTCCTGTGAAACATAAAATTAACGGAACGAGAAGAGATAGTTCCCCCTCATTCTTGTTCTTTTTACTAACCAAGATAAATCCACTCTGTTGTGAACATCACCTCAGCCTTTACTCAATCGCCCCCTCCCCCCACCCCACCACCAAGAGAAGGCTCCATATGAACACACCAATCCCTGAAAGCAATCGAGCAAAACCTCCAGAATATTTATTTATTCCCACATCTCTACTTATTCATCTCTGGCCTCCTTCCATCCATAATAATAATAATCCTTGAATTTGAAATAGCACCTTATCACGTCATAGAGACATCTCAAAGCGCTTCACAAAATGTATTGTAAAGTGGATTGACAGTGTATGTGGGTGAAACGCAGCAGCCAATTGCCAATAATATTACCTGTTCCCCTCCCTCCAGACTACTCTAGCAGTATTTGTGCCCCATGCAATATTTGTTCAACATGGTCTGCAGCTGTACTTAGATTATGAAGCCATGTATCCAAGCAGATATGTGTCCACTTTTACTATAAAGGATAATGCCAATGCAGCAATTGCTTTCAAAGTATTAATATAACCACAGCATTGTAACCCAAAATCTTTTGAATTGAGCTTTTTAATTTGAAACCTTTCCACTCCAGTTTTGGGCTTACATTCTATGTCAGGCGTTCCCAATTCTATTTAGACGAGGTCTACTTAAATCATTCATCGATCTTACCGACATCCGGATGGTATGCCTGCAGTGAACAGGTGGCTGGAATATGCACAGTCAAGACAAGATGATTTGTGGTTCAGCTCTGGATCATGTCTGCCATTTGGGAACCCCTTGTAGTCTGCCAGCTCAATAATATCCTCTTAATTTGATTTATTCACTGTACTTTCACCCTCTTCTGATTAATTTGGCTGTTTTTTTTTTGTCCGTTATTCACTCTATCCTGAAACTCATTTTGTCCTCCCCTCCCTCCCCCATGACTCCAATTTTCCCTCAGCTGTTTTGCTGAGTTATCTGTTCAGAAAATCACAATGATGGAAAGTATCATACATCAGGGGTTAACTTATCTTCATGTTTTCACTTCGTCTTTAAAATGGAAATTCTATTAGAAAGGTGTAGCAAAAAATAGTAAAACTGAGCCAAAAGTCATTGTGGGTTTAACTCAAACATTTGCACAGCAGCAATTGTTTGAACATAATCAATATACTTTATTAACAAAAGTGAACAGGAAAAAGGGATACACAATTTTAAAATTCAAGCTAAGTGAGTTAAAAATGAATCCAGAAAAAAAGTGACTTCTCTCAGAAGGTTATAACATCGTGGAATGTAGATATGTGGAATACAAGTATCCCATAATAATCCACATTGCGAAATTCACTACAATAAAATGCTACAGGGGTTATTTTGCTCAGTTTGTTATTTTGTAGCCTCTAACTACTGGGTATTTCATGTTCAATGCATGATATAATTATATGATGCAATGAAGATGCGATTTTATTTTCATGTCAGCTCACATGATAGAAATAATAACCCATGAGTCTTCATAGTGCATGTGCCCATTATTATTAACAGCTATATTGGTCGACAACTATTACTAGAAATATCTGATATGAAAAGTATCCCAAACTACAGGTTTTGTTTTCCATTGCTTTAACAACAGGTCCACAGGCAATTGATGGTTAATTGTACTAAGTATTGTACAATTACTGTGAATGATTTTTGGCAACTGATAATGGATAAAGCAAAAACATCACAATGATGAACCAGTGATTAAGGACAGAATACACAGAGAGGAAAGGGATGATAATATAAGAGACAGAAATTCAGTAAGTGCTCACTGAACATGAGCTCAATGTATTGCAGGCAATGGGTAGTTTGAGAAAGTCTGGACATGGTGAGGGCAAAGAGCAGAGGTCCAATTCATTCATAGCCAGAGCTAATCTGAGTAGCAATACATGTCAGATCTCCGCATTGCTTGAGGTAATGCATGGTAACTATGATTCTGTATACTCCAGCAGCTGATAGGAAGCCAAGGACAGCCACACTAAAGATTCTATAACTGCACTTTTGAATATCTGGGCATGAGAATCAATCGCAGTAGATCAGCACAAAGTTACTGCACATAGATTACAACGCAGCTCAATATTCACAGCAAACAGCCAGCAGCAGTCGTTCCTTTGGGAGTACCAAGATCCAAGGCAGATAGTTATAGAGATCAACATCAGTATGCTGAACAAAATGTACTCCCTCTATATTTTAGTTCTTCTTTAATTGATGAAAAACACCTTTGATTTTGTTCACTAAAAATATATTTATTTAAATAGACTATTGTATTTTACAGTGGATTTTTACAATGTTGGCAGCCATTAATGCACAGAGATTAGTTTTAAAAAACAGTCTAAGTAAATGAACAATTCCCTACAATTCTAGATGCACAAATTATATATAATCTACATCCTTGGTTGTCAACTACTGTAGTAGCTAGACTTGGCTATGTATTATAAAATACTTAGGGCCATAGTGTCACCTAAAACACTGCCAATTTTCTAGTGTTTCGGAGAAATATTAAATATATATATAAAGCATTAAAAACACGTGTATAAAAATATCGGAACTTTGTAAATATAAAATATTCCCTGTATGCAAAATAAATGATGGCATTTGAAAATACAAATACTGTAGTATCATAACCTATTTTCATAGACCTAGGAGAAGGCTGTATAAATGTAAGCAATGTGAGGTATATATGACTTGGTGTCACCAGCCGAGTCTGGGAAATGTTAACAATATATACGACAATAAAAGCTGTTCAGAAATCCAGCATCACAATGATTTAGAAAAATAGTGCAGAAAATGAATGAATATTGCACAGATTAAAAAAAAGTAACTTATTGAGGAGTTTCCAATCTTTTGAATATTTCTTAAACCCCTATACAATATTTTCTTAGGTTCATAGTGGATGTACATATTTTTCTGGTCAGATAATGAGTCACATTGACGTTCCCTCTTTCCTTTTACCCTTCTGAAACATGAAATTTGCAGAAGCAAGTCTTGATTTTCTGAAGGTTTGAAAGATATCGTATGACTTTGGTGGTAGCAATTGTAGCCAACCACAGAGGAATGGAATACATGCAGTGTGGTATTTGTCCCTGACCTCCAGGGAAACAGCAAGTTTAATACTGTAAAAATATACCCTTCATTTGTTTTTGTAACTAAGTGCTGGTAGTATTGAATGTGCTCATACAAATCCTGCTGAGGAGGATTTCTGAGTAAACCTGGTTTACTGGACCTTTGACATGATAGTGAGATTTAAAGAGAGATGAAAAATCTTGTCGTGCTGAGTGCTTGCTTTGACTTGAGTGGTCCTTTCCAGCAAGGAAGTGCTTTGAATGCCTTATTTTTCTATGAAATGGTGGTTTGGAAAAATGAAAATTATTTACCTAAAAATAAACAGAAATTGAAATGATTTGCACATTCTGCATTTCTGCATGAATTAAATACTGTAGTAGAAATTCTGCTTCTATAGTATTTATTTGTTTTAGTTACAACTTATCTGACATGTAACAAGGTAATCTGGCATCGACAACTCTACACATTTAGATGAAAATATCAAAGTGTCAGAGAGACAGACAGCTGGATTAAGTGTCAGATTGACAATTGTGGATGTGAATTTTTAATCTTATAATCAAGTATCCACACACCTACTGCCCGTTTAAGATGTTTCCGGGTGCTGGGTAACAGAGAAATGCATTGTTCCAGGTTTTGCTCTATTAATCACAATTCATGTACACTAATTACCATCATGTACAATCCTAAGTGCTGTTTTGAGATTCGGCTAAAAAGAACACCCAAGGTGCTATTCCCCTGAGGTAGAGCAGTGCACTGTTTCAGTGACCTAAAACTAACAAAACTGCTGCTAATCTCTACGGTAGGCAAGTTGATTGAAGGACTTGACTCAGTAATGGTGTAGTTGTATAATGATAACTGTTATGTAGCCAATAATTAGATGTATGTGTTTTGAGAATCATTTTATAGCAGGATCTGCATTTTATATTTACTATAAAGTACTGTGATCTCTATAAGGCTCAAATGCATCTAAATCAGTTTTATTTACACAGTCTAATTAAACCGTTAAACGGAAAAAGAACAAATAAACTATTTCAGAGGGACACTGTAAGATTTTGTTTGCAAATATAATCAAAAAACTCTTAAGGAGAGTAAATGGTTACTTACTTCATGAAAATGACATGCACATCTTCCCTGCAGAAATTCCTTATAACGTCCCATAGTTATACTAAAAGTGTCAACGACATCATAACCATATTCTGATGCTTCAGAAAGTATTTTTGTATTTTCTTTCCATAAACGTTGAACTTCACTCTGTAACACAAAAATGTGAATTATAAAAGTAATATCTTTAAAGAGGGTCATGCATAATGCACAAAATATGACAACTATGAAATATAGCCTGGTAAGTGATGAAGCCTGTATTTATTTCAAAGGTTGGTGTTTTTGTAGGCTTACATTGAATAGATCTCAAAAAAAGCTTACATTTTTAGTTCTTCCAGTGTCTTGGCCAATAATCCTCCCTCATCTGCTTTGCCAAAAAAAATCATCTTGTGGTCCATCACTTTACTGGAGCATGGTGCAGATTAGCTGCCACATTTGCCTTTACTTACTTAGCTCTACAGTTTAAAGTAACTTGTGTAAAATGCTTTGAGACATTTGCAATAAGTTGGTATATCAAATGTAAAATCTGTAAAAGTTAGGAAATTTGACTCTTTAAATGTTATGTTTATTTTCAATTATTTTTCCCTCTTTGGTGGGTTACTTTTTGTCATTTATTGTAATATGGACTGAAAAGGCAGGAAGGTGCCTTATTAATAGACAATTCATCGCACTTCATGAGTCAACCAGTAGGTTCAGCAAATTCAAGTGTTCTTGGGTCAATCAGTTTATCAAATCAAAACTCTGAAAACGTACAATTGATGAGCTGTAAGTCGATTTGCAATATGTTCCTAAAAGCAGTCATACATTAGGTGTCAGTCTGTCTCACTTGGTAGCACTCTCATATCTGAGTTTGAAGATTGTGGGTTCAAACCTCACTTTGGAGCTTTAAGCTCATAGTCCAGGCAGACACACTAATGCAATGCTGGGGGAATGCTGCAATGTCAGAGGTGTTGTCCTTCTGATGAAACGCTAAAGTGAATGTCTGCCTTTTCAGGTAGATGTTAAACGTGGAACTCTATGCTAAGAGAAGGAAGTTTTCTGCAATGTCCTGGCAAACAATCCCCGGATAAAATTGGTCATTCTCTTCATGGCTGTTTGTGAGGCACTGCTGTGTGCAAATTGGCTGCTGTGTGCAAATTGGCTGATGTGTTCACCTACAAATGCACCTCACAGATTTTTTTAAAAGCACTTTGATGTTTTAGGTGCTACATCAAATATGAGGTTTTTTTGTTACATTACATCGCCCCTTTTTAATGTCCACTTTAAGTTATCATGTGTCTGAATGCCATCAGAATGGATCATTAGTCTGACTGCTGAACCAAGTTAAAAGGTGTGCCTCAGGCTTTCACAAGGAAATACATTATAGACTTCCTAAAGATCAACATGATGAATATAATCAAAGCACCAATGACAAAAAAGTAACATATGAAATGAAGGTGTAATGTTTTTGAATGTTTTGTTGCCTCCCCTAAAACTCTGGCAGGTCCTGAATTTTAGCAGGTCTTCAAAGGGCTTAAGAGGTAGCTAGAAAGTGTTGCCCATGTTAAGGCAATCTAGTTAATTGGACTTTAAATCCTATTAGTGGACCTAAAGGCTTCCGCTGACCACACCTGCTGCCATACCTCTAGTTGCAATTTTGAGATTATCATATGTTTGTGCCAAGCAGGAAAGTAGTTAATGTTTGATCTCTTGAAATGATACTCTAGACCTAATTTGGTCAGACTTAAGCTTCATAGCTAGAGTAGTTAATAGCTTATAACATAACCAGATGGCACACAAAAATACATGTCATTAGAACAGATGAGTTGGTTTTAAGAATCTCAAATCTATCTCCACTTTCTTGTCAATGATGTTACAATATGTTCATCATTTTGATCTTTTGGAAGTTTAGATTTTCTTGTGAAAGTTGAGGAAGTTTATATTTCCTCTAAGCCCAATTGAGGTGCTTTCACCCGCCACTGCTCCAACTAAATCAGTGAAGAATAGGGAGTGAACTAGTGACCTTTCTAGTCATTTCTATTTAAGTAAACATTATGCAGCACATTTACATTTACCCATTAAGCCATGAAGATATTTCTAAATTTAAAAAAAACTGTTCTTCATTTGATAGATTGGATTATGAATAATCTTCAATGAAAACAATCATACATGACACCATATATTAAAAATTAACTTTTCTTCTAATTATATGGTGAATTATTCTACCTAAGAGTTAATATGTAATAGAAGTCCGTGTAAACTTAAATATGCTTAATAAAGTGTAGATCAGTGGTTTACGTAATAAAGCCTAATCTGGTGATTATTTGCTGGTGGCATTCATTCTGCTTATTAGAGACTGTACAGAAGTGGTTGGGTCGTACATGATCACATTTACTTCTTTCATATTTTACACGCTACCTGACGTGAAGGGTACTATATAAATGCAAGTTGTCGTTGCTGTAGATGTTCACTTCCGTGGCACGGTTTCTGTTCCAATTGTCATTTCTGCCATCACTACAGAACTTCCAATGGCTTCTCCTCTTGCGCATGGCCACCTCACTTATACACTAGTGTGTTGACCAGGACACGGGGAGAAACTCCCTTTTGTTTTCAAATGCTACCAAGGTTTCTTAACATCCATCTGACAGCTCATTTAAACATCTTATCCGTAGGACAGCACCTCTGGCAATGCAGTGTAACACCAGCAGTGCATTGGAGTTTCAGCCTAGAATATCCATCTCAAAGCCCAAATATGAGACTTGAATCCACATCCTTCTGACCCAGAGGCGATTAATATTTAGCAAATTGAAAATTATGGTCTAAGATTAATCAGCATGGGGAAGGAGGCACAGTAAGGGTAGTGCTGAATGGGTCATTCCAACACTCGTGTTACCAACTAAGCCAGTCTGACACCATTTATATAAAGTTTACAGAATGGACTGAGGTAATTAGCAGTGAAAGTAACATTTGCCAACTTTTCTTTTTCAATCGCAAAATTTGATGATTTGATGAAGTGTAAACTTAAATATGCTTAATAAAGTGTAGATCAGTGGTTTACGTAATAAAGCCTAATCTGGTGGCAATCATTCTGCTGATTAATGTCTATAATAGGAGCCCTTTTCAATAATTTAGTGCCACACCCTACACTACAGCAATACAGTGCTAATTATAACAGCACTTATACAAAAACAAAATGTTTCTTGGCTAATACTCTGATTTGGCTGCTATTCAAGTCCAATTTAACATCTGTGTCAGGTTGAAATGTTTAGTGTAATAAAATTGTTGTTTTTATGGAGCTACTTGGAACATTTAGTAACTGCTGAAGAATGTTGAAACTTGTCTATAAGGTTGCTGATCACATCAGTAGATGAGAGTTTGCATTGAGAATAATTCTGAATGTCAAACAGGGTTTGGGACTTAGTAATTATCAGACCCGGCTTCAGGAGGAATTCTATTCAAACGAGACAAAACACCAAAATATTAATCAATGATTAATCAAAATATTAATCATTGAGTTTTGCAGTTTACTTTCACAGAGGAAACACTGTAGCTGCTGTTCTTTTCATTGTTGAACTTCACATCAGTTGTGCATAGGTTTGGTTGCAAATTAATTTTGTATTCTTTAATTGTGAATTGTATAAAGTGGTGGTCTACATTGCACAATTTCAGGTTTATTGCTAATGTAATGTTTTTATGATTTATATACTGTTTTTTAATGCATTTCCTGTCTTTGGCTCTGTACTTACCTTTTCAACTAAATAAAACCAACCCCCATAACTATCAATCATTTATTAAACCAGATGCATAATTGCATGTAGTGGAACAATAGTATGAAAAATCCCATTAACCTCAAATTAAAATAAGGTGAAAAAATAATGTTTATGTCAAACAATGACATGTGCGGAATTTCAAAATAAATACAACCAGAACCTTTGTGTGTTATTCACGAGGAAACATCATTTTCTAATATTAATAATAATAATAATCCTTGCATTTGATATAGCGCTTTTCACGTTGGGAGGACGTCCCAAAGTGCTTCATAGAACACATTGTAAAGTGAATTGACTGTATATTTGTGGTCGAACGCGGCAGCCAATTGCGCACAGCAATGTCCCACAAACAGTCATGGATTGAAAATGACCAATTTATTATTGTTTTGTTTTTTAGAGGGATTATTATTACAACAACAACAACAATAAGATTCCATTTATTGAGCGCCTTTCACGTCGGGAGGACGTCCCAAGGCGCTGTACAGTTGGGTCAGGACCCGAGCATTGGGGGGGAAATGGTCAGGGTGAGGGGAGGGAAGGGAGGGAGCGAGGAGGGGGTAGAGAGTCGAGAGGGGAGCTGAAGGCACGGTCAAAGAGAAAGGTCTTGAGACCGGCCTTGAAGGAGGAAAGGGAGGAGGCGGCGAAGGCACTGGGGGATAGAGTTTCAGAGCCTCGGGGCTGAGAGGCTGAAGGCCCGGCCACCGATGATAGGGCGGTTGGGGCGGGGGATGTGGAGCAGACCGGAGCCAGAGGAACGGAGGGTACGGGCAGGTAGGTAGGGGATAGTAGGTCGGAGAGGTAGGAGGGAGCAAGGCTGTGAATGGCCTTGTAGGTGAGGGTGAGGATCTTGAATTCGATCCTCTGGGGGATGGGGAGCCAGTGGAGGCGAGCGAGGGTGGGAGTGATGTGGTCCCGAAGCCTGGTGTGGGACAGTACACGAGCTGCAGAGTTCTGAATGACCTGCAGCTTGTGGAGGGAGGTGCCGGGAAGGCCGGCGAGGAGAGAGTTCCCATAGTCCAGCCTTGAGGTGATAAAGGCGTGGACCAGAGTTTCAGCAGCGTGAGGGGTGAGGTAGTGCCGTAGTCTGGCGACATTCCGGAGGTGATGGAAGGCGGTGCCAGTTGTGGTGCGGATATGAGGGAGAAAGGACAGCTCAGGGTCGAACAGAACCCCGAGGTTCCTGACTGGCTTTGAGAGGTGGAGAGTGCAGCCTTGGATGCTGATGTTGTCAGCGCCTGAGGTGCGGAGGCGCTGACGTGAGCCAATCAGGAGGGCCTCAGTTTTGAGCACGTTGAGCTGGAGAAAGTTATCTCTCGTCCAGGACTCGATGTCGGACAGGCAGGCTGTCAGGACATCGGTGGTCGTGGAGTTGAGGGTAGAGGAAGAAAGGTAGAGTTGGGTGTCATCCGCATACATGTGGAAGTTAACCCCATGTCTGCGGATTATTAGGCGTGTGGAGTAAGGAAACTTGCCCAAGGTTTCGCTCTGCCTGGAATTGAACTCAGGTCTCTCGCTTGCAAAGCGAGTGCTCTAACCACTGAGCTACAGGACTCCTCATGGCAAACCTTTGCCCCCTGAAAGACTGAAAATGACACATTCACATAAAACACAGAGAACAAATAGGATGACAGGTGAATTTAATAATTGACATGGCATGTTTGATCGCAAAGTGTATAATGGGATATGCTGCATCACAGATCTACTGATCATCACAAATTAAGGAATTTAGGCCTATTATTAAGCCCTACCAGGAAGTTACTTGGCGAATTGAAAATTATGATATAAGATCACTCAGCATGGGGAATGAGGCACAGCAAAGGTAGTGCTGAACAGGTCATTCCAACACTGGAAACTGCTACCTGCCAGCTACAGAAGCTTCTTTGATCTGTGTGCCCAAAAAACCCCAGATAAACACCAGACAGACCCCCACTGTGTTAATGGGATATAAGCACCAGTAACTCTCAGAAGGTTAAAAACAAAATAAATTAACTGGTGATCTTGTGATTAAAGATAGGTGTGAGATGCCATTCATCACAGACGCCTTGGAGTCTGTAGAAAAAGATGGGAGGAACCATATCCATGTAAAGGTTTCCTTAAGGGGGAGGATTCCACTGTGAGTGGGTAGTACACAATACCAAGTCATTCATAGTTTATGTCTTCCATTCCTTCATTTAGATATCAGATGGGTCAATTGTTACATCTGATGGTATGGATATGTCCAACCTTGTAATGAATAGTTAGCCTCTGTGATAGTATGGGATTGCCAAGCTGTCTAAATTAGATAACTTGAAGCATGAAATCAGGAAAGAATGTATTCCCAATTTTGAACTGGAGGTATAAATATTATTCATATGTCGGTATAACTGCAATATGCAGTAAACCCCCCACCCCCCCACCCGGATCCCTAGCTGGATCAAACCCAAAATAGAATAATTTTAAAAATATCGGTAGGTTGTTCACTTGTAGACTCCAGCGACCCCACTTTCCTCGCGTGCGCCCCTGTCTCACTGTGCTTGCTAGCCTTCCGTGGCCAATGGCCAGGGATATCAACTTGGACTTAGTTTGAATCCCAGGGCTAGAAGATGCCTTTTTCGCTATCTTCTGCTTGTGGGATTCAAACAATTACAATGCTAGGACCGACATTTACAGGCATTTTTGACATGGAAAAAGCCAGTGTCAAAAAAAAGCCAGTAAATGCTGGTACCGGCATTAGAATTACACATAGCTAGAAATTCTGGCTCGCTGGACCAGATCTGCCCCTCAACCCCCCTCCCCCCCACCACCCGCCCACTCCATTGATCCAGCTGGAAGAGGTTTTAGTGTAAATGCAAGTTGTTGGTGGTGAATCGTTTTGCTGTTTAAACCTTTCAAAGTTTAAAAGAAAATCATTTGACAAGAGTTCAAATGTGGGGGGAATTATTTTCTGGCTCTGCCTTCAGTCCAAGTCGAACATCAGAGTCAGGAACAACTTGTCGCCTCTTAATTCTACAGTTCACACCGAATGGGATTAACATCTAATTGAGCTGTTCCTTGACAATACGCTTATTCAATGGATACTTTATGAATTGAATCGCCTTTGAAAAGTAGTAACCGGGACCAGTGAGTTATGAACGCAATTTGCCAATGTTATGAAACCTAAATGTTTACAATGTGCTCGTATATATTAATGTAACAGGAAACTATACTGACTTAACATAGAACTGGCATGAGTAGCGCAAGGGTAATCTGGAAACAATGCACCCATTTTATAGGGTGCATTGATGGCTTGCAATCATATATATATGTATATAATAATAATAATCCTTACATTTGATATAGAGCTTTTCACATCTTCTAGACGTCTCAAAGTGCTTTGCAGAATATACTGTAAAGTGAATTGACTATATTTGTGGGTGAAACACGGCAGCCAATTGCACACAGCAGTGTCCCACAAACAGTCGTGGATTGACGTGACCAATTTATTATTGTTTTTTTTCTTGAAATATTATTATCAGGCATGTTGAGTAAGGAAACTTGCCCAAGGTTTTGCCTGACGGGAATTGAACCCAGGTCCCTCGCTTGCAAGGCGAATGCTCTAACCACTGAGCTACAGGACCCCACAATTGTATCACCGTTGCTTATTTTTGGCATCGCTGGCTGCGTGGATGACTCATTCGTATTTTTATTGTTACAAATGGTCTGTGGATGACTTTTGGTGGGCAGCAGCACAGCCTGTGTCACAAGAATAAAAGGTAAACAATAGTAGAGGTAGACAAATGGAAAAGGTCTTGAAGTGAGAGACAAGCTGTGGGTGTCACATCTTGGATTTATAATGGTGCACGACATTTTCTGCAAAGCATGACTGAAATACATATGGTTTTACTCAGCATTAAACAGGTGTCGCTCAAGCTGTTGGCATTATAGCTCTATAGAATTGTAGCAATGACAGCTTGACCTAGGATAGGAGGATTATTCACTGAAATTAAATGATTCTGTCAACTATATGAAATGTGTATTTTCAGGTCATGGCCAATAATACACTCCCCCCAAATGTTATCTCCTAATGCACGTCTACTATTTTATCCTGTCAGGCTACTATTAGGGGAGGCATTTTGTCTACTGCTGTATGTTTTTTTCTGTCTGGGGGAGGCAGAAGATCACATACGATGAAACTGACTGACTAAACTTTACCAAGTCATACTTTAAAAAAAATGATCAGTTTAAGTCAATTCTTCGGGCAAAAATGATCTGTGACTTTATTTTCATGTATTTTTAAAGAGTTTTAAAAGTTGCACTTTGGTTCTTGAATTTTTATGATCCAAAACAGGTTGTATAAGTTGTTCTGAATTCTTCTGATTCATTTATAGAGACCATCAAAATGTAAACTAATGTAAATTCCACGGATATGAATGACTCTGGAGGCCTCTTAATGATTGATAATTTTAAACAAAGTGAGCTAATGGAAACTATGCAAGGTTAAGTTGACCTTGAGAGTGTGATTCTCATGACTAACTCAATCATTTAAACTTTTCGGACCCTTACCTTAAATATATATTTCCAACCTCTGAAGAGGATACCTCACCTAGCAAAGTACTTATCATCCTAGACGGAAAAAGATTCTTGTTTCCTCTGCCAGCTTCAATACAGCAAAACGATGCAAATTCAAGATGTTATGAGTTATTGCCAGTTTAGTTAATACTGGTCAGAAATCAATACCCTGAAGATCTATCATGGTGACATTTGTGCACAATTAATGTTTCTTCTTCACGTCAAAATGTAAAACAGCAATAACCATTATGGGATGAACAAGTACAAATGCAAGTATTATTATTGCATATAATTCAACATGACTCCTTTCGCTTTAATTGTTCACCTACAAATACAGTCACTACACTTTACAGAAAACCCTGTGAAGCGCTTTGAGACATTTTGACATTATAAGGCGCTATATCTGTTTCAAGCAATATTATTAAACCTCTCGCTCAGTCACATGGATACAAAGCTTACTGCACTGACTGATGAGTACTGGTACATATTGGCTGTTAATATATAATTGCAATCTCAATAGATGGCAACGAGTCATTGGTACAATGTATTTTAATTTTAAAAATAGTCTTATAAAATTATATTCCATAAAACTGTCCATGCTAGTAAATACGAAGGTGGAGTGTTTTGTAGAATATTCTATGGTATGACACTGTAGACAGTATACTCTATATCATACCCGTATTTGTGGAACAACTGAACACATACTGAGCACATTTTACTTTGTAATGCAATTCATACATAAATCTTCATTTTGAGGATAATAGCTTAATTGTCTCAGTCTTTGACTTTCCATTGCCAGGCACTAGTTCATTACTGCATATTCACAACCAGCCAATAAAGTGGCTTTTTTCAGTCTGTGCATTTTCATATCCATATGACAAGAGAGTTTTCAGTAATTGTTTCCAGCACATTTTTAGCTCTCAAGGTTGTTTGCTGGTTGCATTTCAGTCAAAGATAAATACAACAAGTTTTACTTGAATTACCTTGAATTGAAAATAAAATATTTCCTAAATTTCCTCAAATTTCCATCGCTGAGATATTTCACTTACAAGTTACATTGGTACTTTAATCAAGATTAGATATTTGAGCATTTTTTTGAAACAGTATTCCACTGTAACAAATTCTAAAACAAATGATATTGATTTCCAATAGGGAGAACAGTTTGACTTGGAGACTGAAAGTAAATCTATTAGTGCTTATGCTCCAGTCTTTTACTACGCCCATTGAGAACATTCCCAAAAAGGAAAATCTGTGTTATGTGCTATTTATCTGCACACAAAAAAAAATCCACTTACCAAAGTTAAGGACCGGATCCCATCCACTGGCAGATGAAAGCCCATTCCAATAGATTTTATGATGACATGAATATTCAAAAGATTGTTTCTGCAAAATATAAATTGAGACAAAACTAAGAATATTTACAAAAAAATGTACATTACATACATTTCAATTGACTATGCCTTGCTCAAAAGACCATATATCATACTAGATTATCCTAGAGAGCTTAAATGTTGCTCTAAGCCTTGTACCCCCCAGAGGGATAAAATGATTCCCATACAAATGATCTCTTTGATCAGTTGATCTTAATTGCCCTAAAAAGACTCAATAAGATCAGTCTTTAATGAAGTTGGTCTTGGTAATGATAAAACATTGTACAGTTAAGTACACTTTCTCAAAGCAAAGACTTTTAATCATTGAAACACATGCCTTTTGTTTGTGTCCTGAAGGCAGCTTGGTGATAAAATGATAAAAAGTTGGTGATGAGAAAAGACAATTCACTACAGCAAATAAATTTCTAATGCAATAAATTTCCAATCATAAGGCATCTCCCCATTGTTTAAATAACCAAATGTTATTTTATTTCTATAACCTTGCTTGGTAAAATATGCCAAATATTTATTGAATGTTTTTGAATATGTTTTTCTGACATAATTTCCAAGAGCTGTTTTCACTTATTTCCAATTACGTGTTCTGGTGCTACTTTTTTTGAAGTAATTGATGTAATGTGCTCCTAAATGTAGTGCACTTGGATGAATCAATTTAAAATAGATAGCTAGATATATGGGAGTGAAGGGGATTAAGGGATAAAAGGCAGGGATTATAAAATTTGCCATGATCTAATAAAACAGTGGAACACACTTCTTCTGTTCATAGTTACGGTAATAATGGATTTTTCTATTGTAAGAGTACATTAACAAACTTTGCTAAATGTAACGCCACACAGAGCATTATCCCCATAGAATGGGGTTACCTGTTGTGTGCCATTAATATCTTACATACTTTATTTAGAAATCCCCCCCCTTAATTGCCTTATTTCCAGATGGTTTAATTCTGGAAATGTCTTCAGTATTTCTTCTTAGCTCGCCCTGTTATGTTACAGGAGCAGTATTAAAAATCAAAGTCCCTATTGAACAAATAAAGGACAATTGGGTCATCAAGCCCACTCCTTTGCACAGTCCATGCAAAGCTGACCCCATCAAGGACTTTATTCTGTCCACTCTATTTTTGGGGGGGAATTGTCTCACAGCGACAACTCAAACCCCAAAGTTAATCAAGAAAAACCTTCCACCATATTCAATGCTCACATCGCCACAAATCAAACCTGGCCTCCTTTGCTACACATACATTCCTACCACTAACCCCTGACCCCAGTAACACATCAATCTTTGTATCCCGTGAAGTATTTGTTCTTCTCAGTCCATACCTATCCCTCCGATACCTTTCCAAGCAGATTTTATCACCTTTTTTTCTTAAAAAGAGTTCAGCAATACTGTATCCATTGTAAGTGTTATCAATAAAAAAACAGGGTTTATGTTTGGGAATTTGTTGCACATATCCATCACTCTGCAGGGATTTTTTTTTAATCTTGATTTTCTCTTGAGGCTTTTAACTTTTAAACAAATGCCCTATAGGTCTGATCTTGTAGTCTTAGTCAAACAACCTGCTTATACCTAACTTATCCATTCCTCTCATTATTTGAAAGTCCTAGATCATGTCCCTTACAATCTTTCTTCCAATAAGATCAAACACAGCTCTGGGAGTCTCTCCTCATAACATTGTCTAAGTTCCAGAATCATTTTTGTTGCTATTCTCTAAACCTTTTTTTCAATACAAGTATACTTTTTGGTGACATATTGCTCAAAGTAAACACAGTATAATAGATGTGGCCCCACCCATTCATTATAATGCCTTCGCAATAACCGCAATAACTTCCTTAACCTTATAAAGTACTATGCTCTTCTGAGACCATATGTGTGTGTGTGTATATATATATATATGAATTTTATAGCCTTTTTAATTAGTTCATCTTAATGTCTAGACGCTGAAAGTGACGTGTTCATTATTACATCTCATCCCCAGTTTTATTTGTGATTCGTCAGGAGTTGCAAAGATCCCGCAAAAATGGGAGGGGTGCAACCTGAAAGTGAACTATGCTGGACCCTGGGGCTGACTCCACCTTGAGGACTCATTTTCGACATCATATCAATTCCACTGCTGCAGTATAAACAAAATGGGCATCAGTTCATTAAAACTCCAAACAGAAATAACCCGCTTCAAAGATCTTGGACTTTCCAACGAATGTTTTAAGAACCTTTAAGGGTCCACTTTTGATGCTATTAAAGAGTTGGTCACATTACCAATAATATATAATTATAAAATAACAACTGATATTGGAGTACTGCACGTGCTCAGTTCCAGTCCTTGCAATTAGGATTAGAAAGAACAAATCTGGGTTCTTGCTCCAGGTCACATTGCTGCGGGAAGCAATTTCCCTTCACTTCAAACAATAGAAACAGTGAATCAGTCTTCCTGCATTCATATCATTCCATTCCTTATTTCCCACATTTTTCTACCTGAGCGCAGCACTTGTACATTTATCAGTATTACATTTCATTTCATTTGATATATGTATGCCCGTTGCATAACTAATCTAAATCCTTTTGCAATCCTTTTGCATTTATGTTTCACACAGTTAAAGAATGATGCACTGGAAGCCACATTAACATTTTAAATAAATCATTTTATTGAGTTACTAGTGCATACATTCATTATTGTGTGCTCCCACATTTGCTCCTTGTCTATTGTCAGCTTCTTCTTGGTAGATGTGAAATGTGAATATGTCCTATCAAATGCAATCCCAGCTGGTGGACATCTGCACAGTCTAATATGAGGTATCCAGGGCAGAAGTTCCACTAGCTGTATCTGTGACTAATCCTGATGAACCTGCATGATCACCAAATGTCTGTGGTCTCAGTGCTCCACAAGGAGGTACTGATTGTTTTGTTCAGTTATTTGATGGGAGGGAAGCAACTGGTTGCAGTGTGATCTTCCATACTGGAGGAAGCTGGATCCTGAAGATGCCTATGAACCTTCAATATTATGCATCTGTGAGGCTTTTGAAATGTCTCCCAATTACGGTTGCTTCTCTTTTCCAAGCAAGATCATATATTGGAACTTTGAGCCTTAGTAACACCCACAGAGCAGCAGTCCAGGCATTTATAAGCCATGTGCTTTCTCTCTTTAAGCACTACGTAACAGAGATCTTCACTGTAGGTTCCATTGTTGTTGCTGTGAACTCAATGGCCACTCAGACAGCAGGTCTTATTCTTTATGTTTAAGACTGCATTGCATATACCGCTCTCCATCAACTTCTAATGTTCCAGAACTAGCAAAAACTCTAAGTACTACATCCATCCAACTACTGTAAAGTACAATGACCTATATTATTGAGTAGGAGAAGCAACGGAATGGCAACTAGAAGTGGCAATGGTTGATGCTTTGGTTTGTGATGTTTCTATTTGGTATGTGATCCCCTGGCTTTTCTTTGTCCTGTGAAGAGAGCAGACAGTACATTATCGTAACATCACCAGTGCAAACGAGTGCACATATCTCCATTTGGTTATTCTGCTGTGTCACAATTGCCATATTGGCATTACATGTACAAGTGCCTCATATCCTCATGTTAAATAATCACCTGTTGCTTTACAGTAAAGTGGCTCAGATTGCAAAATAAACTCAGCAACACTAGGCCCTGAAGTTTTGTACCAAGAATCTTTAACTTTGCTTACACATTTTCACCATTGCCAGAAATGTCCTCCGGCCCCCCACCAGCAAATGCATGTGTTTGGCATGTATTGAACTTGTTCACATCAGTAAATTTTGGGGGCTCTCTGGGAATGGTGCAGAAAGCACTTTGGGACATGCTCCCGACATGAAAAGAGCTATACAAGTGTAAATTGTATTGAATTTTAAAAGAAGCTTGACCATCCATGTACCATACAAAATGTAATTGGTACCATTAAAGTTAGGATAAGATTTTCCCTTAAGTGTCAGACTAACTGAGTTGGTAGCACTCTTGCCTCTGAGATAGAAGATTGTGCTTTCAAGCTCTCTGTCAGCTTGTTGAGCTCATACTCTGGGCCCCAATCATAGCCAGTGCAAAACTGGGGCAGTGCTGCACTGTCAAAGATGCCATCCTTCAGATGAAATGTCAAACTAAGTTGCCTATTTAGGCGGATGTTAAAGATCCTATATAAAAAAAAGAAAGGAGTTTCTCCCAGTGTCCTGAACAGCAACCCTCCCTTTGGGTATTGCATTGCGCTGTTGGTCATTGATTTCTTGCGCTGTGTGCAAACTAGCTGCCACGGTTAAAGAAATCAATGACCATCTGTCATGGTTTTACTATAAGTGCTTTGAGAAGATTTGACAATGTGAAAAGGCACTATATCAAATGCAAGAATTGTTATTGTTACGTACCGCTAATGTTACTCCTCCTTCAAGCTTCACATCCCCTGCATCTTCTAAACAATGTCACTAGTTCCTCTTCCAGGATGTGAGTGGTTTCAGGTCTATGGTCCACCACCTGCCACCCTGGACCAAGCTACCAGACATTCTTCATATAGGTGCAAAGAGTAAATCTACCTCAGCTGAAATGAAAATAAATTCTTCTGAAACCATCCAGAATTTATGGTTCTTTAACTTACAACTTGGCACTGTAAGAAAAGGGACCTTTTGTAATGTGGGAATTAAATTAATGGTTTATTAATACTGTTGCTTCTCGGTATACTTTTGGCAGCTGGGAGCATTAAACAACCTACAATGAAGTTGCATGATCGTTCACAAAATCTTTTTATCTGTTATAAGTTCGACCTTTTAGTGAAATCACCTTACGTACACAAATACAAATCTCAAAGGCAATCAACAAAGTTCAGTTTGGGGAATGAAACCCTATGGTGAAAACAGCAATAAACTTCAGTCCTTGTATAAAAGAAAGACAAACAGCTAACTGAAAACAGGCACACAAAAGAAAAACATCTGTTTTGGACCCAATTGTCACATACTTCTTTCTCACTATTGAGCTCATTACAGAGACAAGTACTTGAGTAAACGTACACACGAGACAGAGAAACTTTTAGGGGAAAAAAGGCATATAGCACATATTTATAAGTATAGTTTGTCAAAAGACACAAGCGAATTGTTTATAGATACTCCATTTAATGCTTAGCAAGCAAACATTTTAGTACAAACTGAAAAAATGTGAAAAGTTTGGCCTGTTTTTCTGGAAAAGATCATTTAAAAAGTTCAATTTTTCTTGTTTGCAAACTAGTGAACATTCTTAGGATGTTTACTGAACAAAATGATCCTGTATTGAATAGAATAACGTTGGAATCAATTTTACGCAATGTTGGAGTATCCTGCAAGGTTTATTTGTGTACGGTAAATTAATTGTTAGTTTAGTGCAAACATGCACTACATGTGATGATGTTCACTTATTCACCAAACTTCTGCACGAGGTGAAAAGATTACTAAAAATGTGATAAAAAAACAAAACATTCTGGAATTGCACTGCGGGGTAACCAGTTTCTAAATGATAGACAGATTAATGCTTTGAAATAAAGGGAAAAGTTGTTTCAAGCACTCCGAAACTCTGTGTGAAAGTGCCATATAAATACAAGTTGTTGTTGTAATTATTGTTGTTTAATTTTATATTTGTAATCCCGATGGAGAACATGTTATTCTTAAATATAATAATATAATAATAATTATAATTATAACATGTTATTCCCAGAATTTACTTGGGTTTTTCTTTGTTGGCCTGCATTTTGTAAATTACATAAAAAACACTCGAGAAGCCAGTTTGAGTTCTGTATGACTGTACCCAACAGCAGCTGTTTGGATTAAGGAATTATAAGAGGTTTTGATGTGTGCTGCATCAAACAATAAATACCCTCAAATAAACTAAAGGCTGGAATTCATCTCACAGTTAAGTTGGCAATTATCATGAGCATCTCTATTACTTCTGATTTTGCTTGAGTTGGTGGTACATCCTTGTAACCCATTTCCAGACACCTATCATTTGATATGTAATATATAAAACTTTATTTATGTTGATATATAAAACTATTCTTACACCTCTGCAACCTTGAATTCAATCTAGACCGATCACTGTCTGTGATGAATTGGTTTGACAAATTCCAAACTTCTTATCGTTTGGGAACAAAACCTACTTACAACTCTTCACCAATTAGTGAACTGCATTGGAAGATCTTCCTCAGACACATCACTAGATTGTATGGCTTTGGAAAATAGAAGATCAATCAAATGAGTGGAGTAGGCGGTGCTCTTCTGAAGGTGAGGATAAGGCATGTTGTTATTGTGAAGGAGTAGAGATCTTCACCATGAACCTGTCTTTTGTTGTGTTAGATTTGAAAATACTTGATTCTGATACTTAATACCAGAAGTGGAAAAGTGTTCCATTCCAACGGTAACCTTCATTCAAAAAGCAAACAATTTCACCCAAACATATAAATGAGAAAATTAAAACTCACTGTAATAATTACCAGAATAGGTTTTGATAGAACAAAGGCTTCAGGATTTAGAGCAACACTTTTTTTTACACACACCATATACAATGATATATTTCCATAAAAGTGATTTCAATATTCATGTAGATGAATGACATTTTGTTTTTTTGCTACTGTTACTGTGTTCCCTTCAAAAATAATATTGAAAGCAAAATTATTCCAAATAATTTGCACACACTATCCCAATAAACACTTGCATGGCCTCTAGCTGCACTGGAACCAAAATATAAACGAAAATGACTAATTTTAAACATGGAACACAAACAGAATGCATTATGAAAACACATGGAATGTGATTTTTTCCTCCCAATTGTATGATCAACTGTAGCTTGCTCCAAACTTAGTTGCTCATGAATTATATGTTCTGTCTTACCTTTGTAAAATGTTTTGAATGATGGGCAAGTGATGTGTATTTAACCATTGAACGCCTCCTATGACCAGGACTGTTTGGTAATTGTTTTCCAAAGGACGTGACCTGAAACGCGTAAAAAACAATACTTTCAGCAAAGTAATCTTAACAATGTACATTAAAATTGCATGTAATATTTATTTTTTAGGGATGGTTCTCAGCATTAGGTACTGAGATATAATAAATACAGACAGATATTCTCATCTGCCTTTGTATTTATTACCTCTGTAACCACTGGCACAGTGTATGCATTGTATGGTATAGCATGGAGCCATACAAATAAGAATATTCTCAAGTTCAATGCTTTGACCATAGCATCAGCTGCAGAACCTAAAGCTGAGTACAAATCAATGAACTCCAGCAAGGATTTCTACCATCAGAGGAGCAAGGAAAACAGGTAAAAGAGCAGAATTATGACTATCAAATCAGCTGCTCAGCTAACAACTGCAGAATTTGACTGCCCCATTCAAGTCTCAAACAAAGTTTCTCTATATGTTACGATCACAGCTTCTCCACATGTTCCTTCTGCTTTCACCCAAACTTCAACTTTGCTGTCTCAAGTGCCCATCCAGCTCCCTGCATCCACACTCTGTTAAATTTAAAGCTCATCATGTTGTCTCCTATTCTAACTCATCCTGATAGAAGTGTTTCAATTTATAATAGGATTTGGTAAGGTGGATGCCAATAGACTGTTTCCACTTGCTGGTGAGTCCAAAAAGAAGGGGCACAAATATAAGATAACTAGTAAAAGATGTAAAATTGAGTTTAGGAGGATCTTCTTCACACAAAGGGTGGTGAGAGTGATTTGGATGGCTCAACGCCTATGTTTGATAACAAAATGGCAACATAATGCAACATTAGTTTTGCACCAGTAAAACAGTCAAATAGAAAACCAGCGTTTTCAGAACCTTAAGATATGTTGACAGAGACTGAATTCATCTTAAAATAAAGAGTTCACTTATGAGACACGTTACCTGTCTATAAGGTGCTCCAAGGCTTTTTCAAATGTAGGTCTACGATCTAAACTGAGCCAGAACTGGGGATAATAAACATAGCTAGCAAACGTTTTTCCTCCATTTAGATTGTAATAGAATTTCATGTCATGGGCCTTGTCCCATTCCAGAAGAGTTTCATTGACTTTCTCCATAAGGTAATACATCATTCCCCTATTGGTTGAATCTCCAATAAAAAGAGCCTATTGGAGGAAACAAAAGGTGTGAGAATAATCGATACATAAACTGGGAAACCACAGAAACAACGGGGATGTAGAACAACAGTAACAACAAAATTATAGTGTATAGAGCCTTTCAAGTCGGGAGGATGTCCTAAGATGCTGGACAATCAGTGTTTCGGACTCGAACTGGGGGTCGGGATTGGGGAGGATGGAGGTCAGGGGGGAAAGGAGGGTGACCAAAAGCACGGTCGCAGAGGAGGGACTTGAGATGGGTCTTGAAGGAGACAAGGGATGGGTTGAGGCGGAGGGACTGGGGGATGGAGTTCCAAAGGGGGTACAGAGTGGCTGAAGGCCCACCCGCCAGTGGTGGGGCGGGCGAGGCGGGGATGTGAAGCAGGCCGGAGCACTCTGAGTGGAGGGAGTGGGCAGGTTGGTAAGGGGTTAGGAGGTCGCAGAGGTAGGGGTGAGCAAGGCCATGGAATGGTGTTGAAGCTGAGGACCAGGATCTTTATTTGTATCCTCAGAAATGACATTGCTGAGATTCCTATTGACGCTTTAACAACCATGCAATCATCTTACCTCAGAAAGCTGAATATCCCTCTATACCCTGACGATGTATGAATGTTTACATCGTGTATGAAATGACAGCTTCAACAAGTACTTTACAAACATTTCTAACACTTATTATGCAGCAGAATTAAATGAATTGCGAAAGCGAACTGAATTTATTGATCCATGCTTAAAATATTCATTTAACAAGCTAAGATATATGAATTTGCAATGTGTTTTCTTAATAATTAAATTTGCAATCTGGAAAGCAAATCCTTTACTGAATAAACCGGGTTATGGTTAAAGAGGTTATGGTTCAGTTGTTTAATGAAAAACAATTTAGCTAACAAAAAACAAATGGTCAAATAACCCATGTGTTGCTAAGCTTTGGTATCACAAGTGTATAGTTCGGCTTGCAAACCTTTAGGTATAGGATAACACAAAGCCTGGATTGTGTTACTGACTGAGAACATCAAGAGGTTGAGATGCCTTCACAACCCTGGGAGCTAACTCAGCATGTGGCATAAGGCTGTGTTTTACTATTCTGTGGGAAATACATCTCGAACACCAAAGCATTAAAATGCCACGACACCCAAGAATTCACTGCATTATTAACATTTCACTGCATTATCATACTCAATATTCACAACAAATATGGAATGCCCAAGTGGTAGTAATTCCATTCAAACTATTTTTTCTCAAAACGTATTGATTAATTTTTTGAGAAAAGCCAAATGCTTGTTTCAAGCTGTTTATAAAGTGATGGAGACTCAAAAATGTAGTGATAGGTTTGTGCCAGGACTGTATTGTACCTCCCAAACAATCCACTTTGTATTTAAAACACTCATTATTAATGCCCAATTACATTAGGCTTCGATTGTCAGGTACAATTCATAGAATTGTAACCATAGAAGGCCATTCGGCCCATCATGGCTGTGTTGGGTACTTTGTAAGCTCCATACATTTAGACACACCCTTTTCTATTTTATATAAAGTTCTCTTTTGAAAGCTGCTGTGGTTGTGCTTTAATCACTGGTTTAAGTATGACATTCCTTGTCCTAATAAAGCTGTGTGTGTGTGTAAAAAAAGAAACCCCACAGCCAATGTTCAGAATAAACAGACGCCTTAGAAACCATGCATTGGACTTGGATGGATAGACCAGTCACTGGGAAAGGGATTCGACCCACTCGGCTCCTGTTCATCTTTCAAGCCAAAGCCCTTGAGGGTAAGATGACCCGAGTTAGACAAGCAGTGGAGAACTTGCCAGATAGTGTTTGCAGTGGAAAGCTATGCAATTTTAGTGGGTTAAGATCCAGCATATGCAAACTCTGGGGTGCCCAAATCATGAGTCTTGCTACTCTGTGCCTCATACTTTCCGGATTAGGTAAGCAAGACGTGCCCCTCTGGGGAAACAGTGCACATCCATTCCAGACGAATGGGATTGAGAAAATAAAACTCAGAACACTACTTTTGAATGCACCAAGACAACAGAACAAGAGGATGTAAATTTAGGTTCACAAAGAACAATTTCATGATCAAAACCAGGTTTCCTTGTCCTAATAATCAAGGTAATTAATGGCTGCAACAGATTACATGGAAGATGGTTGAGGCCAGACTGCTGGACCCATTTTTAAAAAGAAATGCTTGGTGCTGTCATGAGAAGATGGTCGGATAGGTATTCTGGAAGGACGAGTTCAAATAGGCTTTCTTCATCCAAACCTCACTTGTAATTGTGTAGTTTGCTTTGAATATTTTTAAGCATGGGGATGGGTTTCTGAAATGTGTTAGACACCAGCTGACCCTCAAAAAATAGAAGAGATCTGGAACATTTCCTAGCACTTTATATTTTGCATTTATTTGGGGTCGTTTCAGCAGATTTTTTTTATTTTTCCATATTGGAAAAAATCTCTCGGATGTTTATATTGCATTGGTATAAATTCCTGCCAAACATTATTATGTGGCATGAGCTAAGAACAGGCAACGTTTAGACTAATCAACTGTTAAGTTCATTTCACTTTTGGCAACAAATTAAGGTAGCATGTTTCCTGAAGGTAACAATGTCAGCCAAATGTGCGTGTGTATATGTGTATGTGAGTATGTGTGTGTGTGTATATATATGTGTGTACATCAAATGCAAAAATTATTATTATTATCACCAAACAATTCACAAAATTAGTTTTATGTCCATTACCAGGTGACAATCAAATGGAACTGCATTCTATTGTCCTCATGCGGTCTTCAGTCAGCATAAAGTAGAACTACTATCTTATATGCCCCTTAAGAACGCATGTCAAAGCAATGAAAGAGGAAAACATGACTAACAGAGTGTATTAAATGTAAAAGCAGCAGAACACTGCACTATGAATGCCAATTATTATGTGGTTGCCAAACCAATATAATATTTTTTCTTATAAACTTAAATTGACTTAATCGCTCTCCACGTTTCTTCTGAGGTTAAGTGAATATCATCTCATCAGATTTCCATGAAATTGTTTCATATTCGGTTTTACATTTCAGTTATTCTTTGAGTAGAATTTTAGTTATTGCTTTTTTCTGCAGTTATATTTCCTACCCGTTATTATTTCTTTCTCCCTTGCTTACACTGCAAATAAAATAACAACCCACTTTAGCATGGTTAGCTTTGTAAATTTGAAAATGTGCTGCGACTTAAGAAATCTAAAGAGTTAAGTTTCTACTTTTGTAATCACTTAAATTTCTTAATTGTTGATTTTATTTTTTTCTTTTGAACTACTTTTGCGAATTTGTGTCATAGTATAACCTTCTCCACATAGATTAGGTACAAAAAATGCAATAAGAATAATTCGTAAAATATTTCAGTTGTAAGCAACAACTTGCATTTATATAGAGTCCTTCACATGGGGTAGTGTCCTAGAGCACTTGACAGTGCCAGAGTCTGACATCGAACGTGGGGGAGAGGGAGGGGGGAGGTGAGCCGAAAGCACAATCAAAAAGGTCTTTAGGTGGGATTTGGAATTGGGAAGGGAGGGGGCAAAGTGGAAGGTTTCAGGGAGAGAGCTCCAGAGTTTCAGGGCATAGGGGTTGAAAGTGCAACCATCGATGGTAGAGCGGAGGAGATGAGGGACAAACAGGATGCTGGAGGCAGCGGGTGGTGGAATGAGGGGTAAGCAGATTGAATAGGTAGGGAGGTGCAAGGTCAAGAAGAGATTTGAAAACGAGTGAGAGGATCTTGAAATCAATCCAACAATCATATTGGGTTGATACATTCCTGTGTGAGTATTTATTAAACCCTTGCTTCTAATTTTGAGCTTGATTTATCTCCCTTCATAAGCTGCGCTCAGCCATTTAGCCTTCTTTAGCTCAGAAAATGGGACATTTTTGTCCAGCAACGTTTTCTTAATTGACAATAATCTTGCTGTATGAATAACACAACAGGAGATTTTACATTCTACTTTCCATTTCTTCCTGTGGTGAGGTAGTCTTCATTGAATGCCATTGCCTCCTGTGAATATCTTGACAGAGATCTTGAACAGATTGCAATCAGAAACACAGATACAAATCTACCTCTTACCATTATGCCGTGGAGGCTGTTATTATAGCAACAAGATGTGCCATTAAGCTTTTAAACGTATAATTTTCTTTTAGGAGGTTTCAGTTCATATTCACTGTGTACAACAAAATGTTGCTGGTAGCTTTGGCACACAATATATGTTGGCAGACAGTATAGCCTGCGGTATATTACTATTGAGTATCATTCGCTATTGGGTAATAAACTCTCAAGTGCCAAGCAGCTAAAGCTACAAGGAAGCCAAATCCTTACCCTTTTTCCTTTCATGCACTGCTGTAGTTGTGACCTAGTCAGTGCTAGGTGATGACAGTTGTGTGGTTGCCACCTTGCTTTCTGCCAGTCACAAGTCTGGTTGTCAAAACAGCTCAAACAAGGGACAACCCACTGTCCTAAAACAACAGAAGAGACTCAGTAATCAAGATTCAAACAATTTTGGAATATATGTTGATAGCATTGGAATAATCAGTGAAGCATTTCAGAAACACAATTGAAATGTTTCATTTCACAACAGCTAATTTGCCCACAGCAATGTCCTACAAAATGAAGTGAATGACCAATTCTATCTGGGTTGCTGACCAGGACACCAGGAGAAGCATCCATTTGAACTAATAGATGGGACCATGGTTTAACATCTCATCCAAAGGACGGTACCTCTGACAATGCAGAATCCCCCCAGCACTGCATTAGAGTGCTAGCTGAGACTGTGACTTCAAAGTCCTGACGTAGGCTGGTATTGGTCCATAAATACAGTACACACTCAACCAATTTCCTGAAATTTACCAAGCAACTTTCTATGTTTTCTGACCATTCCCTGGATTATTGACACTCCTCGAATGTGTTCAGTACGGGGAGGTGCCATTGTGTTCAAAGCACTACCACTGTACATTCTCTAGTTTCAGTTCTCTTTTTTAAACCCCTAATACAACAAGGATCAAATTACTGAAATGTATTCCAGATCAGCTAATTTATTCCAACTCTCCTGCACCCCCCACCCCAACACACACACACATAGATCTATGTTAGTAAACTTCAAAAGACAATTATTCTATATTCATATCAGAGGGAAAATGTACCTGAATTTTCTCTCTTTAAATACTTAACACTTTCTTTAATTACATAACAAAATGCAAAATACACAGTTACTACACTCTACAGTAAATCCTTTGCCTTTTTTAAAAATATTTCAATGTCGTGATAAGGTCCTATGTCAATGCAAGGATTATTATTATGATGTCAATCAATAATTCAGGGCACATAGGGACCAATTTATATATCTCCATAATACTCGAGGAAATCAGAGAGAACATGGCAGGAATAGGGCTAACATCTGTGCAAGCGTTCCATAAATACACATGCTTGCGGGCAGAACATTTTAGGCCACTGTTTAAAAAAAACAGTATGGCATGAATCTATGCTTAACTTGCTGAACTCATTTAAGAAACAGCTTGATGCTGTATTGTGGTAGGATTGGTAATCTGTAAGAATGAGAACAAATGGACCAGAAGGCTGTTCTTCAAACCAACCTCCCATGAACTATGGACTTGTAAGCCAAATATTAGTCGAGGAAAAACGTTCGAGAGCATTCAGTAGAATGCTACTAATGTTCATATGAAGAACTCAAAGACAATAAGTAAAAGTCAGGATATATTTAAAAAATAGAGATGCTGGCTCACAAATCTACTCTTCCTTTCTGTTGGTAACTAAACAGAATTGCTGTTGCTTCATCCAGTGAATCTGACCTTACGTGGACTTATTCCTCTGAAAGAGATACAGTGGCCCAGTATGATGGTTTTGTGCTTCATAAAGGAATGCGTGAAAGTAGTAAAATAAGCTATGTTTGTTTTCTAGGAATAATGTGTTTTCCTGATGTGACTGGGGAGGTGGAATAGGAAGAAACTGATGGACCTTGAAAGTCTATAAATAATCTATTGTGGCTCCCTGTCAATCTTTGGCTATAAATGACAGCACTGACCACATGGTTCAGGCTGCTGAAGACAATGCAGTTAGATTTCAAGGGGCTCAGCTCCATTCCAACTGTTCAACAGCAGGTTACTTTGTCACAGAGCCAATGGGAAAACATCAATAAATGTAAACAGCTGACAATGCCGTTGCAACATCCGTTGTGCTTTCAAATGTTTACTGACTTGAAGTGTTACTGCAGCCTTCTGGTGATGACCTAATGACTTTCATAAGATCAAAATTCAGCCTAAAGGTGAAATCCTCACTGAAAGGTCGCTAGTTTTTACAGTTGTAACCCAGCCGAGTACAGTCTATACAGCTGTCACAACCAGTCTGCAAGAAAAATGATAATAATAATAATCCTTGCATTTGATGGACTAAGTTTGTAAGAATAAAAATCTTTGTGGTCTCCACAATGACTTGTTTGACCACTCAATAACAATGGCTGAAGACAGCAGCTACAGGTGAAGGTTTTTTTGTAGCTGACTTTTTCTTATACAAAGAAGTTTACCACTTCCACTTTAAAAGGTATTTGCTGTGAGCTTGCAAAACCTCTACTGTAAATCGTTACCTTGTTATACTTTCCTATTCAACTCAATGAAAATAAAGTCAAGACAGCAGGGTAGCAAGTATCGCGACTAAGCAGTCTATTTGATATTGGTAGACACTACACGCAACCTGGTTACAGATGCTTCTTGTGGAGAAATAAGTAAGGGACAGATGGGGCACACATTGTGCACACATTAAACTGATTATTTTTCAGGCTTTAAGCTTTAACTTCCTAAAATTGTGAAGAAGGATACTGCCAAAGAGTGATTCATGCTAGGATTTGCGACAAAACGTGCATCAGAAACACATTCCCAACAATGAAGTCCAGCTTGATTTCTGCAATGGGGTTGGATGCAAAAATCAGGCTGGCCTCCAAAGTGGGGATTTGATAGTTATGTGTATGTATGAGCAAGGTATCCAGATCACAACTTTATGGAGCTGCACTGTGAACTGACAGCCTGAGGTGATGAAATCCAATCCAGTTCAAGTACAAGATTATAGAGAGAAACAGAGAGAAAGAGAGAGAGGCACACACACACACACAGATAGAAAGACAGGTATATACATAAAAATGCATAGAGACAGTCAGTGAGAGAGAATGAGAGAGACAAAAGACACACACACAAATTATTCATATTGTTTTCATAACACAGTGGGTCCATTTAGTGCAGAATTTGGGCTCCTTCAGTCTGTAATCTCTACACAACACACTCTGGCTCAATCTATGCAGCACTCTCACCAGGAGATTGTGGATTCAAGCCCCAAATCAGAACTTTGAGCTCATAGTCTAGGCTGACACTCAAGTGCAATGCTGCTGGAGGCTTATATTGTCAGAGATCCTGTCCTTCAGAAGAGATATTTATCCTTGGCCAACAATCCCCCAGATAAAATTGGCAATTCACTTTAAGGTTGTTTGTGGGACATTGCTGTGTGCAAATTGGCTGCTCCTTTTACCTACACAGTCAACAATATAGTAAATTCGGTGAACCTCTTTGAGACATTTTAACTAGGTCATAAGATGCTGTGTCAAATTCAAGGATTATTATTACAATATCAAAATAAATTACCGAACAGTTCAGTCCTTATTTTTTGCAAGCCAAACCCCTAACTGGTAGGATGGTCCTAGCTGAACAAGTAGTGGAAAGATTGGCAGACAGTGCTTTCAATGGCAAACTATGTTGTTTTAAATTCTAGAATTTAGATTTAAATTCTAACAGTACTCCAACACACACTCTGAGGTGCCCAAGCCTTGCCAACCTATGCCTAATACTTTGAATTAGGTAAGCAGGGTACATGCCTCCCAGAAGAGAGTGTGCATTCCATTGAAGTTACAGGGAATTTTCCTTGTGTAAGTGGCATACATGTGGAATTCACAGTCAGGTTTGGATACTTTTAAGCATTAAGATAGCTTTCCACGTGTGTCAGACACCCGGCTAACCAAAAAAAAAGTCATTTTGGTATTGTTAACACAGCAGCAGACTTTATTTTAAAGAGCTTTAAGACACACCAAAAGTATTTTTAGTTTGCCTCTCCCCTTTTTTTGTTCTCAGAGTTTATATCTTTCAGTCAACAGACATAGAATTGCTACTTGCATGATCTTGTGCTCACTAATTGACTTTGGATGATGAGCCTCTGCTTCTCTGAGAAATAGTAAGGAACGATTCTTCCTTCTACCTTCATCTTTACACTAAACTATTGTCTTCTATACACTAGAATAGGTACAAACAGCACAAAAGAGAGTTTTAAAAAGGTTTGTCTTTGAAGTTGGAACATTATTTTTTTGTGTGTGAGATTTTTGACCCTTGGGAATTTTGCAGCAGACATTTTTTTGCTTGAATAATAACATATTAAGCTACATAAACTGCTTAGATCCTTCACATAATTAGCGAGGCCGTGTTAACTATACTTAACCCAGACTACCCGTTCAGTGTTTTAATGGCTATTCAATTCATAAATCATCAAAAATTTTAAAGAGTAAAACAACCTAACACTTCTTTGATCTCAAACAACAAAGAACCACTCTGTGTGAGGTGGTGTCCCGAAAACTGTGAACTCTTCAGACATAATTCCCAGTGTGATTCAGTGATTAGCCCTCTTGCCTTCAGGCAATTGCTGTGGGACTAAAATCTAGACTCGAGCTGTTATTGTAGGATTTGTTTGAACCGTGAATTGCAAATGTGTTACCTTGTTCTAATTAAAACCGAAAGTTTTCCATGCTACTGTGCTAGCCACCACGACTGAAATCAGGGCACCTGTGAAATGCAACTCAGCTCAGCAATCTATGTACTTTATTATGCTTTCCCCTATGACTGAGGACTGAGGGGGGGTGGGGGAGGGGGGCTGAAAGTGTACTTTATTATGTTTTCCCCTATGACTGAGGACTGAGAGGGGTTGGGGGAGGGGGCTATTAATCAGAGTGTTTGTCATTACCAGCACACTGCAGCGGAGTGGCTCCCAAACAGGTTACAGTATATGAGTAATTTGAGACAGGACATATAGTAAGTGCAGTATGTTTGGAAGAACCAGACAACTTTGGATCTAAGGTTCCCAAAGCTTTCCACTCTGTTGTAGACTAATCCATGCAGAATTAATTGCTATCAACAACTCCATTATTGTAGCACACGACTACCAGGATGGTAGAAGGCAAACAAGATGGACCTTGGTCTTTTTTTGTCTGGCAATTCCTAGAATTGCTGAAGACCTGGAAACAGGTTTTCCATACAGTTAATGTATTTGCTTTTAAAATCTGTAATTTGTAGTGAGTATTTTGGAATGCAGTGAGAGGAAAACAAGATGTTGATTGAAAAACAAAGGGGATTTATACTCAATGTAGCAACATGCATAGTAAATTTTGATAACTGAATAAAAATCAAGCCTTTCTTTAATACTTAAGAGAAAAAAAACCAAATAATGAAATACGGTTAAGGAAATTGCTTCTTATTACACTGAGTGGAGTTATGAAAAAAGTAAGCAAAGAATGGAGGAATTAAGCAGTAATTCTGTTTGTTATCTACACCTTGGATGGTCCAGACAAATGGAGAAGTACCTCTGCGATATACTAATGATACTGTTTTAATCCATCGTGGAATTTCAAAGTGTGTTTTCTACAATTGATCTGATCGTTGGGAGGGTGAACAGCCATGGATGGTAGATTTTCTGGTGCAAACCCATTTTTGGAATAAAAACATACTTTGACCTAATCTGTATATTTAGAACAGATGGTGTTTCTGCCACAGACTTCTTTTGTGCCATAAAGAGTTTGCCTCTTGGCGTCCTATGCAAGCCAAAATAGATGCACAAAGAAAGAACAATACATTTGTATCTCGGCTGTAATCTATTATTATCTCTTATTGTAAAAATTGTATTATAAATATTGTATAGTATCTCTTATTATAAAAAAAGTTATAATCAATCACTAATTGGTTTGTCAACAGCAAACATAAACTGTGTTGTAATGGCACATTTAAAGTAATTTTTAAGGAGTCTCAAGAGATTTGTGCAGGCAACATCAAAGTTAACTAAAATGTATTAAGGTTACACAATAGACAAAATCCAAAGGTATAGGAGCAGCTCTCATTTTTCATATGAAGCTCTCCTCCACATACCATGTGCAATCACTTGAATACACTACAGCCCACTAGGAAAGTTATTAGCATGCCTTTCACTTTAAGAGCACATTGTGTGACCTTCCACTGTACTGCACCGCACGGATGCACCCTGTATCATTTATCTTCAGCTTCTTTCGAGAGTTGGAGGCCAAATCAGCACAATTGCCAATTAAACAAAGAAGGCTACTTATTTCCACTTAAACATAACAAATTTGCTGATTAACATATTTGCCAATTGAAACATAGGAAACAATTTCCCCCTCTCAATCATGCTGAGCCAACTGAAAAAAATAAAGAAAGACTCAGTCAATTTAAAATATTATTTTGCAAATGCGTGAATATATATTTTTCGTTTTATTAATGACAGAGCAAGTTCTCAGCCTTGATTTTCCTTCTTATGGGATTTGGTCGCAGTCTTCAATTTAAACTTTCTTAGGATTTGGTTGAACAGAAATAATCTTGGTACATTGGCTGTGTTCCTTATAGGAAAAAGTTGAGACATGTTAGTGTGTCTGTCATAAGTTCTGTCTACTGAGTGGCTGCCTGACTTGGGTGGGCCAGGATGGAATGACAATTTGTTTTGAGGAGATGGGATCCCAATTTGAGAATGGAAAGCCAAATGGCAAAGTGAAAGTAAATTTCCCAAAACGTCATGAATAAAGTATTATTTAAGACATTCCTTTGCAAATTCATATCAATGGGCAACTGTCCTAAACCTGCCCTTGAAACCTGTGAACCTGTGCTGGAGTGTGTCTGAAAAGTTTAATTTATTGGATTAAAGATCTCAGGTTTGTCCTACTCTGCTGAAACATCTTGTCACAGAAATGAAGAGACCTAGTTATATTGCCTTGTGGGAATATAATTGAATAAACTAATGTGGCAATGTGGGCCACATCCTGTTAATTTTGTTGATTGTTGCCTAACTCTGTTTGGACACAGTAAGCAACAAGTCAACTGTTACCTGGAGGTATCTTTCAACATGGATCTCCCCAAGGTAAAAATATGGATTCAAAACCATGTTCCTGGATCTATACCAGGAAACTGCCATAAAAGTCAGTTTCCTTTTTCTTATAAACTTGCAAGTGGCCAGCCAGCTGTCTCGGAGAAATTGGAAGCTGCAGCAGTAAGGTAAGTGAAGGTAAGGGCTTATGGGTGGAATGAATTAAAGAATTAGTAACAAACTTGCAATATTTCTTAACTCGATAATCCATTAATCACAAGGAACGCATTAAGGAACAACGCAAATTGTGTCCCTATACTTGTAATGTCGTTCCGTACTTTCATAGAGCAGAGTTCAAATCCAGTCCAAGGAATGAAAATAAAGCCCCTTCTTTCACCGAACATTGAAATGGGAATCAAATTCTGGCAATTTCAATCTGGTGTTTAGTGCTGTCAAGAACTTCCCTTCATCTTTTATATACATTTCAACTTGGGTCTGTTAATACTTATTTCATTTGGATCTTCCTTTAACAGGATATAAAGGCAGAGTCTACTGTCAACTTCTTTGTGTATGATATACATACTCCTGCAGAGAAGAAAGACACTGAGGGAACAGTTTAAATGATATATAATCATACATTTTATCTGCGCTTTACAACACTCTACAGGGATTTCCTGCTGACTCCATTTTTATGAAAACAGTCTCGACCACATAGTGATGATCACCAACCTTTGGCATCCCCCGTCTTACAGACTGGAAGCTGCGTCTGAGTAACTGCTGAGAAGTAACTGCTCAACACTGGCTGCAGGCCACAAGACTCGTCAGGCTGGATTATCAATCCACAGTCCTGTATGGAGGAGAAAATGATTGGCATGTCATTTTTATGCAATACAAAAAAAATGTAAGTAATCGACTCAATAGTTCTAGCAATGTGAAGTAATGTTCACTCCCAACTGGAGGGTTCAAGTTTTAATGTGAACCATGAATATCTGTCTAACGTGTCCACTCTCAGTGGATGGATTTCATCTTAGTGCAGTTGAGCTGCTGGACAGAACACTGGACATCAGCAGTGCACTTCATCTTGGACAGGAACCGTTTCTTTTTCTAGAAAGATGCAGTTCTATTCTGCAAACAATGCTCCATTTACCTGCCTTTTTCAGGGTACTATTAAAGATGTACAGAAAGCACGGATTGAGAAATCATTTAGTTCTACAAACCTATTTCTTTCACGGGGCACACTCTCCAAAGGCAGTAAGGCAGAACTACAGAATATCTGATCTATAATAAAAATCCTTGCATCTGATATAGCGCTTTTCACATCTTTTAGACGTCTCAAAGCGCTTCACAGAATATACTGTAAAGTGAATTGACTGTATATTTGTGGGTGAAATGCGGCAGCCAATTGAGCACAGCAGTGTCCCACAGTCATGGTTGAAAATGACCAATTTATTATTGTTTTTGTTTTTGGAGGGATTATTATTAGGCGTGTGGAGTAAGGAAACTTGCCCAAGGTTTCACCCTGCCTGGAATTGAACCCAGGTGTCTCGCTTGCAAGGCGAGTGCTCTAACCATTGAGCTACAGGACTCCACCTCATATCCCTATATAAATAAAGATGGTAGGCTACAGAGAAAGAACCAGCATTTTTTTTAAGAAGAAAACTTCAGCGCATTGAAATGTCTCAAAGTACTTCACAAAAGTGTACTGATGCAGTCCAAAAGCTTAAAAAGTTTGAATTCTTAAATAAAACAATAATATTAATAATCCTTACATTTGATATAGCACCTTTCATGTTGGGAGGATGTCTCAAAGCGCTTCACAGGAGTTATTGTAAAGTGCAGTGGCTGTGTATTTGAGAAAAGAGACAGAAGTTTCTCCCCACTGTCCTGGCCAACAATTACTTTGGGTGATTTACTTTTGGTGATATCACAACATTGTTTAAAATGACAAAGTTTGGTAAGTGTTGAAATCTCTCATGTCTGAACTCTGCAATTTGAAGTAATATGATTTATACTCTCGAAAGCCATGACTTGTTTAATTAGAATAAACCTTAAAAGGCTCGGTTCTGATTTACAGTAAAATCCCCGAAGAAATGTATTTCATGATTAAATCCAATAACATCATCTTAAAATAAACTCAACAGTGTATATCTGTGCTTATGCCTCTGTTATTCCATAATCGATTTTGTAGATATTCCCTTTTCATCGCAACGCAAACGCCTACAGCCTATTTTTACCCTACTTTCAAAAATGAAGTGAATAGAAATAGTCACTGTGAAGAGGAAGATGGTCACATTGATTTGTTTGTTCACTTCTCATCTTCAGTGTGAATGATAGTTTGCAAACATATGGAAGACAGCTAGACGTTTCATCTCTGTGCAAAGGCAACAGGGATGTCATGGCATTTCAGTACCTGTTGATGACATGACAAATCCACAAGCTGTTAACAAAACCAATAATGTAAGTCTTAGTGGGATGGTTAATGTGTCCATCCTGACCCCCAGCAATAACTGTTCCTCTTTTATATTTATCTATGTACATTAGGAACCTCTTTGATCAGAAGAGATTAATATGGTGTGAAAACAGAATGCATTCAGATGACCAAAAAAACATGTTGTATAGTTTGCATTCTCATATAAAAATATTTTTCTTGTCCATTTCTGAATCTGCATTTTTCTTTTGTGAATTTATTACAAATGGGTATTATTTTAGAAGGATCACAGAAGGCATTACAATCTCAAAGTCCTGAAAAGTGTTCCGTTTAGGTTTTTTTTAAAAAATTAAGTTTTTATTTAAGATGGAAACATAATATTTTTTGGTACAGGAGGCCATCTGACCCATTAAGTCTCATTTCTTATTATTTCTTATTAATCCTTGAATAGACTAATATGAGGCTGAGGGTGACTTGGTGTTGGACACATAGACTATGCAGTGCACAAGTATGAACAAGAAAATCCCTGTTAAGTTGTCTTGTTGCACTTTGTTGACAGCAATCGCAGAATATTCAGGAATTTCATGCTGCCTTGTGAAGCCCAGTGCAAATTGTTGGGCTGCAAAGCAGGAACTTTCTGATGTTAGTGTTAGCTTTGAGTAATTCCTTCAAATAAATGCATCAAGCTCCGTCCTCCAGACTCCCAAATGGACATTGCAATCTGACACAATTGATTCACAGTGTGATTCATCTTGTTATATTTGTCTGACCTATCTACATATCACTAAACAGAAGAGACATTGTGCCAGGGATAAATTCAAACCTGCTACTGAAGTCTGGCCAGCTACATGTTTCATATCATCTTTGAGTCTCAGCAGTTAAAGAAGTCAGAAAATTGATACATTTCAATCAATATTTATATTGGCAAAGATCCTGTTTGATTTAAAGATCACGAAAATTCTAGTCATTTTGCCAGCGATCTAATGTTTAATAATTATGGGGTGAAGAATGATCCTGTTTAAGTGCAGCCCATTTCCCAAGGAAAGACGTTTGCTTTTTAATGATTTATTGCTTTTACAAAAATGATGTGCTTCTGACTCCATTTCAGTTTGTGGCATTCATTTTAATTTCCTCAGTTCCTTGCAAAGAAAAATGTTTTAAAAATGTTTCAACCTTTCTGTCTTTTAAACTGATTGGCTCTTCGGTTAAATGTGAGATTGCATGTAGGAAACCTAATATTACCATTTTGCTAGCATTACTTGTCTTACCTGGAAATGAGATAACAGATAATGTAAGGATTTTAAGATTTAACGTTTGTATTTTAAGTACAGTTTGTAGACTATGTTTTTAAGTAGTTTAAAAAAAACACAAATTACAGTACATTAATATTTATTTTAAACCCCAAGTGTTCACAAATACACCAACTTTAAAATAAATTTCCTGCATTGTAATTCGTGTTGACATTTGTGTGGTTCATTTTTTTTAAAAAAAAGTTAAAAACAGAGTCTACGTACTTAAAACACAAATTCTAAAACTTAAATCCTTACATCATCTGTTATCTGATTTCCAGGTAAGATGAATAAATGCTATGAATGCCACATGTTCACTGCTGATATAGCCCGATGCCAATTATTTAAAACATAACAAATATTAAAATTGTAACAATTCTCTTCGATCCTATGTTGTGCTCATGCTGCTCTACTCCTGATTGCTCAGCCCTCGGCTCTTCTCTTCTCACCTCTCCTCCATGCCTCTCGGCTCCGCTTCTCTACCCCCCCCCCCCCACTCTTTGGGCACTATTGTTTCCACTGGTCAACTCTCGACTTTTTTTAAAAAACAGTTAAAATTGAACACAAAAATGTTTGTTTCTTTAACCTGGCACTGCAGTCCTTCCGATGTTTAACACTGCTTTCCACGAGTGGTGAAAAGCAAAACAGACATACAGACAGAACCACCGTGGGTAGGATGAGCAGGAACAGAGAAAGTACCATCAGAAGGAGAAATTTGCTTCCCCAAAATATTGTTGCAAACTTCAGAATTCTGTGTAATAAATAGTGAATTTGACTTATTTTGTTACAGTCACTGGGAAACTGCAGCCTGGTTATTGTCACTACGATAAATGGGGTAAAGCTGAAAGAACATAACTACTCATTTATGGAGAGAAGGAAATTAACCGAACAATTACTCATGAGATTAGTGACCTGGAACTTGAGAAGGATAGCAGTAGCCACTTCTTGGGCAGAGACTTGTACATGCAATTGAAATGCAATTACAGATTATAAGACTTTCCTCATAAATTAGATTCAAAGTACTTTCTTGCCATTTTAGGATCTACTGCATCTAATGCATCTGAAACTAGTTTTACTTGTACTGGGAGAATGCAAGAAAGGAGCAAACATCTGGAACTCCCTCTTGCCCTCGGGAACCATTTTGAAGATCTTTGTGATCTTGTCCTCTGGTCAAATTAGAATCTTCTTTGATGCCCATGCATCTGAATGATACAATCATTTATTTTTTCCCTGGCAATCCTGTGGTGTTTGATAGACTTTTGCTACATTAGCTTTTTTGCTATTAGTGCCGATGGGCTGAACCTTCATTTGGGTGTTGGTGAATTTATCGATCTTTAAATAAACATATACAGAAAGTAACGATTCTGGCCCCGAGAAATGTAGCCTCTGTGTCTTTGTGATCTCCATTTTGCACTTTTATTGCCAGCAGTGTACAGTACGATGCCCTAATCATTGCCGTTCTCCTACACAACAATAACCCTTACATTTGCTATTGCACCTTTCACGTTAGGGGGACGTCTCAAAGCACTTCACACGATATACTGTTAAGTGTAGTCACTGTGTTATGTGTAGACAAACAGCAGCCTATTTGCGCACAGCAATGTCCCACAAACAGCCATGAAGTGAAATCATACTTTTTATATTGTATATTTCATAAGTTTGCACAAGTCTTAACTCACAAAATAAAATAATTGCAGAATGCATGAAACACTCTTTTGTTAACATTGGAAAAATTATCCCAAATTAATCTGGAATACTAAGGCTTTCACAGAAAAGGGATCCATACAATATATATGTATAAATATAACAGGATAACATGTTGTCAATTACTCAACAGCTTACAGTACTTGTTTTAAAGCTTATGTTTCTGTTGCAGGATAACACTGAAAACCTTGATTTTTTTTTCAGGTCCTCAGAACATATTGTGTTTTACATTTGATATAGCATCTTTCACTCCGTGGGGCGGTGGGGGTGTGTGTGTGTGGTGTGGAGGGAATATCTCAAAGCGCTTCCCAGAATTTACGGTAAAGTGTAGTCACTGTGTATTTGGTAGGCGAATGCAACAGCCAATGTCTCACAAGCAGCTATGAAGTGAATAACCAAATTTGTGCTACTACATTTGAATGCAACAAAGACGTTCACAGGAGGTAAAAAAATTGAAACCAAAGCATGCAATCTTTCATTTTCAACTTCACTCAGAAATATTTTCTACAACGGTGGCCTCAAAAAATAGAGGTAGCACTGAGGTATCACACAAGCGGTAACCCAATAAACTCAATTATGTTTAATCAAACTTCAAGGTTCAGGTAGAGAAACATGAGGTTATGCATTACACAACTGTAGTACCCCCTGCATACCAACCTATCCTAACCACAACGCTAACTCCATTTCCATAAGAAATGTTAATAAAAATATTAACTGAAGATCCCTTTTCATTTCTCTTTTAAGAAACAAAATGTAAAATTAAGAATCATATAAAATCATGCTATACAAAAATAAAAATAATAATCATTGTTACATTTAATATGTAGCCTTTCAAGTCTGTAAGATGTCTCATAGCGCTTCACAGGATTTAATAATCCTTGCATTCTACCTTATGCCGTCGAGACCTTTCAACAACAACACTAACTTGGATTTATATAGCCGGACAGCATCTCAAAGGGCTTCACAGAATATTCTGGATTGACTGTGTATTTTGTGGTAAAAACACAGCAGCCCCGCACACAGCCATGAAGTATGAATTGTAGTGACTGTGTATAGTGTAGGCAAACAACATAGCCAATTTGCACTCAGTAATGACACGAACAGCCATGAAGTGAATGACCAATTTTTATTTGGGGAATTGTTGGTCAGGACATTTGAAGCAACTACCTTTTCCTCTCAAATATTGCCAAGGGATCTTTACTGCCCACCTGAACAGGCTGATGGGACCTTGATTTAACATCTCATTCGAAGGAAGGCACCTTCAACAATGACTGCACGCCCCCATGACTCCATTGGATTCGCAGCATGTATAACTTTATTATGAGTTCAAAGCTCTGACGTAGGGCTTAAACCCACAACCTTCTGACTCAAAGAGCAATTCAGTCCGGCTTGTAATTGAATTTTCCTCAAATACATGTCAGTTGTTTGTCCATCAGTAGCCACGAGATTTGCTTAAATTGCTCATTATCAAATAAACAGGAAAGAATGATTTTTTTTGTGTTCCTCTTTCGGTCTTTTACATTTACATTATGAACAATGAGATATCGAAAATACCTCTGGTCCTGAGAATTTCAGATATATCAAGCTCACTGTAACAACTTAAACAAACTAATTTCATTTAACAAGCACTTCCTTTTGAAAGCATAACAATGCACATAAACAATTAACATAAATAAACAATTTATTGTTAATAAGCAATTAACATAAACCCACAATAAATAAACAAACAAACAAATAAATAAACAATTAAATTTATTAACATAAATGGGTTCATTGTTAATCTGTTATTATTACAAATCTAAAAAAAATAGAATAACAATTGAATATCTTCTACCCCACCCTCCTTCCTCTGCCTGGAAAAAAATTGACATTCAAGGAATTTATTTCCTTAAAACCTGAGCCTGTAAAATCTTAAATTGAGGTAATCAACCAGCAGAGATCCCAATACAGATACAGTGTACTGCAGCTGGAGCATCATATGTCTAGCGGGGTCTGATGGAGCAAGACCAATGGGGTCGAATGGCCTGTTTCCGTGCTGTACAATTCACGTAAATATTATACATCCAGCACACAGCAGTAAACTTCTTCAGGGCTGGATAGAACAAAAGAGCTGCACATATCTGGAAACGCCAAATATTTTACAGCACATCCCAAGGAATGTATAGAATACTTTTATTGGACCATGGATGTCACCATAAGTAGAATCAATTTTTACAAAGTTGCCAGCAAACTACGCACACATGACCTTCACACAAAGTATCTCAATGCTGGATTACAAGATTAATGTAATTTACAGCCGCATATGTTACCAATTGACAGTATTGCTGTTAGATTTAATGATAATGATGATACCTACATCCATTTGAGTGGGATATTTTATTTCTCTTTACACAAACGGCACTATGGCAGAATGCCAAAAGTCATGTTACACAGTTGCCTAGGGAAAGAATACAATACAAAATGACACTTGTATAGCACCTTTCACCTTGGTGGTGGGGGGCGAGGGTGTTGGGATAAGGGAGGGTAGAAGTAGGGAGGGTAGTCGAAGGCAGAGTCGAAAAGGAGAGTCTTGTGACGTGAAGGAAGGAGAGAGTGAGAATGTGAAAACAGTACAGTAATAAAACTATTGAACAATATTATTGGAGTCCTGTAGCTTAGTAGTTAGAGCACTTGTATCGCAAGCGAGAGGACCTGGGTTTGATTCCCGACAGGGGCTAACTTTAGACAAATTTCCATATTCCACACACCTCTGTTTACCTAGCAGTAAGTAGGAACCTGGTTGTTAGTTGATTGGCGGATCGCTTTTCCGGGGATAATAATTCCTTGAAAAATAATAATAATTTGGTCACTCAATCCATGACTGTTTGTGGGGCACTGCTGTGCGCAATTGACTGCCATGTTTTGCCCACAAAATACACAGTTAATTCACTTTACAGTGTATTTTGAGAGGCGCTTTGAGACATCTCAAAGAAGTGATCAAGTGCTATATCAAATGCAAGGATTATTATTGTAACAACAACTTGCATAGTTCAGCACCCTTCACGTGGGGTAATGTCTCAGAGCGTTTATTGTAATAATAACTAATACCACAAAAACAACTGTAAATAAAAACAAACTGAAAAAATTGCTGACACAAAAAATATTTTTATTTTCTGTTTCTCCTCTATAATTTGAGGTTTTTTTTAGTAAGACTATTTTCCAGCTCTTGTTCCTCAAAATGTGTAAATTGGTGTATAATATGTCATATTATGAAATGAAGCGTCTTTTCTACATAACTGTAATTATCACCCTCTGCAAAACGAGCAATACAATGAATTAATTCTGCACATTGAATAAATGTCATTCATTTGCAATAGTCTATGTGCAAATGACCAGCACAGTTTATAACATATCCATCACTCAAATACTATATTTGGAAATATCTTGATACAATATATAATATTTTTCGTTCAAGCCATCACTGAAGTGACTTTCCGGTTTATGAATCAGCTTTTTTAATGGGCAACGTTTTCGAACTCCTGGATGTTTTACCAGGGCCGAATACCAGCAATACATGTTGTAGCCACCTGTTGCTGATTACAATCCTCAAATGTTTGCAATAGATAGATCTATGCAGGAATCCTGTACAAAGTCCTGAATGAAAGATGGACTGCGCATCATTCTCAGTTTCTATGACTTTCTAACACTATCTGAGCTAGTGAGCGGTCCCATATCTGTTCTTGTGTCCCAGATGAAGGCCACTCATTCCAGCCAAGGGTTGGTTTTGCCTTGATTTACTGTGCAATGTTTTGAGAAACTCTTTGCTGTGGAGGTGCAGCTCTGTATTGATACAGAACACTCTGGGCAAACGATAAGAGAGAAAGTCCAACAAAAACACATTAAAGCACAATTGAATTTTTGTATTTTTTTACAATCAGGCAATTTCAAAGTGGGTGTGATTGTTTTTTATATATCAGAGATTATCTGACCCCTCACGAATCAGGTTATTTTGCCACAGGGATGGTTTCAAAGATGGCCTGCTTGATCTAGAATTAATTGAAGTGCTTTGAGACATCCTCCCAATGCGAAAAGCCCTATATTATATTGTATAATTATCCTTTCAGTAATGCTAATCATTGGAAACATCACTTACAATAGTAGCTAAATAAAGGTTCAGTGCCTAAATCAATGCCTTTTCCAGCAGCAGCCATCTTTTTATAAGTAGAGAGGATTAGAAAATGTAAGAAATGATAATAAATAATAATCCTTGCATTTGATATAGCATCACGTCTTCGAGATGTCTCAAAGCACTTCACAGAATACACTGTAAAGTGAATGATGGAAGTTGAGAAAGAAGCAATCTCAAAAAGCCCCTTCAGATCAATGGGAATTAATTGGAAACTTTGTCCTACATTTTTCCGCAGTGTTTTCTCCACAGCTTTGACAAACAGGCTCTCCTAACACTAGTCTCATCACCAGACACGATTACATGAAAACAGAGAAATCATTTTAGAACAACCAAGATGACACAAGCATATGGACTAACTTTCATTTACAACTGAAAACTAGAACAAAGGAGCTGAACACAAAATGAAATTAAATCAAAAATAATGATCCTAATAATATAATAAAAATAATAATCCACAATAGAGGCTTTCATGTCTTTGAGATGTCTCAAAGACACTTCACAGAATATACTGTAAAGTGAATTGACTGTATATTTTGTGGGTGAAACACGGCAGCAAATTGTGCACAGCAGTGTCCCACAAATAGTTGTGGATTGAGTGACCAGATTATTATTATTTTAAAAAAATTTGAAGGGATTATTATCCCAGCAAAGCGATCCGCCAAACGACGAACAACTGGATTCCTACTTACTGGTAGGTAAACAGAGAATTGTGGAGGAAGGAAACTTGTCTAATGTTTCACCCGGTACGGAAATCGAACCCAGGTTCTCTCGCTTGCAACCAACTGCATCTTGAGTAAATTTTCAATAAATGACATTTCCTTTGGATGCAATACATGTGTCAACTTTAGTTTATGGTGAGAAGAACGGCTTGAAAGGTCAAAAAGAAGGAACTCACACAGGTGGTCAATTTGAGGGTCTCAATGATCTCATTTGTGTGGATTACTCTTACGCCTCTTAGTTGAGATTTTAGTGATTTTGTTAAATATCATTAAGATTACAAGTTACAAAAATCCTTGGCCACAAAGTAGTATGGAGATTTCGCTTTCCTCAGATGTTTTATTTCCACTAAAATCTCCCCTTACAGTCTTGAAAATAATCCTTCCTTAATTTGAACAAATTGCACCTCTGAGCCCAGGTTGCTTGAATGCGGTTCCCTTATCATCAGCTAACAAATCTCACATTCACAACACAAAAGGATCGTGTTGCGTCTGCTGTGGGCTCCTACTGTCGGTCATATTATGTGTTAAAGAATTATTCCCTTGAGAATTTGTGTGCAATAATATTTAGGTAAGAGGCAAGGAAGACCTTTCTAAATCAATTCTCTGAAATCGCGCAATACAATTGGCAGGTCTTGTTTTACTTATACACTCAACATTCCTATTTTGGACAGTTTTATCTTTAATATAATAAAATTGCATTTTAAGCAAATTACCAAGAGTTACAGTAGTTTCCCATGTTTAATCAGGATTTACCTGAAAATGGCTTTGGTTAAAGGTTTACTTCACAGCTGACACAAGCCAAAAAATGGTCTTTGTACCACAGGCAGCACCGTGGACTAAATCAGGCTGCATTTAGCCTTAAAGACTGCAACAGATTGTACAAAGTCTGCCAGCAAAGTAGACTAAAGCTAGTACACAGCAAACCACACACAGCAGCCACCAACTCTTGTTAAACCCAAGTACTCAAGCATCATACGTCTACAATACAATCAACAAAGGGTTTAATTATTTTGTTGTGCATATTTTGGATAAATTCTTCAGCTTTGATGATTTATGAACTAATCACCAAAACCTCTAAAGCTGTATTTATGTTCATAATGCCCGCTTCATGTTTCAAACATTAATAAGGGACCCAACAGGTTTTGAATAAGAGGATATCAGCTGTCAGCTCAGCAGATCTTGTTTTCCTTTTGTTCTCAACGTTCACGTTTTAAACAGTTTGGCTTTTGATATAAAAAAAATTGAACTTTAAGCAAATTACTGAGGGTTAAAGTGTTTTTTGTGTTATTAAACATTAATTTGTGTTATGAGAGTTGAGGCTATTATAATGCACTGCATTGTAACACAGGTTCTCTTAGAACATAATTGGATTGTGGATCTTGATATTTTCTTACCATGATAATCCCAAACCTCAACACTGTGCCATCCAAATTCATTGCCGCATTTCAAATCGAGCTTGAAATCAACCTGTTGCTTTGCTTGAAAACATGTCGGAACAACAACGGGGTTTGAAGCTTGACGATATACCTTGAAATCTGGCACCACTATTTCAAGCATGATGAGTGCCATTAGAGCAAGCTTCGGAAGGGGTGGATCTTGTTGGAGCAGTGCGATCTTGTTTGATCTACTTCATAGATTTTTTCAGAAAATGGAATTGTAAATCTAAGAGTTAATGTACCTAGACTTCCAGAATGCCTTTGACAAACTAGGACTACTTTATAAATTGATGTTGCTGAGTATCAAGGATAAGATGTTGTTTGCCCAAAGGGAATGAAGCAGAGGGGAGCTGGGTCAAAATGAGGATGTGGTGGGCTGCATTGAGTGGGTGATGAACATCACTGCTCAGGTCCTAGAAGTAATCCCCACCAGTTGCTAGTATGTACACATGTCCTAGATTGCACTCAGTAAATAACTACATTTATAGATAATACCAAGATAAGGGGGGAAACTAGTTTGAGTTCAGATTCCCAGAAGTCATACAAACAGTTCTGGTGCTCAGGTCCAGAGGCCATAAGGAGTTGCTTTAGAGTTTTAGAGTTTTTTTTGATAAGCCGGGGGTCGCACACATGCAGAAATCCATCACAATGCTTAAGAGTATCCAAACCAAACTGAGATTTCCATACATCCCATCTACACATGGAAATCCCAGAGATAGATTGTTGGAATGGAATACATACTCTACCCTTGGAGGGATGTATCCTGTTTACCTAATTCCGGAAATGATTAGATACAGCTTGGCAAAAGCCAAGGCTTGGGGACCCCAGAGTGTGCATTGGGGTACTGCTGGAGTGTAACCAGTTAAAACCGCATACTTTGGCATTGATATTGCTGTCCGGCAAACTTTCCCGCTGCTTGTCCAGCTAGGACCACCATACCCATTAGGGCTTTGCCTTGCAGGGTTAACAGGAGCTGGATGGGACGATTCCCCGCCCCCAATGACTGGTCTGCCCTTACAGGTCCTGTCAATGAGCCAGGCCGGCTGTGCTGTCATCAGCAGTGCACCGGACTACTGAGATCACCACAGAGGGCTGTCTCGAATCCGACATTCCATTGCCAAGCATGTCACCTTGGAGCCAGTTCAGCTCAAAGGAGACCCTGCTTACCTCCCCCCAAGTAGGATAGTCTGTACAATGAAGAGCCATGAGTGGTGACTAGATAAGCTGGAGCTCTTCATCTTTGAAATGAAATAAGCATTTCAGAGGGAACACAATATATGTTTAGTGGCATGGAGACGACAAACCAGAGGACTTTCAAAAATATTAAGGCAGCAACCAGAAAGCACAGATTCAGGGTTGTTGAAGGCAATTTTAGAAGTGATACTTTGGCATATTTCTTTCCTCAGAGGATAATCAACAGCTGGAATGCTGGATAAGGCAAGGTTGCAGGATTAATTTACCAAACATATGCCGTAATGGTAAAAACTATAAGGTGAACCCAGATAAAAGGTATGCATGTCTAGTCGACAAGTAAGGTTTGATTATAGTAATCCTCTGACACCCTGCTTTCCCACCCCTCAAACAATCGCACTCCAAAGGACATAATAGTGACACTCATTGCCTAGGTTCACACTTGGAATAGTGAGAAAGGCTGCTGGAACCACTGGATCCAACCCTCAGCACGGGGCAGTGCACTTAGGAGAAGGTGGAAGAAAAAATAGGAAATAAAATTGCAAGATATCGTAACATATTGAAACACAAACATAAGATATTCATGACTTTTACCAATAAAAAAGGGTTCAGTCTCTGAAGAAAGAAACACATCACAATGAACATGGCATAAACCAAACTATGCTCAAAAATTGTTACCTTCCAGCTTAGTTAAAATGTAATCATCGTGTCCCACTATTGGAATACCACATAAAATTACAATATATAGGAATGTCTGTTCAAACGGAAAATATAGCCACATCACATTTCTCTACCCTAGAATGCTTGAATCAGGAAACATTGTATCTTAAGGGACTAGAAACAAGATTCTCACTCAGCAGGATGCTTGGCAACTAAATCCTATAGATATATACATATAATATAATCCATAAAATTGAACATATTCTATTAATGCAAACCAAGTGGAAATGAGTGAAGCCCAGACACAATGTTGTCAATATATATCTTTACTCAGTGCTTATGTCCTATCGTTCATTTGAAGTTAATGAAACAAGTTGTTATGAGTTTTTGTGAATCTTAAGTTTTATTGGTTTAATTAAATTGTTTCCACCTGGCTTCCAATGAAGTTCTCCTTAGCATTCCTCTTTATGTTAAAAGGACATTTCAATTCTTTGTGACACTTTCAGTTTATTTTGTGTCCTTTTGTTGTAAATGTCTGGTAAAGAGAGTGCTTCTGGCTTGCAACGATTTTAGAAAATATGTCATGTTCTTTCCTGCCAAATGGGGAATCATTTTATGCTTACCAGATATCTCTGGCCACAACTGACTTATAACTTGGCAATATTACTTACACTCACAGTCAATAAGGGTAATTGCATGAAGTTTCATAAATTCACTTATACTGATGTTAAGGACTGCATGTGGTCAGCAGGGAGTAGTCTAAGTACAGATGAATCTGAAAAAGAGATGACTGAACAGAGGAATGCAATCTATGCAGTTTGTTTAGGGAGCTGTAAAGAGGGTATGTTAAGCCTAGAATACCAACAGGCTATGCCGAAGGCTTCTTTCCAACAAACCATAATTAGGGGATTTCATGGATTCACAAACTGTATACTACTTCTAAAGGGTTGTTGTTCCAGGGAAAACCCTAGAGATTGAAACTCCTTGCTGAGAAAATCAGGCATTTCTTCACACCCTTAACTGCTGTGGAACAAAAAAAACTTCAAAGGAAGCAAAGCTAAATCCCAAGCATATCCACTGTAAAATACAGCACAGCATCACATGTCCTTTAGACAGAGAACTATGATAATTTGCATCTCTTAACTTTTCAGAAAATGTTTTCTACCCTATAGTTGAAAAGATTGCTCTTTCTGATCATATACAATTTTAATAAGACTTATTCATATTTGAATCAGAAAAAAACATGATTGTATGACAATTGTAGCAGAAAAACTTGTTGCATTATTTACACAGTCAGCACTTTGCAATCCAAGTCAAAGAGAGCCAAAATTACAGCAATATTTAGGTTTTTGTGGCTAATTTAATAATTGGTTGACAAATGTTTGCCCAGTTAAGATGCTTTATGAAACACAAATATTCCAGATAGGCTGCAATTAGATTAATTTGAAGCATATTAAACAAGAAGCAATTCATTTTGACAAGTCTAATAATGACTTAATACTTGAATGCATGCAGTACTAAAAAAAAACATAAAAGAATACCATTAAAAAATACTTCAATACTAAATCAGAGTAGAGCAGCTTGATCTGAAAGCAAATCATGGTGGATCTACCTGGAGCACATTGGTTTTGAAGTATATGGGATTTGCAACTTTGTCGTATAAATACAGTACATGTGTTCAAATAGATTTAGACTCTGTCCAGAAGTGGATCCATATACGTTCCTGGGTGGTCCAATGACCTTGCAATCATTCAATGGACCTCCCAGGAACTTTTAAGGGACTCACTTTTCATGTTCTTTAAGGACCTGGTGTGCTCAATTGGCTCACTGGCCGTTTAATCATATATGTTTTAAAAAATACACCAGTAATGAAGCTCTATGCATGCGTTCAGTTGCACGTGTGCTGAACTCTCTTCAGCCCTGACCAATGGGATTAGGCGAGAAATATAATCAGCATTCCCAACTTCTAATCGCTTTACTGTGTTAGTTGTGCTCAGTTGGTGGCACTCTCGCCTCTGGGTCAGAAGGTTGTGAGTTCAAGCTCCACACCAGGTCTTGAGTTCATAATCAAAAATGACACTCCCATACAGACCTGAGGGAGCACTGCCTTGATGGCAGAACTGTCCTTCAGATGAAACATTAAACCGAGGCCCCATCTACCTGTTCTGGTAGATGGTAAATATCCTATAGCACTAACCTGAAGAATAGGGAGTACTTCTAAGGTCCTGTTTAATATTCCTCCCTTATCCAAAATTTACAAACAAAAATGAATTGGTTATTTATTGCTTCAATGCTGATGAGACACTCCAGGTTCAGGCTAGCTGCTGGTGCTTCTTTATTATAAAAGCAGTCGCCATATTTCAAATTAACCAATTGTATGAAGTGTTATGAGACATTTTCATGTGATTAAGTGCAATTTTCAGATGCATTTTTATATTGCTACAGGAAGTGACATTGCTTCACCTCCAGCAGTGTAAATTAGACATAAATCATCATTGTTACATTTGATATAGCATCTCTCACGTCAGGAGGAGCCTCAAAGCACTTCACAGGATGTACTGCAAAGAGTAATAACTATGTATTTTTCTAAATGGACATGCCAGTTAATTAACCACACAAAGTGGCACACAGCAATTTCCCATAAACATCCATGGAGTGAATGAATGAGTGAATATTCAGGCCTTTTTTGGCCTAGGCACAGGGAGTATTTTTGACAATGTAGCACACCCTCAGCACTGCACTGCCAAGAGTCTAGACTATGTGAATTCAAAGTCCTGACGTAGGGTTTGAACCCACAACCGACTGGGCTACCAAATGAGCTGAAGGAATGTAGACTTTGCATTGAATGGCACATGGTCCCTCATATTTGCAGACAAGATAATGGGAGTTAACTATTATGAATCAATACAGGTGAAAGATGTAATTTACACTAAAGAGTTCTACTTTCAGTTACAGAACAATTGCTGCCCAAAAGCAATTATCACACAAACAGATTATTAACGATTTCTCTAATAACATCAAAGAGTCACTTGGCAGATTAGACCAAAGGGGCCCAACATCAAAACAACTTTGCACAACATCAAAATAACTTCTTAGAACAGGAAATGTACTTAACATTCATTAGCCTTTCAAACGTTTCCAAATGTCAACTACATACTTATTTACACTGAAAAGAACATTTCTGCAACACAATATCAAATCAAAAACATACAGTTTATCGGCATGCCACTTATCCACATGTCCTTTTATTCACATGGTCCTCTGAAGTGCATAGGCAAAATTGTATTTATGCATGCATGCATAGCTGTCAACGATGCAGTCTAGATGGTCTGAGTAACTTTGTGAGCAATCGTGTGCAACTTCGCCCATGTGCAGAACAAGATTTTTCCCAATAGTGTGAAGGTAAATTTCGTAAGCTAACTAGTACACAGTCTTATACAGTGTAGAGTTAAGGTGAGAAAGAGAGAGAAAGAGAGAGTGAACTTGGCAAAGAGTTAGAAAAAGTGGCAGAGAGTGAAGAGCATAGTATGGTTGTACAATGGAAATATAACTTGGGAAGGAACAATTTTTAAGTTAGCGTGCAGCCAATTTATATCTTGCATGAAGTTCAAATATCTGCACTATTTGCATAACTGCAATACGGGGCTGGTACCACTTATTGTGGCTAATCGGCTCTGTATTACAATTGATGCTGATCTCAAATATTACTACAGTGTAATCCTCTCAAGCTGAATGATATTTTAGCAGTAAGTCATATAAATGATCATCTTCTTCAAATGCATACACACTCACACATACACAGGCACGCACACCTGAGTACAACAAATGTTTGGGGGGGGATAACAGATATAGAGCGATCCTAGAAATTGTTGTTGCAGCACATTGATATGCATTATCATTGAGTTGCATTATGAATTGATATGCATGTCTAAGCATTAAAATATTTGGACCACCACCATCCAGATTCCTCAATAGCAGCTATGTTCATGTAGTGGAGGTTGCCCACCTCCCCCACCCCACTCTCCCCCATATCTATTGTAGGGAGTTGTGGTTGAATCGGCACCTTGATACACAAGAACAGGGCCATTTCAATACAAACAAAAGGTTGAGAATTTCCCCCCTTGCCAGTAAGCTACTTAAGGTGCATGTTAAATCTTGTCAAATCTTGGATGTCAAACTAGAATTTCTGGAGTACTTCAAAAATGTAAATATTTGTTGCTTTCTGATGGTTGCCAATACCGCAATTTCTGTAGCTTTAACTCTGAATACCTGATGAAAGTACTTATTTGGGGATGGCAGACTTTTCAAAGAAATACTGAACCTAGGTGAGAGGCTCAGAACAATAGTGTAATGTAACTTCAAGGCTCAACACTGTAGCTGAACAAAACAGGTCAAGAAATAGTGCTTCAGTGATACCAATCTCAGCTTTTAAAAGCCTGGAACAAAGAGGGGAAGGACTGAGTGAGGCAAAGTGTTCTGCAAGTTTTGAGGTCTTGGAAAATAATGCTTACAGGAAACAACGCATGGGAATAAGGAAGGAGTGTTTGTATATAATAATAATCCTTGCATTTGATATAATGCCTTATCACGTCTTCAAGACATCTCAAAGCGCTTCACAGAATATACTACAAACTGTAGTGACTGTTTACTTTGTGGGCGAAATATATATGTTACGTATGTTAGCATATTTGAACTTTGGGTAGAATGAGAGAGGAAACCTGTTGGAGCTAATAACAAAAAAATACAGTTTCAAACTTTTAATTATTTAAAAATCTATGATAAATTGTGGAGCAAAAGTTCTTAATTAAAATTTCACTTACTCTATTTTTGTTGTATCTTTCAGAAACATATGTTTTACGTAATACAGGAGTGGTTTCTTCACCTATTTTTTATTGATGACAACTAGTCAGAATTCTTGAGATGGCGAAATCAATAAAGGCACCTTATGGTTTATTTACAAAGCCAGAGAGATCAGAAGGTCACAGAACCGATTAATTTATAGTTCAAAGCCATAATTTCAAAGCAAAACTCAAGTTTGTCATTTCTCAGCCTTGGTCTATTTTGTCCTTGAAACAATTCATTTCAATGCAATGATCAATACATAGACTCAAGAAGGTACGTGCAGATTGGAACTGAGTCACAAATGCACTGGAAATCATTGGTTGTAAAGGCAATAATGCATTTAGCAGAAATTAATTATCCGATTCTCAATTCTACTTTTTCTTACTTAATTCAACACGGTTATTCAACATAAGTGTAATTAGAAGGGCTCACAAAGTATTGCTTCACTTCACAATTTTTAAAGTGTCATTATATAAAGAAATAAAATAATAATAATCCTTACATTTCACATAGTACCTTTCACATCGAGAGGAAGTCCCGAAGCGCTTTACATGATTTACTGGTAAGTGGAGTTACTGGGTGTTTTGTGGATGAATTCGGCAGCCAATTTTGCACATAGCAATGTCCCACACATAAAGTGAATGACCAATTTTAAAGAACTGAAAATAAGTTTGGATCCCTTGATAAAACCTACATTAAATTGCATTTCATTACTGGTTATATCTTAGGGTAAAATTACTGTGCAGTCTCAAATTGGATTAGCTGTCTTGCATTCAAGTATTATTCAGTTGCGCAGCAGTTACAGAAAACTAAACCATCTCAAATCATTTTGTGGCTGTGAAACATCTATTTCTTTTGCCAATATACACATTTATTTTATGGTTACCCATCACATTTTTAACAATAAAATTTTTTTNCTACCTACACAGATGATGTGCTGCGTCTATAAACGACTGCACACCTCATTTGATTAGGCATGAAGTGTAATTACATCGCTTAGTGTTCAGCACTGGTGCCTTAACTTTCAGATAATCCTCCTTTTCCACTATCATTCCTTTTCATCTTGTGTTTTATCTCCCGTCTTTCAATTTACATCCCATTAGAGCTTTTCGCCCATTACCGAGAATTTCATTAATGTTTAAACCTTTTTGATTCAGACGAATAATAGTCATTAATTTGTCTCGTTAGGGCAGTTTAAATATTTAATTTCAAAGCGAAGTGGTATTATGAAATGTCAGTGTTTACGTGAATCGTTTAGTCATGTTGTAGAAGTACCATTCTTTTTGGCCTTAAGAATAGAAGTTTGTTTCCCACAAGCACTTGATCACTTAACATGCTACAATTGCTGGATTTCAGATGTTATTCATTGTTTCAGACATATAGCAGTTAACAAACACCAATTTAGTTCTGCAGGAAGTAACAGCAACAACAACAACAACTTGCATTTATATAGCGAGTTTCATGCTGAACAGCGTCTCGGAGCGCTACCCCGCTTGAAGGGCTCTATATAAATGCAAGTTGTTGTTATCACAATGAACTCCAAAGAAATCAACCCTCTTTGACATTTGGTTAACTGTTTAAAACTTTGGTTGGATTTTGCTACCGTACAATTGGTTTAAATGTAGACGATGTGGAATCAAGTTCTTCCTATGATTTTTCAACTTCAAAGTTATCAAATGTGTTCCTCAAAGAATGATTAAGTGATGCACGTCTTGAATGAACACCGCATCGAAAATATATGCTGCACAGCTGATACCAAAGCAGAAATTGTACAAATGCACATTCCCATGCATGTTCTCAAACAGATGTTTTACCACATTACCTCTGCCTGGCAGCCAATTCGATAAGAATAAATTCTGAAAGCTATTTAACAGCTGCAGGCACTGAGGTGCTTACCAGGGATTTACTTAACATATCCAGCTGGAGAACCTTTCCTCTATAGTTTAATAAAAATAATCTTAGTACAAGGAAACCTCATTATAATGTAGTAGGCTAGGTCCAGTGTTTCAGCAGCCGTATTATTAATGAGGCACTTAAAATGGACAACTTCAGGAATGTCATGGCAATGCGTGCTGCACACACGTGCTATAATAAATAAACTTTACATTTGGTACATTATCACGCTGGGAGGACAGCTCAAAGCTATGGCCGGAAAGCACTGCCAATGTCACTTCCTGCCAATGTTACTTCCTTGGAGTCCTGTGGCTCAGTGGTTAGAGCACTCGCATCGCAAGCGAGAGACCTCGTTTGATTCCCAGGGAGGGCGAAACATTGGGCAAGTTTCCTTACTCCACACGTCTCTGTTTATCTGGCAGTAAGTAGGAACCCAGTTGTTAGTCGATCGGCAGATCATTTTTCCTGGGGATAATAACTCCTTCCAAAAACATAATAAAAATAATAAATGACTCGAGTCCATGACTGTTTGTGGGACACTGCTGTGCGCAATTGGCTGCCGCGTTTCGCCCAAAAATATACGTTTAATTCACTTTAAAATATATTCTGTGAAGCGCTTTGAGACGTCTCAAATACATGATAAGGTGCTTTATCAAATACAAGGATTATTATATGACGCTAACAGCAGTTGCTGTGCATGTGCAATACTGATGAGCTAGAAATCAGACAATTTTAGCACAGTAATTGAGCAAGCTAGTCAGCATCAGAAGCAGGTTGTATTAGTGCTACAAAGCATCAATTCCTTACTGATGAGGAGGAAGAACTGGTCTTCCTGTTGATGACTGAGGTTGGGGTTCATTTTGGACATTTGAACAGAATTTATTTTCATTCTCACAATTTTGGGTGGAGGTGCTTGGATTAACATAGCACCACAGTTTAATATTTCAACCCAAAAGAAAGCACCGTTGACAATGCAGCTTTTTCCCCATTACTGAATGGTGAACTCATGTCCTAAAGCATAGATTGAATGCTTGTTTTTTGACCAAGTGGTGAGTGCCATCAACCAAGCCAAACTGACACCTGAATAAATTCCCTAGTGTGATTTTTAATATGGTGTTTCCAATGTATTTTTAATCCCAATCTACAAATAAAATTTCAGAGCAAAGCAGATAACATATTTCAGGGATTTTCTTGAATTTTACCCAAGGAACGACTTATGTTTTTTTCCATGAGTACAATTCGCCAATTCCAGATGCATTGAAGAAAGACTGCTGCTATTTGGTGTTTATCACAATGTGAACTGAAAATAATTTATTTGCAGTTACTTTTTCAACCACTACTTTAAATTGCCAAGCACTTGCAATGCATCATGTATGCAAGCATAAATGCCAACTCAAATAATGGCAAATCTTCTCTGCTCCTAATGTAAACAAAGCCAATGTTTTCTGGGTTAGAAACATTAAATTTCTGATCTGTTTGAAAATGATTAGTCTGAAACTAAAAAATCTGATGAAAATGCTGTCTCCTACATTATCTACTTTTCCTTGATCTTCACACCAGTCATGCCACATAGATGCTGACCTCACCAAATACAACGTAATAATTTCACTGAAGAGCTGGGTCTCTAAGTTTGCAGCATAAATCAGATACATGATGGAACGCAATGCTTTGCCAAATATAAACCACCGAGTGAGCTTTTCCATTTCAGTCTTTCACATATTATTCTCAGTAAACCATAAAGTGCTGCTATTATCCTATACTTTTCTTCAGCATTCTAACTTAATTTCAGTACATTTCGTTCTGCTTTGCCAAGTGGAGTTTGGGGGTTTTATTTCTGGCTCATTTTTAAGTAAACTTTATGTGGATTAAAGCTAAAGGATTCCTTACTGTAGTTGTTTTAACTTTTCATAGATTGTTTTAATGTGGACTGGAAGTGTTGATTTGTTTGTCACCTAGTTTTGTCCATATTGTTCCCAGGGCTGTGTGCTAACAAATAATAATGCCACCAAAAAGATTAACCTCCTGTACTGTTCTCTTTTTGGGGGTCGTGGATTGTTTGGTTCTATTTTGCTGATTTCCTAGCATCTTTTGATGATTACACATCTGCTACACACAAATCTGTATGCTTTCTGGTTGTCTGGAGTAATTTCCTGTTTTGGCTGTATGATATATTACATGCTGTGGATTACACAAGGTTAGAATTAATGCTGTGAAGGTAAATAAGATAATAAAACCAACTACATTAATGCCATTGTTAAATCTAACCCATCATAATGCAACATATAATATGCCCTTGTTGAGTTTCCATTTCTCTAAAATGCAGGCAATTAACCATTGGCCGTGTACATGCACACATTTGCCATGGTTATACAACATGCCATGTTCTACACTTACTGTATGTGATGGCCAAAAATCAGAAGAAGCAAGGACAACTCCAGAGTGCAGTTAATCTAACCTGGCCAGTAAATATTTACATATCTTCGACTAGAAGAGTTGGTCTCAACATAGGAGCAACACAGAGTTATGTTAATTTAAAATGGTAGGTTAACATACATTATGAATAGCAGCATTTATACACACTGTGATATGCATCATTACAGGATATTTTGGTCAAGCCCTGGTTACACAGCAAGGTCCCACAAATATCCATGAAGTGAATGATCAATTTACATAGAGGATTCTTGTCTAGGACACTTGAAGAATTTTCTTTCTCTGTTGAATAGTGCATTAGGAATCCAGTTGTTTTAATCTGTGAATTCATTTACATGTAGTTATTCTTTTTAAAAAACTACATGCAAATGAAATATTCTGGGGGTAACTTCAGTACTTTCTATCTTCAAGGTAGGGATAAAACAGCTGTATAGTGTTTCAAGCAAACTTTGTAAAAGTAGCAGTGGCACAAGGCAGGGCAGGTACCCAAACCAGTGACCTAACATGTGGAGAATCATTTTTTTGGTTAAGAATAATCTACCTCATGAGACACATGTTGAGTCTAGGATCTGGATCCTTCACATATCGCACCACATGTTTTATTTCAAAAACACACCAACAAATCCTTTCAACACCAGCAGGATTCAAAACAGATCTTTATATAAAAAAACATTTAAAACATGGATGGAGGTTACACCACTTTCCACAGCGTCTGATATGGTTTGAAGAAATTCAAACTATTTTGCTCCTTTTAAGCCATGTTGTGTAAAAATAGTAAAATTACAATTCTCATATAGTTCACAATTAAAAAAGTAAGATATTGTTTGTGGAAATGGAGGGCTTCCTGTGATGCTCTAACTGAGGAAATTTGAGCAATAAATAAGAACAGAACTCATGTTAGATTGATAGTTTCCTATTAATCTGTAGTAATCTGAGACATGTGAGCAATTTGATTCAAATGGTACGTAGTCCAAAGACTTTGTAGAAGACATTATCATTAAAAAAAAGAGAAAACATTTTGTAGGTTAGGTTTGTTTCAGTGAAGCTCATCTTGAATTTAAAACGCTGCACAAATTATATTGCACTTAAAGCACACAAAGCAAGGAGGTTCCCTGATATATAATCTATACCAGTGTCTGACCAAAGGTCATTGACCTGAAACGCCAACTCACTTCCCTCTCTCCATAAATGCTGCCTGACCTGCCGAGTGTTCCCAGCAACTTCTGTTTTTGTTTCAGATTTCCAGCATCTGCAATATTTTACCTTTGGTTTACTTGTATAATCTGGCTGATCTAAGGTAATGCCGTATCACCAAGAGCAAACCGAAATACATCTCCCACATGTTCCATCTTCAACATCCCTGGGAGACTCTTAAATATTGTGCAATTGTCTCCGAGATAGATGTGCTTGATTTTGGCATGCTCTGTCTGCAAAGAAATATTACTTGAAAGCAACATGATGAGCCCCAGCCCCTGTCAACAGGATGAAACCTTATAACTAGATAGCCACCCACAAAGCTGCAATACATTTTGATTCAAAGAATCCTTCAAAATAAATCATCTCCTAGAGCTGTGAGATCCAATTGATAGTCATGGCAAGTCACCTGGACTGGCTCTCTGACATATAATCTCTTTCACTAATAAAGGATCCATCTAAAAGCACTCAATTTATAAGAAGCTCTAATGACAAGGTCATTTTTGTGTGCCTCTCCAATGTTGCATTATGGTATAAAAAGCAGCATGGCGAAACATTGGCAAGTTTTCTTATTCCACAAGCCTCTGTTTACCTAGCAGTAAATTGGAACCTGGTTGTTCGTTGATTGGCAGATCTATTTTCTGGGGTTACTAACTCCTTCAAAAAAATTTTGAGCAACTTCCCGTTGCTCTCTGCACTAAATCATACTTTTCGCTCCAGCATTCTTCCAATCGCTCTCTGCGTTGTCTCTCCTTTTATAGTATCTTTGAAAAAGTGCTATATTTACACCTTACATATATTCATTGCAGTCCCCCAATGCCACCCTATTACGTCCGCCACTGTCTATGAATTGATTACAACAACTTGCATTTATATCGCACCTCTCGGAGCGCTTCACAAACATGGAGTTCGACACTGAGCAGGAAAAACGTTTGAAAAACATAGATATCTCAGGATCTTTCCATGGGCTGCATACAAGGAAATGGCGCCATTACCTTACAGGAATTTTCCATATAAACTGAAGTGCAGTTATTTGCCTTCATACTTCAAAATATACCAGGTATCTCAATTGACATCAATAATGTTTAGTGCATAATTTCGACCCCATTGTCCTGTTGCATAGTGGTTAGCATGCTCGCTTCGCAAGTGAGAAGACACTGGTTTGATTCCAAGTTTCCTTATTCCACATGCCTCTGTTTACATAGGAGGAAGTAGGAACCTGGTTGTCGATTGGCAAATCACTTTCCAGGGGTAATAATCCATCCCAAAAAAGGTCACTCAATCCACGACTGTTTGCGGAACACTCTTGTGTACAACTGGCTGCCACGTTTCACCCACAAAATATACAGTCAATTCACTTTATAATATATTCTGCAAAGAGATTCGAGACGTCTCAATGACACGGTAAGGTGCTATATCAAAATTGCAAGGATTATTAATATTGAGCATACCCCCTTTGTGTACTTGCACCAGATTTCAATGTTCTCTTCATAATTAATTCCGCCCTTAGGGGAAGTATATTACAATCCTGTTCAAATGGTAATATTGCAATGAGTTACATTGCTCTATTACCAAAGTTATGGAGATGTAAATATAATAGTAATCCTTGCATTTGGTGGAGGGCAGTTCACGTCAGGAGGATGTCTCAAAGCGCTTCACAGGATACACCGTAAAATGTGTAGATCTTACATTTGTAGGTGAACGCTATTTTGCATACGGCAATGTCCCACAAACAGCCATGAAGTGATTGACCAATCTTATTTGCGGGATTGTTGGCAGGGTCTCCCTTCTCTTAACATCTTACAGATGTACAGAAACTATGAGTATTACATAACAATAGAAAAGAAATAAATTCTGGTTTCACCTCATATTTGAAGAATTCTATTGTCTAGCAGTAAAATATTGGCAATTCTTTTTAAACACAAAAAGATATTACAACAGGAGAAGTTATGGACTGAATAATAGGGCAACGATTAAAGAAAGTCTGAAACTTGATATTTCACTGATGTCCTTCATCTAGTAGTACAACATTCTAACATGCAATGCTGACTGACCGTTGCTTCCTATCAGTGCAATGTGACAGCAGGAACTCTTGCTTCACTTAATTATGGTTTATACAACTTAGTGCTTTGACTTGCTAACAATATTTCATTCATAAAGGCAACAATATGTAGCACTGTATTTTAAAGAAACTCCAATATCTTGGAATAATTTGCAAGGAATAACTTACAGAAGGTACTCCATTGATGTGTTTTTCTCTGTTAAGGTTACATACAGGTTGCTAAAAGAATATCTGAGAATTTGAAGCTGCTGCAACATCACGTCAGCGGGGATGGGGGTGGGGGGAAACATCTTTAAGTTTTTGTGTCCGCGCATGTGTGAAGGATACCAAAGGCTTATTTCAATTCTTACAGTTCACTATCCCCCCAAAAAGTAAATCTGAAGTCCTTTGAGAGATGCTTCAAGTTACAGCTCACATCAAAAATAAGGCATCTTCTGTTCTATAGGGAGTTTTTCTTGTAAAGTGACAAAAAGTCAGTGCGGAATCAACCAGACTTTTTAACATTGATGACATCAGTTATCTTTCTATATTATTATAAGTTTGATCCTGCTAACAAACTCTTTTTTTTCCCCCTGCCGGCTTCTGTGCTGCTCTCTGATTTCATGACCTCCAAGTTAATCCTCCTATTCTTCCTATTAGCAAGTCTAAGCAGGCAAACTTCAAACGGCTTGCGACGGGTCACAAGGTTTAATGGGCAGATTGATAATCATCTAAATTACATTTTTGGGGCTGATGGGCAGACAGGACTGCAGAGTAATTTTACCAGCTTTCACTCCCAATCAGCAAGGTTTGTGTGTGTCTCAGTATCTGCCGTTGCCTGCCTCCCCAAGGGCTGGGACGTACTGACTGATCAGCAATAGCAGCTGCAGAGGCTTTCTGCTGCCACAATGTGCAGTGCAGAGGCCTGACAGACATGAAAGGCAACTGCAGACACATCTCAAAGACCAAAAGTTCTCTTCCCATCACGGTGACATAATGTGTCCAATGGTTGTTGATGATGATATTCAACTGAGCACTTGCTGCCAATTTTTAAATCTGTTAATAGTTAGGGGCTAGGAGAAAGGGAGGATCTTCTTACACATCTATAGTACATCCTCTTGGGAAAATGACACAGAATACTCTTCTTCCACGAAAGGCATTATTGTTTTTATTATTCTGTGTATGTTCAGGACTCTTCATTCAATTACTTCTACTATCGTCTGCAATTTAAAAGGAAGGCTACACTCTGTGGTGAACTTTTAAAAAATGATCATTGATGAGGAAAGGGATGATTATCGTAGGATTTAATTTATAAATTATTGGAAAAACGACGTTCATCTGCACTCTTTGATTTTTGTTTAACAATATAAAAGTGGTCGCAGAATTAATCCACAACAAAACCTCCAGGGACATGAAAGAAACTTATTATTTTTTAAAAAGTAGCTAGTCTTTTGGAAGCAGAACATCAAAGTGTAAAAGAAATGAAAAAAAATAACAAACGTTTACCTCGAGTTGAGGTTCAATTTTATAGATTTCAGACTGTCCAAAAAATCACTTTACTCTGTCCTATATTTTGAGTTTCAAACAATTTACGGGTAGAAATTCTACCTGGATCTTTATCCTCCTTAAAATTTCATAGCATCCAGAATTTCTTAATCCATTCATTTTACAAGTTAAGAACTATATAAAACCGCTTCAAAATTAACACTGAATTCAACAACTTAGCAAATTCTTGACACTGTAGAACAATAACAATAATATTCCTTGCATTTGATGTAGTGCTTTTGTGCTTATCTGTCAGCTCGGCTCATTTGATAGCACTCTTCTTTCTGATTCGGAAGCTTGTATGGTCAAGCCCCAAGTTGGCCTTTGAGTTCATTGTTTCTAGGTCTCTACTGCAGTGCTTGGGAGTGCTGAATTGTTGAAAGCGCTGTCGTTCAGATGAGACATTAAACTGAGGTCCTGACTGCTGCTGATGGATAAAGATCCCATGACATCATTCAAAAAAAAAAGGGAGTTTCTCCTGGCATTCTAGCCAACAAACTTCCAGATAAAATTGGTCATTCACTTTTTGGCTGTTTGTGGGATATTGCTGAGTGTAAATTGGCTGCCGCGTTCGCCTACAAATACATAGTAATTGCACTTCACAGTAAAATCCTCTGAAAAGCTTTAAGACATTTTGACGACACGATAAGGCGCTGTATCAAATCCAAGGATTATTATTACGCTACTCTGGAGTATTTTCCGGTTCAGGCATTTAACACTGTTTCATCAGCTTCTCTATCAGTGAAGCTCAGTGGTTAGAGCACTCGCTTTGCAAGTGAGAGACCTGAGTTCAATTCCAGGCAGGGCGAAACCTTGGGCAAGTTTCCTTACTCCATACGCCTAATAATAATCCCTCCAAAACAAAAACAATAATAAATTGGTCATTTCCAATCCACGACTGTTTGTGGGACCCTGCTGTGTGCAATTGGTTGCCGCGTTTTGTCCACAAATATACGGTCAATTCACTTTACAGTATATTCTGTGAAGCGCTTTGAGATGTCCAGAAGATGTGAAAAGCGCTATATCAAATGCAAAGATTATTATTATCGCAATAATATTAAGATGAATCAAAGCAGCTACACCACCAATTACCTACTCTTGCTCCCCTTTACAGCTAGTTTATTGAAATATTTGGTGAAAATCTGTGAAGCCCTTCTTCAGTTATTTTGCTGTGACAAACAGCTATAAAGATGAATAGACAGATGCATCTGCTATTCAAGAATTATGCATACAATATATATATAATTACATAGAAGCACAAGGAATCAAAGCATCAAATCTGTTTTAGTCCAACAAGTCTGTGCCAATGTTTATGCTCCACATGGCATCTTTAACCTGACAGGCAATCAGACAGGACCCCAGTTTAATATCTCACCTCTAAAAGTACAGCACTCCCCAACATTGTATTCAAGTAACAGCCTGGACCACATTAGTTCTCAGTCTCAACGTATGGTTTAAACCCCATAATCTTCTGATTCAGAGGCAAGAGCGCTACCATTGAACCAGGCTTGAAAGTGAAATGCACCTTACATTATACAGTTATATTGTGAGGTTTGGATAATCAGCACTGCTGCTATGACTTGCACAGTGCTCCATTAAAAGCCTGAAAGAACTAGATTGATGTCTCTACTTCTACCTCTGCTGGTCTTCAGCCAACTAGTAGCCGGAGCTGAAATATGAACGAAGATAGAAACTTTGGCAATCTTCTCTCTCATTCTTTGCCAAGACATCCTACCTTGAACATCCAAGCCAAATGTGGTAACTTGCCATCTAGGATACAATCGAGAGTGAATGTCTGCTATAGATGAATCCAGATATCAGAATAGTTTGGGTGGATTTGAAAATTATGCAAGTAACAAAGAAACAGTGACTGCATATCCGAAATGTTGCTAATATAAACAATCTCGGTTATACCATTCAAGCATTTCACTCCTTTTTTTCCAATGTATGCATGCTCTATATCTGATGAGTAATATGACCATAGCATTTTTTGAGCTGCGCTTGACTTATCAGTGTGCAAGTTATGTGTCAAACTCCCACTTCTGTACAAAGCCCTAACCTAAACACACCAGTCTTCATAGATTTGAGTAATGTTTCTAAAAAGTGTGCAGATATTTTGTGATAGTTTAAACATAGCATATACCTGAAGAAAAAGGTATGGTCATCAGTATATCTGGACTGATTGCCTCTGTATTGTATTTACTACAATTTAATCTTTTGAGCAAAGAGCTATTTTTCTTGCATCTGAAAGTAATTTTTTTATTATAAACGATGGACGAAAATGTTACGCCAATATTATTGCAAGTAAATATAAAACAAGTAAAGCCTAGTGCATTCACACTTCAGGATCACAACATTCCAACTCTGTATTCATATTGAGAGTCTTGCAAAAAAAATCTACGACAGATTGCCCCAGCCTTCTTTTGCTAGAGAGGAAACAGTGCACAGAGGCTTAGACTATCAGATCTGAGAGTTGATATTCAGGTTGTGAATCCAATTTCAAATGGAGCACATCTGTATTGACCCTGAAGTGAGACCTATTTCTGAAGTGAATCCTATCTCTGAAATGCATCTTATTTGACTCCAGTGGCAATACAAAACAAGACAGTTCAATTCATTTATACTGGTAAACAGAGGTTGAATTTCAAAATAGATTTATTCTCCTTTCCCAACATCACCAACGTATGAGGGGCCTCAAATTTAACAAAAGAGCTTCACATTACCTAACAATTTGCATTTCATCTAATGCTATGTTTCTGATATCCAGCAATAAGTTGAACCATTCTGAGGCAGTAATTTGCTTGGGCAACTTTTAAGTGCTGTTTTGTGATAAGTCTTTTACTGCAAGCAGTCGTTGGGCTAATGATAAATTCCTGCTCCCCTTTCTCACTCACCTCACTTAAAGGTGACCCACATTTGCCAAAAAGTAACCAAACCTCCAAAACTGCGCTAAATTTATAGAGAATTATTTTTCAGACTGTGAGGACTCTCCCAGAACTAATGAGGAAGTAAGCATGCTGACATTTCCATTACTTAGCAGATAGTTCAGAAGATCTTATGTGCTGTAGTTATCAAAAATTGTAAGGGCATCTTGTATACTTTGTTGGAGGAAATGTTCGACTATCATACATGAATTCTTCCACGTGACTATATAAAAAAAATTCAACTTGCGTAATCTCAGGGAGATGAGTTCCCAGGTGGCTGGATTAGAAGCAAGGGAAATGTATACTTCTTATTTACAGACAAGCCAGACCACTATGAATAACTGGGTCCAGAAATTCCACTTAGGTCTAGACTTAGATTATTTTCTTAACATTTCAGAGCATGCAACTTTTTAAAAATTCTTCAGTCTTGAAATTGAAGTTACATTAAGATTTACGGAAAAGCAGCTCATTTTCTATGAAATAATTGCATTGGGATTCTTTGCCATAGTACGCAACACAACTGCAATAAAGCAACTTTGTGCATTTATGTTCCTCTGAGTAGCTTGGCCAAACCTAGGCATTTCCACAGGGTGTCGTAGCAACAACCTCAATCAGGTTGATCTGAAGCCTCTCAGAGTGCATCTCCAATCAACTAATGTGTTTTTGTTAAAAATGCAAGAAATAACATAGCAGCAGGAAGCAACGACAGTAGAACAGATATTTGATGAATTTGACCCACTTCTGATTTTGAGCACAGGAAGACTTTGAAGTGTTTGTTTAGACAAAGTCTTAACCATTTCTGAAAGCCTGATCATTGCACCAAAACTTTGCATAAGCAAATGATGGTCCATACTCCATTAAGGTGTGGCATACAAAGGTCTAGATCATAAATTTATCTGGGAGAGAAATCCACAGGGAGAACTGGTGTGTGAATCCTAGCTGTTGATGACTGTGTGTACTCTTTGGACCGATGCCAAGAGTTAAGCTCCAGATCCAGCAGCGCTTGTGTTCTTGGCACAAATATTGAGGTCTGGCTTAAGCACCAGCAACTCTTGTAGTGATGTTCCAGTCATGCTTGATCTTCTAGAGGACTAAATGACTATAGTGAATTTTGGCATCCTTGTCTGAATCTCTAGTCTACATGGTTCTACATTATACTGAATGCAGGAGCAACAAAAAAATTCTCTGTAGCCTCACAAACCTGGGTAGAAACATGCTTCACACAGCATTGAAACTGGAAATACAATAGGCGCAACGAGAGTGTTTTATATCAGGAACAAAGATCACAAAGTAAATTTCTAAGTTATTAGGGATTGTCGAGAGAAAATTAGATTGGGGCAGGGGTCTTTTCTGGAATTGGGGCTTAAATTGGGACTGTGTTGCTCGTTCATCAAGTTGTCAGATTTACCTGGGCACAAATCGCATTACTCAATACTGTACATCTCTATTGCTCGTGCTGGTATTTTGGCCTTGGCTTTTTTCTCTTTCTTTGTTGAGTTTCAAAATTACCAAATAACCATTTTATGAAAATTGCAACTGAAAATCTACTTTCCCGAATTGGAAGTTGCAATAAGTGCATTAAATATAAGTTTCAGTACATGGTAAATTTGAGCCTTTATGTGTTTGATTTGACCCCAAATTGTACTATAACCAGTCTATTAGCAAATGACTGATCACATAATACTTATTCTTCTTAATTGTATGAGTCTTCTATTCCTACATTCCTAACTGCTGGTTCATAAAGCACATTCTTTATGTGACCAGAAAGAAAATCTGGTTTCCAAAGAATGCCACTAAGTTTATTACTTTCTTAAGCAGATGAGCTTCTTCACATTTTGTCAAGTAAAATACAGAAAATGTCTGGCCAGAATTTCAATACAACATTAACTCTTCCTTATACTAAAATGGGGGTTCCTCCATTGTTGCTTAGGTCTAAGTAGCTCCCTCACATGGGGAGACATTGGCTCGAGATTTAACTCCATGTAACATTTCAGAGCATCCTAAAGTGACAAATTCTAAAATCCAACCTTGATTTTGAAGTCTGTTTTCTTTAAGTTCTTTTAAGTTCAAAGTTCTAGCTGAATTCAATGATTTGCCAAACTTCAGAGACTCCAATTTGGTACAGAGAGAGAGCAAACAGATGCAGATGAACCTTCTCACCACAAATGCAAACAGATGCAGGTGAACCTGTGCAGGTGAACAGGTGCAGGTGTAACCCGTGCACTCTGATACTCTATTAGTCAATTCCAATAAACTCATGGGCTTGTTCATTTCTCATTCTCTATCCCATCGGCAACCAAACTTCCAACCATCACACTTGTGAACTCAGGAACTCTTTTTTAAAAATATTTTGCTTTCACTCTCCCTGCTTTCAAAACCTTCTTAGGTCACTCGCAACATTTTGGTGCATCCTATAAGTGCCTCAAACATATTTCACTCCACTTTACAGCCATGTCTTATAAATTCAGATTATTGTCATTTTCTCTGTCTACTCCACACATTACATAAAATGACTTAGATTTACAGATTGACTGATTTATGGATTGACTGATCTGAATGTCAAATGATTGGAATCAGTAGCAATCTCAGTGGAATTTATGACATTAATAAGACCCCATGAATAAGTGAACTGCAATTATCTGCCCCAAATGCAAAATTACAATAAAAATGTTGTTGAGATCTTCGAAATAGCTTTCTAAATGAAAAAAACAAACATTCTTTCCTTCTCTGTTCTCTTCTATACTCTTACTTTCATTTTAGACTGATCGATGCTTCTATTTAATCTTTTATTTTAAATTAATACAAATATTCCAACAAAATAATTCAACAACAGCCCAAGCATGTGGTATCGCCAAAACGAGTTATCCCATCGATGATGACCCAAGGATTAATGAGTTATGAAAAGAACTGCATTCCAGGTAATTGTATTAGCTTCAATTCATGCTGATGTTGAGTGTTTCAGAAACACTCATATAACATCAAAATCACTTGGTAACTGGTTAAGCTTAACCACCCGGGCGGAGTAAGTTACTAATTTTGCATTGCAAACATTGACATCTTTGTCCAGTGTTAAAATTGAATTAACCTTCAATACAATAAATTAAATAGATTGCCACTGTCAAAATTGCAACACTCTTATAAATGTCTTTATTGTATTCTTGTAGTACCAGGCCTGGGACAAATCTCGCAGCGCCACATTCACTCATAAATTCCTTATGGCAGATATTTGCATTAGCACCTGCTGGTTAACACCAGCAGTATCTTTTTTTATGGTCCATCTGAATGTCAAACAAAATTTAGCAGCAAAAATTCCACCTTAATAGCCCTTGATCCATGTATGAACTATAAATATCACGGTAGTAGTTTCTGCTGGACTCCAGCTGAGAGAAATAACATTACTGGAGTTATTAAGACTATGTCATTCAAGAAATATTTATCCTTCAATATCTCCTTCAGGGTCATCACTTACTCATCTTGATTTGAAAAATTGGAGGGTGAAGTTTTTAAATTATTTCAAACGCATTGGTTGACATAATTTGAGATTGCTTTCTTCCTTAATCCTCTACATTATTATGATGCCCGGAGCAAAGCAGCTTTATAGCAATCTCTGGAGTGTGAAGTAGCAGTATGAAGCAATTTCCATTCCACATCACTTGAATCAGGCAGGTTTACAAAAAAAGGCGATCATCTCTTTAATATCTTTCAATAAAAATTTTGAGCTGTCTAAGCAATTTCTCAGAAACGTATAATATATAATAATCCTTGGATTTGATGTTGCGCCTTATCATGTCTTCGAGACGTCTCAAAGTGCTTCACAGAATATACATACATACAGAATATGTATATTGTGTGGGTGAAATTTGGGGTAGGGTGGTTGGAGGAAAAGCCCAATGTATTCCTCACCTTTCTGACCAGATTGCTCCCCCNTGAAGCCACTTTCCCCAGGCTGATTCCAGCGCAAGTGGTACTGCCCGAATCCTATTTGTACCATACATTTGGCAGTGGAAATCACTGTGAAAAGTGTGGTGAATGGCCACCAACATGCAATATCTATGTTTAACTTTTAACAAAATGCAGCACATGCTACTCCAAGTCCTAAGAATGTTCAATGTGTAAAGCACCAAGAGCTCAATCGGCCAGAGAAATCCACTTCAGTCTAATCCATTGATTCCCCTAGAATTTCAGATATTGGTACTGGGAATTCCTCCATATGACATCCAGGAACATGCAAATGACCTAGAGCATTGTTACAGGAGACCCTGACTTTTAAGGCTTCAGGGAGTTAGAGACTAAAGTTGTGTTATCATTGAAGGTATGCAAAAAAGCCTTAAACTTTGTTGTCTGTACTGTTAGCTTTAAACCCATTAGTGCTGAAAGAGATGTTAATAACTAACAACAACATTTGATTCAACACCCTTTCATGTATTCAAGATATCTCAAAACGTTTTATAGGTATTTACTGCGATTGAATTTCTAGGCAAACACAGCAGCCAATTTGCATACTGCATCCCACAACCAACCAAGTGAAATGACCAAATTTATTTGGGGATTCGTGGCTAGGAGACTGGGAGTAACTCCCTTCTCTTTTCAAATAGTGCCATGGGATCTTTAACATCCACCTGAGCTTGTGTCTGATGAGCAAGGCTAGAGAAGATCACAGAGGTAGGGAGGTGCGAGGATATGAAGAGATTTGTAGGTGAGAACGAAGATCCTGAAATCAATCTTCTGGGAGCCAGGGGAACCTGGTGAAGACAGAGGTGATGCACATGTGACATTTTGTGCAGGCAAGGATGTAGGCAACTGTGTTTTAGATTCAAACTTCCAATGGTGCATGTACCAGCCCAACTGACCATTTCTAATCATTTTGTGGATGATTCTAATCAATTAGGATCATCCACAAAAGTAACATTTTATTGTTGATAATATAGAATTTGGTTCATATATATTTCTTGGAATTTGTTTGAAATAAAGTATGTGTCTTCGATGGGATTTAGGGTGGGGGTGAACTGTGATTTGAAAAATGTGCACATTTCAAATGCAAGGTATTAATTACTTAACAATGTCAAGGGAGAATCATCTTAGATTGTAAGAAACCATAAATATTTATAGGAAAACAGAGCTGGTCAGAGATAATTTAATACCCATGCAACATTCTGTCAATCAAGTGCACATAAGGCCCTTACAATTTTTATATGGGTACGAATATACAATATACTCGCTGTTCAAACAGGAATTTCAATAAATTCTCTTGAGAATAATGGATACCTTGGAGAAAATGCAAGGCAACATTATATTTGAAGGATTCAGATGAACACAATAAAAGGATGAAAGTGTTCTGATGTATGTTTTGCTAATGACGTCCACTTCAACATCCAATCCACTCTTCTCCACTCATCTAATTTATTGTTGCGTTAAACCTCAGCAGCATATCAGGGTTTAGGATTTTAAATTAGAAATGATGAAAGACTCAAATGATTTAGACATAAGGCAGCTATTTGGGGCACGAAGAGTAATGGATTAGTTGGAACAAACGCCCAATAAACGCAGTTCATGTTGTATCATTTAATAGAATATGAGGATATGAGAATAGGTCCAGACTACTTTATGGGACACATTAGTTTCTGTGTTGCAGGGTTGTGGGGTCCCTTAACCTCTGGAACTCTCTCCTTCTCCATTCTTCTCCCCCCCCCCCCATCAGTCTTTATTCCACCTTGTCTTCAACAAAATTTCTGTTGATCTTCACTGGCCTCCTCTACTCCGACCCTAGCTCTGTGAATTGCTGAGACATGTTAGATTATGTGAAGGGCAGGATATGAATGATATATAAATGATATATTATATATATATGTAGGTTGTTGATTAAATATTATCTGTGAAGGAAGAGAAGCCAGGTTTGAAAAGTGGAAATGTAGCACTGGCTGAATACTGTAGAGTTTGTTTAATTGATCTTGTGATATTTAACCTCAATTTAACTTGCAATATTGGAATTACCATTGGAGAACTAGCTCTGAAAATATACTTAGAATCTCCTTGGAAGATGAAAGCATATGGAGTGAAGTCCATAAGCTTAGATTGTCTAGTTCATCTCTTCTCATTCCATCTTGCTTATGCTCTTATTGTACTTGCGCTTAGCCTCTCATCTTGATTGTGAGTAAAAAAGTTAAGGAATACTGTTTTTTTTTACATACTGTGTAACAACGCAAGTAACCAAGCAGGTCAGTAATGAAAGCCTTCACCAACATTATCAGCTTATCGTCAGCCCCATGACCATTTCAATTTCATATCAGCTTGGTTCAGTGAATAGCACTTTGACCTCATCGTCGGAAGGCTGTGGATTGCCTGATGTTAGGGGCAGTTAGCAGACTGTTGTCGCCAGCAATGGTGATTCAATGGTGTTTGTGCAGTTATTTGTAGTAAAAGTTCTAGTTTTTCTTGACAAAGTCACGGCTATCAAGCATGCTGGGCTTCTACCCTGTGTTACCCTGGGCGCTACATTAATGCAAGTTGGTATTGTTGGCTGATCAGAATTCTTCCACCAAACCACAGTACTTTTTTGTATTGGAGCTTACTGCGCTTGTTCGGGGACTCTGACTTTTTCCCCCCTCCCACCCAGGTGATTGTCATGTCTTCATCTCTCCACTGGAGGCAATAGAACTTGGGACCACAGGATAAACAATCCAACCTGGATGAGGATTGTAGGGGAGACTGGATTGTAGGGGAGCTCTGGAAAATTGTGGGGGGGGGGAGGGGTAGGTAGGCAGGGTCCACTTGGAGCTGAACTGGCTCCAAGGTGACATGCTTGGCAACAGAAATGCCAGAATCAGGCCAGCCCTCTGTGGCAGTCTCGGTAGTCCGTTTCCTGATCCAGATTGGTCCACAGTATTCCAGGGCACTGCTGATGACAGCACAGCCACCCTGGCTCATCGGCAGGACCTAGAAAGGCAGAGCAGTCACTGGGGGCAGAGAATTCTCACACTCAGCTCCTATTAACCCTGCAAGCCAAAGCCTAACTGGTAGGGTGGTCCTAGCTGGACAAGCAGTGGGGAAGCTTGCCAGTCAGTGATATCAATGGCAAGCGATGCAGATTTAGTTAGTTAGTGTCCATCAGCACCCCAATGCACACACTGGGGTCCCCAAGCCTTGGCTCTTGCCAACCTGCACCTAATACTTTCTGGAATTGGGTAAGTAGGATGTGTCCCTCCAGGGAAAGAGTGCGAATTCCATTCCAACAATCTATCTTTGGAATTTCTATGTGCGGGATATATGGAATTCTCAGTTTGGTCTGGATACGCTTAAGCATAGTGATGGGTTTCTGCATGTGGCAGACACCCGGCTGACCCCCCAAAAATACAATGAAGATCATCCCTGGAGATCGGGAAAGATCAATGGCCAGAAAATCAAAGTCAAGAATTGGAAACAACTGTGCATATCCACGTTTGTTGCAGGCACAGCTGTTTCCCTGCTGGTGCCTGTGCTTGGGATTCCACCGATACAATAAAAGCGGAGGGAGCCTCGCTCCGACAGCTCCGACAGCCTCAGCCCAGAGATAACAGCCGAAAACAGCTGACCACATGTACATTAACATTAAAGCAATTTGCTGGAGCCTTCAGTAGTTAAATATCTACCAACTATTATAGGATGAAAGTAAAACACTGTAGGTCGTAAATGCCCAGTATTTTTGCAAACTAGGCACCTCAAACTGTGCATCACTGACAAAAACAAAACAGTCATCTAATTTAAAAACATATTTGATCACCCACTGATACTAACTTGTGGTATTGTGTGGCTTTATATCACACAGGAGCACAAGAGGTTCAGGTGAAGAAAGCCCTTCAGAACATCTGATCCTATTCTTCCCGAACCTTAATCTACCAGCTTTCAATGATTGCATCAAGCTGTTTCTTAAACAAGTCCAGAATCCTGGGCTCTCCAATCTAGCAACCCTTTTGGTCATTAAATAACCTCTGTACAAAATACTTTAGGATGTGTGCCTGAACATTCCCTGTCACAACTCTGCGCTCTTTCACCTTGGCGTATCTGAAAATGTTGTTCTTGGTTTACTTTCTCAATCCAATTTAAAATCTGATATAAACCTTTAATAATAATACTTGCATTTGATATAGTGCCTTATCACATCTTTAAGACCTTTCAAAGCACTTCACAGAATATACTGTAAAGTGAACTGACTATATTTTGTGGGCAAAACGTGACAGCCAATTGCGCACAGCAGTGTCCCACAAACAGGCGTGGATTGGGTGAACAAATTTTTATTATTATTATTTTTTATTAAATTCTTTGTATGGCTATCTCGGAAATAGGAGTTGCCTTATCTAATTGTGTCTGATTGCTCATTCCTGTTACACTAGGGATCATTGACCACTGAGCTCTTTTGCAGTGCCTCTAGTGTCTAGACATATGCACCCATCTAACGTCCTGGCAAATGAAGCTGGAAACAGTTCTACTGCAGGTGCAGCGTGATCTAATTTTTGCGGATCTGAACTCAACTTGTTTGGCAATATAGCCCAGCATCCTATTTATTACTGCCTCACACTGACTTGACATGTTAAGTAAATAAACAACAATCCAAGAAACACAAAGGAATTAATCTAACTGCTGTGTCACTGTGACAATCAGACATCTATTTTCATGCTGCTTCAGTTCTATTGGATGAATTAAATAGATTCTTCATTTAGCTTTCGAGTCACATGGCAGAACACGTTTTCAGTAATTCTAAGCATTCCGTTCTTTTTACCCATTTGGATTCATGACGTATCTGAAGCCTGTCAATGGGAACATTCTTGTGTTTTTAAAAAAAAACCTTGCTACTTTTATTCAAACATTCCTATTTGTCAAACACTGTGTGCAGAATGAATTGGTACCTGACAAACATTCTCTTTAAACTAACTACCCATTAGCAGAATTCTTGGTAACAAGCTTCTACTGTGTTCATCGCTAATTTGGTTTACAAAGGATTTCAAGACGGGAAGAAACAAACCTATACATGGAAAAAAACAGAGCAAGAATAACTTGTTACTCTTACAGGCTATGGTGCTATGAACTGCACACTTTTTAGCTGATTGGCCTTGAACTTAGTCCAGGATTACTGAAATGAACCAGAATTGTTAGAAGAAGGGAAACAGCATCCCTTAGTTCTGTCTTTGTAACCTTCAGCGTGGTATCATCTTGCACTGAAACCCGAATACCCAAATGGGATTAAACATAAAAGAAGGCTGGGAAGAAAGCCCCTGGATTAGAACTTTAACTGATTCCGAACTGTGAGAAAAGGCCACACTGCTGTCTTTGACCTTTTCCTCATGTGCGTGATGCCAGTTGTGCTTAGTCAAGTGTCTAATGAAGCCTCTGTCAATTCACGCTGTATTTATCCTTTTGCTACTGAAACAGGTGTTTGGTTACTGAGAGGACAAGTGCTGAACCTGTTGATCATGGACTAACCAATCCTGCCGGTCTATGTAGTTTTCTCCATGGGGAACGAGTGGCTGAGATCCAGGGACAAGCAAAATAACATCTCAAGTGCTGAGACACTCCATCAGGGGAAGCTTTCATCACTGCCTACCCATTAGTGACTAAGAATGTATATATATATATTAAAAAAAGTAACATGCTTTTTCCAGCCCAAGGCTGCTTCCCCAGACATTGCACAAAGTTTTGTTCACAAAAGTTATTAAATTAACAAATCAATAAAAAAAACTGTACTCCTCCCCAAATCAAACATAAATATTTCCACATGAAATCACTGAAGCTTTAAATGCTTAGTATAATCAATTTTGTATAGAAGGGTCATTATAATTGTATAGAGTGCTGGAATATATGCATTCCCTAATGAAGTTACCAGCGAATTTACATCACCATGACAAAGTCTACTCAGGATACTAGGGAAACATTGCAGGACATTTTTGTGCTTGTATTTATGACCTGAAATCATCCCTTAAAAAAAATGACCAAAATCAACAATAATTAGAGCCCCCAAAAAATATATAGGGAAATATAAAAAGTGTCACACAGTAAACTGTAATTGCTAAACAGTAACATTTTCATTACAGACCTGATTATTTGTAAAACAAAACTGTTATAATAGGAGAATTACAAAAAAATTCCAGATTATGGATCCCTACAATTGAAAATTGAAAGCATGTTTGCAGTCAAAGACAAGTGATGGAATCTATACCCCTACTGGTTATGATTTGACACATTCAGAACGTTCATAAATTAAACACAAGAGGGGAACATTTCACTTGGATCTAAATTTACTCATCTATGTAACATTTTAAAGGGCCCAGAATTAGCAAATTCTTAAATACAGCCTTAATTTTGAAGCCGTTTTTCTTTCAAGAGCTATTTGAAACCCAACTTCAAAGTTAAAACTGTATTCAACAATTTGCTAAACTCTAGAAGCTCTAAAATGTTGCAGAATAAATATTATAAAAAAAATCAGTGATTTCACAACTTTTGTGAAGAATTTCTGAATACTGTTCAAATATTGACTTCTACCCATTGTTAGTTGGTACAAAGGAACTGCCTTAATAAGAACACGTCAGATAGTTACCTGCACAAAACTGCATATCACACTCCCATCAAACACTGGTAGACTGGGCCGGCTGTGGCGGTAAACGTTGATGGTGTAAGTCGTTGTAACAACAGGTTCTGATCGAGACTCATCAATTACCAGAATATTGATTCTGTTGTTTCCCAAGCCAAGAGGATAGTTAGCGATCCTAAGGTGGGGAATAAGATGTAAAAATTTGCTTTTTCTTAAAAAAATATCATATGAGAGCTTCATGATTTGGGCTTGAAAATATTTAGAGGTTCATTCATTATCAACTCCACCAATAATCCTCATGCAGTAGAGGTGCTGCAGATTGGAATTTACACAGAATTTGATAGATCTGCATGAAAATATCTGCAGTCAAACTCTTATTTTTCGATTAACTTTGAAAACTAGGCTGCCCCTCCAATGCAATGCTGGGGTGTGTTGCATTGTTGGAGACGCCATCCTTCAGATAAGACATTAAAGCAAGGTCCTGACTGCCTGTTCAGGTGGACGTTAAAGATCCCATTGCATTATTCAAAAAAGAGAAGGAAGGTTCTCCCAGTGTCCTGGTCAAAAAGCCCCCAGATAAAAATTGCTCATTCACTTCATGGCTGTGTATAGGACATTGCTGTCCACAAGTTGGCTGCCTGCAAATAGACCCTCATTATACAGTAGACTCCTGATAACAACAACTTGCATTTATATAGCGTCCTTCACACAGTGTAGGGTCCCAGAGCGCTGAAACCTGGCACTCCAAGGGAAAAGGGCTCAGTAAAGAGTTATCTGGAAAGACGAGTTAGGCATATGTATAAATACATAAATAAATACAGCAGGGATATTGACAACATGATTACTTAAGTTGTAGTGATAAATTAAGCTAGGGTCGAGTCATCAGGAATTTACTGTACTTTATAGTGAAATCCTATGAAACACTTTGAGACATCTCAACGATGTGGTAAGGTGCTGCATCAAACGCAAGCATTTTTAAACTGATATTTGTGAATAAGTAATTATAATACTTGCTCATATTAATAATTAAGTATTACTAATAATTATTATTAATACATAATAATTATTGCGTTTTAATAATTAAGTATTAATAATAATAGCACTTGGCATAGTGCCTTTCTCCAGAGGACATTTCACAGGATTTACTGTGAAGTGGAATGACTGTGTATTTGTAGGCAAATGCAGTCGACCATCAATGGAAAAAAGTAGCATAATGTGTGGTGTAGATTATTTTCACAAAGGTTGTTTGGTACCTGATGTCATGGTAATAGCATCTGTTTAACAAGCTTATGCTGTCCCTTATCCAGTCGTAAATGCGTTGCTGTTTCTGAAACGATTTTCTTGAGTTTTTTTTATATCCGGCAATAAAGTGAAACAGATTCTAAAACAAATTTATGGCACCTCAAATATCAATTGCAGGTTTGCTGTGTGCAAAACAGGGCAATTGATAGTAAACAGACTCATATAACACCATGGAAAGATGCACCATGTGGATTTTCTCCATTTGACATCAATCTCTTCAGTTTCATTCAGTTGCTAGTTGTTTAAAATTTCAGATTTTTCAGTCAACTAAGGTTAACTCAGGAAACTAATGTTGAATTCTATATACAATTTACGGTGTTTGATTTGTGTTATTATCACTAAATACTTGCACTCAGAAAAGTTAAAGGGTCTGTTGGCTCCATTCTTCAAAACAATTCCAAGTTATTATTTTTCATTTTTTTTAAATGGTTTGCCAAAAAAGGGGCTACATTTTCCTTGCTATTGTTGCAAGTTGGCAGGAACCACTATATATTGACTAATTTTTCAGATTTATCACAAGTGTCAGACTGAATGCCAAAGCTCAGGATCAGGCTATATTCAGTTATTTTGCCTCTAAGCACACACACACAATTCTGTTCCTCCCTACTTCGATCTCTTGCTATTGCTTAACCTTTTGTTGTTTTCCTCTCTTCTCAGTTCCTTTTCCCATTTGCTTCTTCCTTAGGGACTTTGAGACGGAAGGAGATTGAATTGTCAGCCTGCTTTGACAGCCAATGAAGATTTGATAGAACGAAAAACCTTCTTATTGCGCTTTAAATTTCTTTGATTCTGATCTTTCTTGAATACAGACCTGTCTGACAATACTAATCCTTGCATTTTGTATTATCCCTTATCAAATCATCAAAACGTGTCAAAGAACTTCCTGTGAAGTGTAGCGACTGTGTATTTTTATAGGTGAACTTGGCAATCACTTTGTGCACAGCAATGTTCCGCAAACCACCAATAACATAAAAGGGCCAATTTTATCTGGAGGATTGTTGGCTAGAATACTAGGAGAAACTCCCTTCTCTTTTATTGAATAGTGCCATGGGATCTATAACCTCCGCCTGAATAGGCAGACGGGACCGCAGTTTAAAGTTTCATATGAAGGATGGCATGCTCAACAATGAAACATACCCCAACTCTGCATTAGAGTGTCAGCCTAGACTTTGAGATTAAAGTATGTGATGTAACCATTAATAAAAAAAACTCCATGTACAATGAGGAATATCACAGCATTATTACATGTCAGCAATCAATTCAACACATTTTATTGCAGTGTAATTTCTGGAAATCTCTAAGCTATTACAGACCATATCAGTTTTTGAAATTCAATCTTGGATTCATTTTTGCAAAGTAAATCCTTTAAAATATATCAGACTCATTGGAAATGCTTCATTGCCAAGTCTCCCCAAATCAGCAGTAATGCTCACCACATGGATCTGATATCTCCAAATGTGATTTTAATTAAGGCCATAATAACTCCCTTGTTATCTGGCCCCATCATCGACTAAATTTAGATAAATATTCACGTAGTTTTAAGAAACACAGTTCTATTAAAAATAGACAAGCATGCAAAATATCCTCAGGAACAGTGAAAGAAACATCAGGGTGATGTGGCTCTTCTGTACAGTGTAGCCTCTGGTTTCAATGAAGGTAGTTGCTCTACAGCACTCTCAGGGTAGGACTTTACTCTTTTTGAAAGGTTTCTTGCGCTACAGCCAAATAAGATATCCAATACCCCTAACGTGCCCAGATTCAACTATTTGTTCCTTGCATATTTGCAAATAGATGCCCCCAAACCACTGTTAAAACCCAAGTTGCTTGTTGCCTTGTGAAATGAACACACTCAACACCAGCAGCTAAGGAGTCAACAGTTACGGCTGTACACATCCGCTTCTAGATTGGTCATTTGTTTCAATGTTTAAACATTAACTATATTAACCCAGCTCAGCTGAAGCATTAAAATAGTGATGTTATATAAAACCCTCCATTTCCATTGACCTGTACACAGACATTTCAGTTTGTCAAATTCCACATCAGCGAAACAAGTCATTGTTAATACAAAATACGTCTAATTTAGAGACGGGGTTATCAGATTGTAAATTATTGTACTGAACAGAAATCTTTTTAAAAAGCTTAAAACTTTTTTTTACAGGAATTGAGAGAACCATGCACTTTATAAAAAAAATTATATAAGAAGTCAATGAATATTAATTCCAAACTGAGGGAAACAGATATTTGAACATTACATTAAGAAACATGTTTAGTGTAGCATTCCACACAAGTAGGCAACCAAATGTGTTGACAAAACTAATTTAGTGACCATTTAGTGACCACAAAGTGAACTTTCTGTTTGCATTCTTGTATATTCATGAAGTCTTAAACCAAGAATGTGAGATGCTTTAGTCAAGTGAACTTCAGAAGAAGTTTTTTGAATTCTTTCAGTAAACCGGTGAGTAATGTCCCTCACTATGTCTATACAAACACATCTTATGTTATTTAAAACATTGAAACTGGCTGCCAAATTTGTTAATATTAAACTTCTCGATATCTAACACTTTCATGTAAACAACCTCATGTGGTTTGTTAAAATAATAAATTTTGCTGTGCAATTAAATTTCTGCATTATCTTAAAGTTGGTTTAAGTTTAGTTCGTCAAACCTCTGTGTGCATGTTTGTGTATGTCTGTGTGTGTTTACATGGAGGGGTGGAGAGAAAGAGAAAAAGAGGGGGTCTGATCAATAAAATTATTGCAACTATTATTTAATCTTATAATCTCCATTGAATAGAATTATGAAAGATCAGATTATTTTGCACTTGAACACTTCCTGCTAATAATCACTAGTGCTTTTACCTGGGTCCTTTTCTCTCATCCAGGTGCACCTGGCAGTGGCAATTGGCTGCATCTGCTCTGATCTTCACTATCACCACATCAAAAGGCACTTCAGAATAATACACTTTGATCTTTGGCATAAAGGCAGGATTCAAGTTCAACCGTGGGCTAGTGGAGATGCGAGTAATGTAGGCAAGGGTATTCTTCGCTGTTTAAAACAGAAAGAAACATTAAAATAAAAAAGAAAATTAAAACTCACGTAAAAAGTACAGTTTTGTGGCTCGTCACCTGCAATTAGCTTCGAGGAAATTTCACTGGCATACTTGAAAGAAAAAAATGGTTTAACCTTGCAGTGATCAAAAAATACTTGATTCTCTTTAGTGATTGCATTGGTTTATTCATTCCAAGACCTGAACAATGCTCTCCACCTTTTAGGATTGCATTTCAATTATTCCATTATCCTTGAAGTTCCTGCTGATTGGACACACTACAAAACATAGACTGCAGGCATGTGACATGCCAAATGAAATGCGAGTCTTCTCATCCAACGAAAAAAAATACAAGTTCTCCTTGTAAAGGAGAATTCTGCATTTGCCAATTTTGGAACTGATGCTGAGTCCACCTTGTGTGAAAAAGCTGCATTTTCTTATGCAGCTAAGAAAATGTGTGTTATGCAGCAATATTCCACGTGCCATTAAGTGTGGAGACATTGTCTTCCTGCGCCTAAGTGCACAACACCACTTATAAATAAATTTAAATAATCCTTGCAATTGATTTAGGAGCTTACCACGTCGTTGAAACATCTCAAAATGCTTTGCAGGAATTACTGTAAAGTGTCATAACTATATATTTGTAGGCAAACAGCAGCAAGTGGAATAGATCACCCTGTCAATTAAATGGACTAGATGAAGCCACAGTATAATTGAGTATTTTGAGTATGGGGGAGAGGGTTATGATAAATTCTGTGCTCATCAAGGCGATTGTGACAGTTTTCATTTCCCACGCCAGGTCCTCGGCACAGTGTTCCAATTTAGTATAGAAGTAAAGGGCATTTTCTCAGCTGAAAGACAATGTCTGTTGAGAACATTCAGAGAGGGTTCAGACTGCCCTAACTTATAACTTATATCACATGGATCTATAACAGTCAGCATTGTCTTTCATCCCATCAGTCTGGGTTGAATTCAGAGATGGTTCCTGAGATGAAAGTGTTTTTTGAAGAAACTCTTCAAATAAATCTTCTGAATGGCCAATAATCAGGTACTGTACATGATGGGTAAGTGACCAGGTTAATCTTAAGAAGCAGGCATTCTAATGGGAAACTACGTTCCCATTAAGTGTATCAGATAAAAAGAAAGTTATTCTTTGAGCACTCTTATTTTTTTATAACTTTGTAACTACACCATAAGGAATAGTCTATTAAAGGCTGGAGTTGTTTTGTGTGCAGCAATGTAGATCAGGGCTATGGTTAGGAGGGCGTATGTGTGTGACCTGCAGCACCAGTTCATTTCAGGTGCACATCAGGCATAAAAGTGCAAAAGGCACCAAAAGTACCAGTTGCACAGAAGATAAATTATTGATACACGTGAGCAATTCCTCAGTTCCTCCTTGAATTATGCAATCATAGAATTTCCAGCATAGAAGGGAGGGTGTTCATTCCTGTAAGAGGACAGGGAGTTTCTCTTGAAGCGCTTTGAGATGTCTCGAAGACATGATAAGGTTCTATATCAAATGCAAGGATTATGATTGTTGTTATTATCTGTGTCCTGGCCAACAATCTCTCAGGAAACAAAAAGGTAATTCACTTCATGGCTGTTTGTGGGAGATTGCGGTGAGCAAATTGGTTGCTGTGTTTGTTTACAAAATACACAATCACTACACTTTACAGTGAATATTATGAAGTGCTTTGTCCTCCTTATATGAAAGGTGCTGTATCAAAAGCAAGGATTTTTGTAGGACCTGATCGTTTAGTCCCATACACTTTTAGATTTTTCCTTTTCAAATATATATTCCTTTTGCATACCCATTATGGATTCTGCTTCAATGTTTCCTCAGAATGGTAGCAAAACAATGCAACAATAATCTCACTACAAAAACAACTGGGAAGGATCAGTGGAAAATCAGTTATGTTTGACTGATTTAGGTCAACCTGAAGATCTCACTGGGTGTTCACCATAAAGCAGCGTAATTGAGGTTTATTACTGATGTTACCCATAGAAAATCTATTGCTACATGAATGGGGGTCAGTGTGCGTGTGTGTTTTTTTAAAAAAGCAGGAAAGATGTGATGTGTTGTAGGGTTACTGCTCAGAGGCATGACCTTTCGCTGATTTATTAGTGAAGATCAACTTATTACTAAAAAGGAAGATATAATCTAACAATTATAATAATAATAATCCTTGCATTTGATATAGCGCTTTTCACGTCGGGAGGACGTCCCAAAGAGCTTCACAGAACACACTGTAAAGTGAATTGACTGTATATTTGTGGGCGAACGCGGCAGCCAATTGCGCACAGCAATGTCCCACAAACAGTCGTAGATTGAAAATGACCAATTTATTATTGTTTTGTTTTGGAGGGATTATTATTAGGCGTGTGGAGTAAGGAAACTTGCCCAAGGTTTCGCCCTGCCTGGAATTGAACTCAGGTTAGATTAGATTAGATCCTAGTCCAGACAAACAAGTGGTTAGTAACCATTGGTTGAGTGCCAAGAGGATATTATTGTCTTGTAATGACGTTATAATCTGTTATTATACGTTCCAGTTCATGATAGGGTTGCAGCTGCATCTTAGTTTATTTTTCTTTGAACACCAATGTGCTCCAAGTAACAACAACAACAAATTACATTTGTATAGAGCCTTTCACGTCGGGAGGACGTCCCAAGGCGCTGGACAGTTAGAAAAATAAATAACGTTTAAAAAGTTCATGGATGCTAAGGTCTTCAACACTATAGAAGAGTCAGTACAATTACCAGATGAAATGACAATGGAATATAATTTGCCATATTCACAAATGGTATTTAAAGTGCCAATGACAACTTCAGTTCGGCAACATTGAAAAACGTCAAAATTTAGAATATTTGTAAAACAGCTAATTAAAAATTTCAAAAGCCATGGAAAAAAAAGGCCAGAGATCAAGGCAGTTGGATTTCCAGCCTTTTTCCGCATTTTGCACAGCTTCTTCTACTAATAAACAGAAGTTACAATTAGCATTCAGTGTAAATTAGATTCCGGTGCTAAAAATAAACAGTTGTTTGCCAGCTAGCTTTCAGAGTAATTCAAGGAGAGAATATAATGTGGAGCTCTGTGTATGCCAATTTGTCATTCCTTATTGCTCTTGTATCAAACCATCACCTATAGTATAAGTGTCCCATGAATGCAATTAACAATTCAGTGCAAAGTTATGCCTGATTTCATCTGTGGATGTGGTCCCATTAGGAACTGCGTCAACACTTAAGACTCTTACAGCCATCACAAACAGGAGTTTTATCCCATCAGATTGAAGTGTTTTTTAACCTAGTTTCCTGAATTGAAAGCACTATATTCCTGCTCACTGTCATTGCCCAATTTCCTGACAATAGAAAATAAATATCACATAATGTGTACAGTAGTACAACATGATCAAAGGTATTGTAAATAATGAATTTACGTTGTTCCTGACTCACTGAACTAAATGTGTTAATAGGACAAAAACAATCTTACCAGTACTACAGTATGAACGTCCATATTGACCTGCAACAGAATAAAAGATCTATAATAATTGATAAAATACAATATTCAGTTTTCTACAGTTTCCATGAAGTTGGAAAGGCATTACAAGTAGAATAGTTTTAAATAATCATCAATTCAATTTCAAAACTAGAATTCCTAATAAAAAAATCCTATCAGTTTCATCCGAAAGAAAGATTTCAAAATTTTAACTTCATATTTTTTTCACAACAAACATTGAATGTCCCGAGTTTCTAAACGTTTCCTATAATCTCATAGCACTGTGTATTCTTGTAATCCTGCTCAGTAATATTTTTGCATGATGGAAATTTATTTTTGAAAGGATGTTCACTAATGTGAAATATCGACAATAACGGTATGAAAACAAACGAGGAAACCCAACAAAAGGAACAAAGTCTGAAAAATTGCTACCTTTGTTTTTTCTCAGATAAATCAATGAGGTTGTTGGTTCATCATCTTTTAACCTCTATTTCTTTATTGATCATATTTTACAAAAAAAATACTTTCCAGCAGTAAAGTCGTATTGAACACACGTTCATGCCTTACCTGGCTTGCTATTGGTGTTGACCTTTTCAAATATGCTGGAAGGTACTTTTTGAATGGAACCTGGAATTACTAAAGAAGGATCCCTAAAAGAAAAATAGCCATGTTTGACATCAACTGTTTGTTGTTATTTTTACTAAAAAATACAACAATAATACAGGAACAGAAGCAACAATTTTACATTTATACAGTACCTTTCACTTTGGAATGATGTTTCAAAGCGCCTCGTAGAGCTGATTGGGAGCCATGGTGAAGGAGCCTGAGAAGATTGCGGGTTGTGCGAGGATGGGGAAAGGTGACCAAAAGTGCAATTGAAAAGAAAAGTCTTTAAATGGGCTTTAAATGTGGCAGATGAGGTGGGGAGGGAGCGAGGCGACAAGTCAGAGGGACTTGTGGTAGAATAGCTGAAAGAACCCATTACACCCACCTGAGAATGATGATAAAATAAAGCTCCTGAGGTGGAACCATCTTGTACAATGTTCTGTAAGGATTTCAGGGCATTGCAATACATATTTTGATGCACATTTACCCATGTATAGTTTTCCCATTGGTGAATGGATGTGGAGTTACAAGAAATATGTGCGTCGTCTGTGGGCTACATCTCACACATGCAGGAGTTCACCTTGTCTGTAAACCCACTGTGACCCTGCTGTCCCAGGAACTGTGATAAATCACTCACAACAAATTAAAATCTGCTGGTTACTCAGTCATTTTGGAGATTCTTTCTGCTCCTCTGGCTTGTCTGCCTCCTTTCACAGACTTGGAAAGCATCCCATTTCTTCCAGGTTCAGCATCATTACTTAATGGTTTGCAAAGCTTAATTACCCAAAACCTCGCAAGAACCTTATGCCAAAGGAGGCCACTTACAATTCGACTTCCGCAGTTGCGTCACATATGGGACTTTGTCTTATAAGGGACTTGTAGAAGAGATCGGTGAGGGAGTAAAGTCACATAGGACTGATCATGGCTATGATCATGGACGAAGAGAAAAGGAACACAGTGACTAAAAAAAAATAGCTGAGGCTCTCAAACATGAATAGCATTTCAGCCAGCTACTGTATTCTCAGAGCAATAACATATCTACTCTCTTGACCTGAATGTCACCTTTTGAAGGCAATGCAGGCAAACAATAAAAAAAACAAATTCCTGCTGGGTTGCTGGGGAATGAACAAGGCATATTTCTGCCCAGCCAGTTATTTCCTTCATTTCCCCCTTTCCACAGCAGTATTGCCTTTTTGTTAAACAAAACGTTTGAAAGGAATACAAGTGATGTAGTCCTGACTTATCTTTTGATCTGATTTGTCTAAACATGTACTCAATGATATGAATTATTATGCATCTTTAAAATTAGATCACATTAAAGTGATTTGACATACGTTAGCTAAAGTGCTCTGAGACTCCATCCGGCGTGGAGGGCGCTATATAAATCCAAGTTGTTGTTGTTAATGCTGGATATGGCAGCTATGGAAAACACTGACAATCCATTGTTATGAACAAAGTTCCTTTATTTATTCCTGAGCTGAGGACAAATGCTTATTTATTGTGCAACCTGTTAGCATTGGTACCAGAACAATAACATTCAAGCCAATAGTTTTCATTTCAAAATATTTTCATTGCAGGTTGAGTGGTCAGAGCAAATATATATTTTTTTAAATTCACTTACCACACAGTGTAATCCAATTCTCTCTGTAAATTCTGTGCTTGGAACTGTTTGTGGAGCTCTGAAAATAGCAAGTGCATCTCCAGAAGAGATGTTGCTTTGGCTGTGGGATCAGAACTGCGATAAAGGAAATGCAGCAGTCTTTGGTACTCTGGATTACTGGATGGATAAAGCTGCAGAATGAAGGCATTTATATTTACATTATTTTATTTGTTAGGAAAAAAAATCATTATCTTTGACAATTGGGAAGTTAAAAAAAACTGCAGGAAAGTGAAAGGGTCAATTTTACCACTTCATATCCCTTTCTATTCCAATTTTTGTTGTTGCCATTCCCAAATGTTATTATAACCCTTGCATTTGGTTACAATGCCTTTCATTTCGGGAGTACGACCCAAGGTGCCACAGGATTTAATATGAAGTGGAGTGACTGTGCATTTGTAGGGGAAAATGGGCATCAAGAATATTACTCGTGGATGATCATCAGATGAAATAGAAAGATTAATCTTTCCTTCATTATTAGCCCATCAGAACTAAAACATTAAGCAATCTTCCTCTATCAAACACAGTTGTATTTATCCTTGCATTTGTGATATCAATCATCAAGACGTTTCAAAGGGCTTCACTGGATTTACTATGAAGTGTTCAGTGGACTGTGTCTTTTGTAGCATCCACCAATTTGCCCACAGCATTGCCCCACAAACAGCCATGAAGTAATTGGCCAACATTTAACTGGGCAGCTTTTTATCGTCTTATCCTAAGGACTGATTGACTGCGTTCATGTTATTGTTTTGCACTTCCAGCATCTGCACTTTTTTCTTGTCATTCTTCCAGTTGTGCAAATTTAATTTTTAAATTAAAAAATACAAATGATCATGACTGAATGAATGAATGAAAATGCAGTTGAAAAGAGAGAACAAAACTAATATTCTAAGATCAACCTGGAAGAGCTTGGCTTCAAAATATTGAATCAAAAATTGAATCACATAGCTATTCAGAACTATTCAGAAAGAGCATTTCTATACTTATAGGAATTTTTAAACTGAATTCCTTTTTTAAAAAAAAAGAAGTAAAAGCACACACAAGATCAACTGGCCCAATACATCATTTTAGATTGACCTTGGCTATATGTTGTACGCACCAGTTCAAATCTTCCTTGGTTTTTGATTTCCTTGTGAAAAGATGTAATACGAGCAAGGTCTCTTGAAGTCAGACAAAGATATTGCTGGAGGCACTGATGAATCTGTTACATAAAATATATCAAGACCTAAGTAGCAATACAGAAGATAGCTTAGCATAAATCAATGCCCCATGCCAACATCAACAATTACTATGAGTAATAAGGCACAGTGTTTGTTATTTCAATAATTTTAAATCTGAAAAAATCAATAATTAAGTACCTTTGAGTGAACTGCAGATGGTGCTCAGAAAATAAATGCTAGAACAGTCTGCAAAACGCACTTGTAAAGTTGATATAGGTATTACTGCAATCATTTCAAGTACATTAAACTATTCACAACAACAACTTGCATTTATATAGCGCTCTCCACGCCAGGCGGCGTCCCAGAGCGCTTAACAATGGTGGAGCCCGATGCTGAGCCAGGGGGTGGCGGAAGGTAGCCAGAGCCACAGTTGAAGAGGAAGGTCTTCAAGTGCAACCTTAAAATGGGGAAAGAGGGGGGCAAGGCAGAGGAATTGAGGGAGGGAGTTCCATAGCTTCAGGGTGTAGTGGTTGAAGGCACGGCCGCCGATGGTGGAGAGGAGGATTCGAGGCGCAAGGAGGAGGCCGGAGGCAGTAGAGTGGAAGCAGCGGATAGTGCTGTGAGGAGAGAGGAGGTTGGAGAGATAGGGAGGTGCCAAGGCGTGGAGGGATTTAAACACTAGAGTGAGGATCTTGAAGTCGATCCGCTCTGTGGAGTTTGGCAAGGACTGGGGTAATTGGGGTGCGGAGTTTAGTGCTGGTGAGAATGCGGGCGGCAGAGTTTTGAATGAGTTGCCGGAGTTTTCGCTACAATTATTTAGAAGAAATAATAATAATCCTTGCATTTGATATAGCGCTTTTCACGTCGGGAGGACGTCCCAAAGCGCTTCACAGAACACACTGTAAAGTGAATTGACTGTATATTTGTGGGCGAACGCGGCAGCCAGTTGCGCACAGCAATGTCCCACAAACAGTCGTGGATTGAAAATGAACAATTTATTATTTTTTTTGGTTTTGGAGGGATTATTGGTTTTGGAGGGATTATTATCAGACGTGTGGAGTAAGGAAACTTGCCCAAGGTTTCACCCTGCCTGGAATTGAACTCAGGTCTCTCGCTTGCAAATAGAGTGCTCTAACCACTGAGCTACAGGACTCCACAAATTCCACCTGGGTCTCGATTTCATTTACTTATGTAGCATTTTGGATCATCCAGAATTTAAAAAAATGTGGAAATTCACTTGTATCCTTGAATAAGTTTAATATTAAAGAACTTAAAGAAAACTAGCTTCAAAATTAAGGCTGTATTTATGGATTTGGCAAAACTCTGAAATGCAATCTAAATAGAGTAAATCTAGACCCACCAGGTGGAATTTCTTCCAATTACTCCTCTAGAAAAAAAAACTAAAGGATGCTGTGGCAGATAAAATAAACAGTATGGTAAGAGTTAGATACTCAGCACAGTTCCAAACTCCTACCTTCAATCCTACAGGTCGATGAGTATTTTCTAAAGCTTCATAGACTTCACTCACTTCAGTGGTTCCAGATAACAGTAGCTGAAAGGTATCTTCCAGTATGAATTCCTTAGTGATGCGATCTGCAAAAGCTATGCTGTCATCTGCTTCAAAGACAGGCTGCTGGTGCACCTGAGCAAAAATGTTAATCGTGACTCTTATTTTACTAATCTTTATAAAATAAACTTTCACAGCACAACAGACCTGCAGCGGTATAAGTGAACCTGCTTGAATTCCTTGCTCATTTACTCATGTAAAGACTATTCCTTCACAAAATACCAGGTTCTTGAGATGTACTGCATCGTAAGCTCTATAATCAATCCGTTTAAATACTTAAGCAAACTGATCCCAAACTCACTTACAATGTGATACTCCTATGGAAGGCTCCTAGACATGGTCATGGCGAAGCTTTGATACAGTTGCACAATGCATTTCAGTGATTTTTGTTTAATGATAATCAATAATAATAATCATTAATTATTCCAAAAGTTTTTCAAAAGCATCATTGTTGCTTCAACGATTATGAAACCCCAGACTCCCGAGAGGAAATAAAATCCCGATGCCTGTGTTTACTGAGGCAAAAAGAGCAGTATAAAAGCACAGACACCAACAATCATACCATTCTCCCTGCTGCAGGTTGTTGGTTACATAGGGACAGAGCATTAGGTCACTCCACCTTCAAATTTCCTTTGTTGGCTTTTAGATCATGGCAATTCTTTATATTTCTAATCTCGTTTCCCTGCTGTTTTCCCATTTCCCCAAATATCTTTACTTTCCAAGTGCCCCTGAACCACCTCAATTGATCATTTTTTCTTATGATTTTCTAGGTCAGGCTAGTGTTCCTTATTCAAGAACATTTTGTGTGGAGATATGTTTTCTGGGTTCATTTTTAACCTCAGCATCTCTCTTCACAAGGATCCCTCCACAGACCACTTAGGTCCACTCACTTGGACTTCTTGTGTGCACGTACGTGTGATCGTTGCTGGGACCAACAAGGAACTGGAACTGAAACGTAAACACAGCAGGTCCACAGAGCAGCAGCAGACCTTCAATTTTGTACAGTATCCTTGCCCTCCAGAGGCACAAGGTGAATGTGATCGAGACTGGCTGCACTGTGCTAATGCAGAGTGTAGTGTCATTATGCAGGCTAGTATTGTTGGTGGTAGAACACATTCAATGGGAGGAGACTGTGGAGACTGTACCTTGGCAGCGGGTACTACTGGTAATAACAGGCTTGAAATAGGCTTGACATTCCACCTAGCGCTCGTCTTCAAGATGAATTTGTCTTAAAGTGACCTTGTAGAACTGCATAAAGTTTTAAATGGGATTAACAAAGTAAGCCCAGAACAATATTTTAATATGCACAAAGATAGTGGAACAAGTGGACTCAGGTTTACAGTTGCAAAGGTCAGTTTCAGGACAGATACCGAGACGTTTTTCTTTACCTAGAGGGTAATTAACGACAAGAACACATTGCTAAAAAGGGTGGTTGAGGCCTAGCACTGGATTGATCTACAAAACAGCTTGATGCCGGGATGGGAGCAAGGTAGGGTGGGTGCTCTGGAAGCATGAGTTAAAATGGGACAAAGGGCCTTCTTCATCCAAACCAATCCTGTGATCTTCTGAAAATGTAAGATGGCTCTGAATTTCTTTGGTTCAGTCTTAATTTGAAAGCACATTTCCTCAATCTGAATTTGAAATATTCTCCAATTCTAAACCATCTTAAAGTTTAAAACAAAACAGTCTTAAGAGTTAAGGGTAGCTGCCATTTCATGTCTAGGCTACTATGAGACTTAAAAACAAAATATCACCCCACAGGAGCTCTGAGTGAAGGGGTTCTGCTACTGATTCTTCCTAGAAGTGCTTTTTTTATTTCAACAAAGAAGGGGAAATGCGGTTACTTCTATAGTTGAATATTTAACAGTAAGGACAGCGTAAAAAAAAATTATACTGTACTGACCTCTAGTGGATTACTGTGGACCTCTAGTAGTCCATTGCCAACAAAAAGAATAATGTAAAAACATTGTAGAAAGTGCAGTCTGGGGCCATGACCGGCACAGCACTGTTCAGGACTGGGTATTCCTGCAGACTCACATTTTTATATAAGTACTAATGCTTTTCATGCTGAAGTGCGCAAGAACATAAAACAGCAGATTTTTTCATGATTACAAAGGGGGAAAGATCAATACATTTCAATTATTGCTGATTTATTATTTTTGAAAAAAATGTAACAAGCATGTGTTTACCTCAATAACCACAGGATGGATGGACATGCCAAAGCTAAGGTCAAAGGCCAACAGCTGAAAACATGAACAACATCTGAAAAAAATGGAATGTATTAATCATGATTTGATCTGCTTAAGAGTTCAGGCCAGCAATAGAAGTAAATCAATCTTATAGAAGACTAGCTGAGCACCACAAGCCTTTCCTGTACTGAAAATTTCCTTCAGAACATTGGTTGTTTAAAACGCTAGTTAATAGTGTTTTGTGCAGCACACACCTCGCAAAGAAAAAGCTTTTAGTAACCATAGAAACAAAGTTTGTGTCTGCAGAACAACCATTATGATTTGTAAATAGCTGAAGAACCTGAGTTTGTGAAAAGATATTTCAAGTCCAACTGAGATTGATGAAATCAAGGTAAGGAATCAAGGAACATAAAAACTAGTAGTAAGAAGCTCGTTCAACTAGTTTTTATGGTTCTACATACAATATATCTGGGAAGTACTGACCCATTCTTAACGGAGATGTCCACAGAGTGGTGCAGTAAGACTAGCACAGTGAGGTCCAGAGAGAGCTTTACTCTGTGCACATCTTATTTGGGAATAATGACAATTCACCGGACAAAAACACATTAAAAGACACAAAAAATAACAGCAAATTACAAGTTGCTAGTTGCCTAAATCATTTGATCGTTCATAAACATAGCCAATGAGTGACAGTCACATAGCTGGAATCACCTGTGATGCAATTCATCACTTCAACCTTGAAGAAACTTTGGATGAGGATGTGTTACAGTTGACTGTGCTGGAAAAAGGACGAGAAGACCTGTAGAAGGGCTCCAGGTCTTGATCACTGCACAGTGAGTCCTGCTGAAAATCATGTCAAGTGTGTCAAGTAGGGTCAAAAACCTCAACAAAGGAAATAGGGCATTAATAAGTAGGGGAAGTAGTAAGAAGTCAAAACTAAATACACTATATCTAAATGCACAAAGCTTTCGTAACAAGATAGACAAATGAAGTGCACAAATAGACATAGATGGGTACGATCCAATGGCTACTACTGAGACGTGGTTACAGGGAGACCAAGGGTGGGAGCTAAACATTCTGGGATATTCAAGTACAGGAAAGAAAAGCAATGTGGAAAATGAGGTGGCGGGGGTGGTCTTAGCCCTGCTAATAAAAGATGAGATAAAAACAGTAGAGAGGAAGGATTTTAAATCAGAAAATCAGGATGTAGAGTCAATATGGGTGGAGGTAAGAAATAACATGGGGCAGAAAACCTAGTGGGAGTAGTTTATAGACCCCCAAAACAACAATAACAATAAAATTACATTTGTATAGCACCTTTCACATCGGGAGGATGTCCAAAGGTGCTGGACAGAGTACAGCATTTCAGACCTGAGCTGGGGTCAGGGGCAGAGAAAGGAGGGAGGGGGGGTGGCCGACGGCATGGTCAAAGAGGGGGTCTTGAGGCGGGACTTGACGGAGGCTAAGGAGGGTGTGAGGCGGAGTGACTGGGGGTTGGAATTCCAGAGGTTGGGGGCAGAGTGGCTGAAGGCTCTCCCGCCAATGGTGGGGAGGGTGGGTTTTCTTCAACCGTCCCTTCAGCTTCCCTCTCGTCTCTCTACCCCCTCCTCGCTCCCTCCCTTCCCTCCCCTTACCTCACCCTGACCATTTCCCCCCTGCTCGGATCCCGACCCAACTGTCCAGCGCCTTGGGACGTCCTCCTGACGTGAAAGGCGCTCTATAAATGCAATCTTGTTGTTGCTGTGGTCGGAGGACATGGAGCAGGCCAGAGCCAGCTGAGCGGAGGGAACGGGCGGGTTGGTAGGGAGTTAGGAGGTTGCAGAGATAGTGGGGCAAGGCAGTATTGGGCAGGGTATTAATCAGGAAATTAGAGGAGCGTGTAGGTAAAGGAATACACTAATAGTGGGTGATTTCAATCTTCATATAGACTGGGAAAACCAAATTGGCAAAAGTAAATTAGAAGATGAGTTTATAGAATGCATTAGAGATAGTTTTCTAGAACAGTTGCTGAGGAACCAACCAGAGAACAGGCTATCCTCGATCTTGTTTTGTGTAATCAAATAGGGCTAATCAGCAATCTGGAAGTTAAGGCTCCTCTAGGAGAGTGACCATAACATGATGGAATTTAACATTAAGTTAGAGAGTGATATAGTTGAATCTGAAGCAAGGATCTTAAATCTAAATAAAGCCAACTTTGCAGGTATGAGAGAAGATTTGGCTAAAATAGACTGGGAAATTAGATTTAAAAATTGACGATAGACCAGCAATGGCAAACGTTTAAACATACAATACATAATTCCAGCGATCACATATTCCTTGAAAAATAAAAATACCACGGGAAACGTGGTTCAACCTTGGCTAACTAGAGAAGTTAGGGAAAGTATAAAATTGAAAGAAGAGGCCTATAATACTGTCAAAAAGAGCAGTAAACCTGGGGAGTGGGAGGGCTTTAGAGAACAGCAAAGGAATACCAAGAAACTGATTAAGAGGGAGAACATGGAATACGAGGCTAAACTAGCTAGGAACATAAAGACAGATTGTAAGAGTTTTTACAAGTACATAAAGAGAAAGAGACTATCAAAAGTGAATGTGGGTCCATTTCAGGCAGAGACAGGAGAAATTATAATGGGGAATAAAGAAATGGCAGTCATTAAACAAATGTTTTGCTTCTGTCTTCACGTTCGAGGACACTGAAAACTTACCAAAAATAGAGGGGAACCTGGAGGCTAATGTTAGTGAGGAACTTAAAGAAATGAACATCAGTAAAGTAATAGTACTAGAGAAATTGATAGGATTAAAAATTGATAAATCCCGTGGACCTGATGGCCTGCATCCTAGGGTTTTAAAAGAGGTGGCTGCAGAGATAGTGGATGCTTTGTTTTTGATCTTCCAAAATTCCCTGGACTCTGGAATGGTTTCCAGTGATTGGAAGGTTGCAAACATAACGCCGATATTGAGACAAAAAATGGGGAACTATAGACCAGTTAGTTTGGCATCGGTGGTAGGGAAAATTCTAGAGTCCTTAATTAGGGACGTCGTCGTGCGGTACTTAGAAAATCATAACATAATTAGGCAGAGCCAACATGGCTTCACGAAAGGGAAATCATGTTTAACAAATCTTATAGAGTTTTTTGAGGATGTAACTAGCAGGTTAGATAGGGGGGAACCAGTAGACGTGTTGTATTTGGATTTCCAGAAGCTATTGGAGAGTGGCTAACAGGAAGAAAACAGAGAGTAGGTATAAACAGGTCCTTCTCAGCTTGGCAGGATGTGACTAGTGGAGTGCCACAATGATCAGTGCTTGGGCCTCAATTATTTACAGTCTACATCAATGATTTAGATGAGGAAATAGAACTTAACATATCTAAATTTGTGGACGATACTAAGATAGCTGGGAGAGTAAGCTGTGAGGATGACACACGAAGAATGCAAAGGGAAATTGACAGGCTAGGTGAGGGGCATGAAGGTGGCAGATGGAGTATAACGTGGGGAAGTGTGAAGTTATTTACCTAGGTAATAAAAATAGAAAAACTGATTATTTTCTAGAGGGGAGAGACTAGATAGTGTTAGTGTTCAGAGGGATTTGGGTGTCCTTGTACACCAAAGGATAGTGAATTTGTGGAATTCTCTACCCCAGAAGTCCTGTGGATGCTCAGTGCTTGAACATATTCAAGACAGAGGTTGATAGATTTCTAAAGGATAGAGGGATTAGTGGATATGGGGATAGGGCGGATAAATGGAATTAGGTTAGAAGATCAGCCATGATCTTATTAAATGGCGAGGCAGGCTCGAGGGTCGAATGGCCTACTCCTGCTCCTACGTCTTACGGTCTTATGTGATTTTCATGTGAACATCAGGCGAGTACAGGATCAAGCTAGGCAGCAATACTCCCATGATCAAATAGTCTGCTGACACTCAATGTATCCCAGCTTAGTTTTTCACCCGCAAAATGCACAGTACAATCACTTTACAATAATATCCTCTGAAGCGCTTTGAGACATCTTGACGATGTGATAATCCTACCAAATGCAAGGATTATTGTTATTATTATTAGAACTTACACATGCCACTGGGGAAAAGTACTGGAGGGCTGTAGGTATCTGTGAAAGCAAGCTCCTACTTGAGCCTTCAAGGATGGGAGAGGAAAGATAGAAGCAAGAAGAAAAGAAGAAATTCTTATCGAGATGTTCATACTTCGGTTTTGCAACTTAGATGGAATTCTCGTATAAATGTGTACGAGAAATGTGCTCCCAAAAAAAGAAAAAAAGACTTACATTGTAACCCATGACTTAAGTTACAGTGGCAGTAATTTCAATGACACGTTATAACATCAATCTTATAAATAATCCACTAGACTGTTACTGCAGTCATGAGAAATAAGACATGGATCTTATATAACTACTGGTGACAGTCAGTCTCTTCTCAGTAGCTGTTACTGTGGAAATTCTGTGAAGAAGTTTGGAAATTATAAGACTTGATAAGTAGGGTTTAACACTGCAATATTTGTTCATTTTATCCCTGGAGACCAAAGTGTCAGTAATTAGGCAAGACAATTAAATAGAAATAATTCTCGTCGCTCGGGAGGAATTTGTGCCTCCTGGAGCAAAAATGTTGAACACATCACTCATCATTCTGGACTTAATCATAATTATCTTGGACTCATTGAGGTCGGTCATGATTCTTCTGTGTTAATGTGAATCTCAGCAATACTGTAACAATTAATGGCCAAGTTAAACTGCGAGGAGTGGTTTTAGGCAAATAACTGAGGTAGACTGTGCAAGCTGGAAGCAAAGAGTTATACTGCCACCTCTGCATCATTCTCGGTTTAAACAAGGGGGAGCTCTGTTGTACACAATTGTTTGCAGCCAGAGTGTTCCACTTATCAGCTTTCAGTTGGGACTGCACTGATCACATAGTCTAAGCCAGGTCCAACGGGAGGCCCACAGACTGCAGCCAGCCCGGCAGATAATTTCATCCGGCCCTAGACCATTTACAACTTGTGGGCTGCCTGCTCTCTCCCTCCCTCCTTCCCAGGCAAACCATTCTCTCATGGCAGCGGCAGGAGCAGGCGGTCAGGTGCAAACAGCACGGGAAGTGGAAATAATGCCGGCTGTTGCTGCACTGCATCAGGAAGGCAAGTGCGTTTCCTTATCCACCGCATCCTTAGCAACTGCCAGCTCCTGCCGCTGCAGTTAGTGAGCCACACGGCTGACTGAGAGAAAGAGGGGAAGAGAGAGAGGGAGAGAGGGAGTAAGAGAGTGTGTGAGGAGAGAATGTGTGTGTGTGAAAGAGGGAGTGAAAGAGATAGTGTGTGAGAGAGGGAGAGAGAGAATAACAGTGCTTCTACAAACTCCACATGTATACATTAGAAGCGACAAAGGTTTGCGAGTGTAACACTCGTAGTATTGATAAATTTGGGGTAAGAGAGCACATAACTACACAGCAGGAAACAATAACTTGCACACTATTCAATATATAAATAAAATAGTTTTTCCCTCAGTACAAAATGGTTATCAAAAGTTTAAGGCCCACAGATTTTGTAAACATAAATAATCAGCATAGCATGAATTTTAAATTCGGTCGTAAAAATTATTGTACAATTATTGATGCTCTAATCAGCTGTTAAATGCCTCACCTTAGTGACATTCCTTGGCTTGTAGTGGATAATTCAATGTTTGCTTCAGTTATTAATAAAAGTTGTGTAATTAGCTCCTTCATGTTCTCAAAGGCTTGTGCAGAGGCGTCCATCCCAAAGTATTTCTCAAAATATGCCAGAAGCTGTCAAAGATTATGTACTTTAGTAAGCAGTAACCAGAAATTGAGAATTCACACATTTGTGCAATGTCAACTCTGCTAATTTATTTGCAACTGATGAATCTTCAGCAAATATATTACTCCTGTATTTTATAACGTACATTTTTGTAGCATGCCATGCACATGGCAACCACAGGAGGACACCAAAGTACAATCTTCAGTCTTGGGAACCTGTTCAAATTCAGACCTTCATAATAATAATCCTTGCATTTGATATAACGCCTTATCATACTGTCGAGATATCTCAAAGTGTTTCACAGGATTGTCTTGTGTATTTGCAGGAAAATGCAGCAGCCAATTTGCATGGAGCAATGTTCTGCAAAAAGCCATGAAGTGAATAATCAATTTTATCTGCAGGATTATTAGCCAGGACACCGAGAGGAACTCTCTTCTCTTTACTAGTAGCAAAAAGTATTCTTTTCTCTAGTAATGATATAAACTTTATTTTCATATTCACAAAAACAAAATCACAAAAAACGTGAAATGGAGGATTTTCATTTATTTACAACTGATGAATCTTCAGAAAATATATTACATTTTGTAACTCACATTTTATAGTGTGCTGATGCATATTTATGCCAACCAGAGCAGAATCATTTGCCTACAAAATACACGATCACTACACTTTGCATAAATCCTGTGAAGCGCTCTGAGATGTCCTCCCGACATGAAAGGTGCCACATCAAATGCAAGGAGTATTATTATTATTTTGCCATCAGTCAACTCGCAGATTTCTCAAGCATGCTCTCGATAGTCCTGCCTAAACCTTCCCAGATGTCAATGGTTACCACAGACAGACAGAGGCAGGCTCCAGTGTGCCATGCAAACCTTGTGAAAATATTGTGTAAAAAAAATCACACCCGAGCTTCTTAGAAAAGCAGCAAATGAAAATAAAATTAGATGGCACAAGATAGATAATGAATAAAGTAAATAGAGTAAAGGACACAAAAAGAGGGAACAAGCAAAGAGAAAAATATTAGTGTTCTACTTTGATGTTTTTCATTCTTGAAAGTGACTGATATTTTTATATATTAAGTAGGAATGCAATAAGAAATTTCATGTTAATTAGTTTATTGCAGTATTAATAGTGGCTTTGGCAACACAATTCACACTTCTAAGGGCATTTTTTTCCGGCATTTTCATCTAGGAACAAGAAATGATAAAAATAGATAATAAATTAACTATAGTTATGAGAGGACTTTCAAACCTGCATCCATTGGATTGGTGGATTAAATACATTCCCTGAGGTGCTAAATGTCACAACTACAACAACAAAATTACATTTATAAAGCGCCTTTCACGTCGGGAGGACGTCCCAAAGCACTGAACAGTCAAGTGTCGGGGCCCGAGCATGGGGGAGGGGGGGGTGATGTAGGGGTGAGGAAAGGCAAAGAGGTGGGAGGGAGACCAAAGGCATGGTCGAAGAGAAAGGTCTTGAGACCGACCTTGAAGGAGGCAAGGGAGGAAGCGAAGCGAAGGAACCGTGTAAAGATTTGTGTTTGCTCAAAAGTCTTACATCCAACAGCAGAATAATGCAGGTCATCATTTTGTGATAACTTAGCACAGTCATTATAATGGTACAAGCAAATGTTACTGCAGTTTAGCCAAGCACAGCTACGGGGTTAAAAAACTCATTCAAGAAACAGCTTGTTGATTTAATGCAAGGATTGAAGGAAGAATCTTCAGGAAAGGTGAGATTGAACATTACAGATTTAATAAATGGCCTAAACCAAACCATTAACCTATCACTCTTCCAGGTGATGGTTGAGCTGCTGTGGTTTCTGATTTTAATTCAGATATCATACCTTCCTCTCTATTAAATGAAGCTAAAATATTGGATTAGAACTTTTGCTGGAGATACTAATCCTGACTAAACAAAAATGAAGTGCTTAGCATTAAATTTCTATCCTATAACTAGATGAAACACAGTTTAATACGGCATCTCCTCTAGCCCGGACCGTCTCATGCAGCGTCCCTCAGGGTTCTGTCCTTGGTCCCCTCCTCTTCAACATCTATATTCTCCCTCTTAGTGACATCATCTGCAGACATGGGGTCAACTTCCACATGTATTCGGATGACACCCAACTCTACCTTTCTGCCTCCACTCTTGACTCCAGGACCACTGCTGGGTTGACAGAATGTCTGTCAGACATCAAGTCCTGGATGAAAGCCAACTTTCTTGCACCCATCCTCTGGAACGCCATCCTGCAGTCCCTCCATCTCGCCCCCTCCCTCGCCGCCTTCAAGACCCACATCAAGACCTTCCTCTTCGACCGTGCTTTCGGTCTCCCTGCTTTCTCCCCTGTCCTCCACCCTCCCCCACCCCGACCCATCAGCTCGGGTCCATAACTCTGTCTGTCCAGCGCCTTGGGATGTCCTCCCGACGTGAAAGGTGCTTTACAAATGTAATTTTGTTGTTTTGTTAATAAGTAGAACTAATCAAATGACAGTTTGTATAGTTTGATCCCCCCTCCCCCACCATCTGGCCCCAAAGGGGCTTGAAAATAATGTGTAATTTTCTATCCAAAGGAATGCACAAATGATGTGCAAATCACTTCATTATTCTGTGCTTGAATTTAAAGGAAAGCAATTGCATAAAACAATTGGCAATAAAAATGCATTGCAAAGTTCACACTGTGGAGCACATAAGAGAATGTACCTCGGTCGCCAACCTATTTGGACAGAAGAACAAAAGAAAGCCATTTGGCCATTGTGTCTGCTCTGCATTTTTATTAGATCACGACAGGTACTTAACCCATTCCTCTACCTCTTTTCTCCTTATTCCTTATAATGTCTGGAGCCTGTTCCTCCTCAACATTAGCATAGTTAAATTCTCTGAAGTGCAGATACACACAACTCTTTGCAGTCAAACAATGTACCTTAGTAACAAAGAACTTCTTATTGAGTTCACTTTGGACGAGTCCTGTTGAGTGGATGAATGCCCGTAGCGGAGATAATGATGTCACCAAAACATATACTTTAACAATTGTAGAAAGGCCGTCTATTGGAACAGTCTGTGGCTTCCCAGAGTCTTCTGAATATGTGTCATACCTGGAAAAGAAGAACTGATTAATTTATGTAACTGGATCTGTCCTGCTTATTAAGCTGCTTTTAACTCAAATGATTACAAACTAGCAGAACAAAAGTTAAAACGTTGTAATTGGAAATGAGACCAACAAGCCATAAATTACCAACATTCCTGAGCATTGCTTCAGTCAACAAAGAACCATTCCAAAATATATCTCAGATAGTAGACTTGATGAGCCAAATGGCTCCTTTTGCCCTGCAAACTTCCATGATATTCTGCACGGTGACCGGCGGATTAGATAATCAGTTGGAAAAGTACTTGTGCCAGCATTATGTTATCACAAACATTGGTGTTGACCAAGGTTAGAGTAGTTAATGGGAACAGAGCATTTCTGCTCTTTTGGCAAGCCACATCTGCATCAAGTGCTCTGACACACTGCCCTGCATGGAGGGCGCTATATAAGTGCAAGTTGTTGTTATTGCTGTTGTTGTAAGTACCCCAGGCCACTTATGCAGTAATGGGCTCTACTCTCCTCATGCACCTTTCTCAAATGGGACCTCTTATTAGCCCCAATGTAGTTTGTTTTCATTTAAAACATTACCTTCAAAACTTCTGCATTTGCCTTTGTATAACTAGGGGTCCTTGATCTTAAAACTGGAAAACTATTTAATTCCCTACTAAGACATTTCCACTGGGTGTCCCTTGGAGCAGTCTGTGTGGTGCTACAAGTTGCAATTGGGTTGTCAGAATATTACTCTAGGGCATTCAAGATGCCAAGTTCCAACTCCCATCAAGAAATTATCCAGAGATACTCGTGCAACTCACAGCAGTCAGCTCAACGTGTTAAAACTGACAACTGCACAGCATTCAATTCATTGCAGCTTAAATAATGTCCTGTACAAACGAATGATAAATTTTAAAGTATTTTTTTAATATTCAATCAACTGAAAGTTGACTATGTTTTTGGAAATGCTTCTCTTACTGCTTTGTTCCGCTCTCATCATTCCAGTTTTGAAGCTTCAGAAATAAATCACTTTCCTCCAGAGACAGGGTGTTACCAGCCTTGACACTGTTGTTGGCAGGCTCCAGATCAGCATAATAGTCCAAGCACAAAGGTGAAATCACCAAGGGTTGAAGCACTGCAAGACAGTGCCAGAAAGTACAGCTGTTAGATACTGTTCTCAAAAACCATTCCATTATTGGAAGCATCGACAATATTACAAATATCCTGACATTTCTAGAAAGAATGTGATGTACAAAGTGACAATTCACCTGATCCACGCACAGAAATTCATGAATTAAATAATAATCCTTGCATTTGATATAGCGCCTTATCACATCTTCGAGACGTCTCAAAGCTCTTTGCAGAATACTCCTTTTTTTATAATAATAAATATAAATATTTCAGTCGTTTTGATGGGGCAGAAAGCAAGGAAATAATAACATGCTCATCAATTGGAAAGAAGAAAGAACTTCTAGATAGTGCCTTGACATGTCAGAAGATGCTTCACAGCAATTACAGTTAAGTGGAGTGACATTATGGTAAGGAAAGTAAGACAGCTATTTGCTCCAGCAAGATCCCACGATCATTTATGAAGTGAGTGATGAGTTTTAATTGGAGGATTGTTGGCCAGGATATCAGGAGAAACTCCCTACACTTTTCTAATGATGTCATGGGATCTTTAACATCCACAAGAACAAGTAGACAGATCGCGCTATAACATCTCATCTGAAAGACGGCACCTCTGATAAAGTGCTACTCGAGTATTAAAGAGGAAAATTAGCCGAGTCTACCAGCTCAATTCATAATGATGGAGTAGGGGTGGGGGGCGGAAGGGTATTCAATCCAGAGCCTTCTGACCTGGGGTGACAGCGCTACCATCTGGGCCTAGTTGACACATAAATGACTTAGATTAGAACCTTCTCTGTACTGCCAAGTATGAGACTGTGAAAGGATGTGTTTGCAAAATGCTGACGAGCTTCCCTAACCTCGGTTCACTTTCTAATTCCGGCCAGACTCTATGCTTAAAAAAAACGGCACAGATACAACTTCAAAGGCCTCCTTCAACCATAACAAGATCCTCCACAGGGAAAATATCAGCAAACAAGCAGCTGGTCTGCAATATATACAAAAGAAAAATACATGATTTAAAGCGAGAAGCACTGAGTAGCAATACTACCATTTAGCTGTAATAGATATAAGAAAGCAGACACACAGACACATTTAGGGAACAAAATACAGCATGTGATATCACAGGTGATCATTTTCACATTGAACGAAAATCCAGTCAAAAGCAATAAATAGTTACAACAGTGATGACAACTTGCATTTACATAGCGCCCTTCACACGGGGTAGCGTATTGGAGAGCTTAAAAACAGCAACTTGTATTTATATAGCACAGGGCGTCACTCAGATTGCAGTATGCAGATTGAAAATTCAACTTTTGTAAAGAAATGTTTTCTTAGAATACAAGAGCTAGAATAAAGTATATTTAAGTAGCAGAGGATCTGAGCTCCTGCCACCTTCACACAACCTCGATATGTCAGTGTAAGGTTCTCGTCAAATGACTTCAAATTTCAGCGTTTGAGACAAAGGTGCACGTATATCACACATTTACCAATATGAAACGATCTTCCAACCCACAAGCCATTCTCTCTGAAATGTTGTCAGCCTCAGCCATCTTTGCCCTGCAGTAAACTTTAAAACGTTCTTTTGTATTTGCTGAGGTCAAATTTATTACAGATCTCATTGTAGCTCCCACTCAATCTTGCAAATAATTGTCATAATCTACAACATTCTTCATAACTTTCCTCTCAAGTTCGGACAAAACTCTGCTTCATGCAATCTCACCCTCATTAAATCCCGCATGCCCAGCACCCCAGTCCTCGCCAGGCTTCACTGGCTCCCTAAGGATCAATTTCAAGGTCCTCAACTTCACCTATAAATCCCTTCATGCCCTCACACCTCTCTATCTCTGTAATCTTTCCTAGCCAACTCTTCTGCTCGTCCATTCAAGACGACAAACCTACTATGAATCCTTCATGCCTAAAATCAGAGGCCGAGCCTTCAGCAATCCACCCCAACTCTTTGAAACTCTCTCCCTCTACTCCTCCATCTTGCCCCTTCTATCTGTGTTTAAATTCGAACTAAACGCCTATCTTTCCAACAGTGTCAACAGTCTACGCCCCTCCTCCCTCGCTCAGCTTCTAATTCCGACCCTGTGAAGCTCTCTGAGATGTTATCCTTCATGAAGGAAACTACATAAATGCAAATTGCGATTGTCTTAGCCCCTTGAGTGCAAACTCCTATTTGATAAGGTCTCAGATCACTTAAATGCATGTTATATACAATGTGGAGGCCATAAGTCGTCATCGTATGATGTGTTTTATTGATACACTATCAACATCACTACAAAATACAGGTATATAAACTTCACATTACATTCGTAGATCGACTTAAACTTTTGTCAAGAAAGTGAATGGTTAATTTTCATTCAAATGATTGATAACAAAATTGCAAATGACCAATTTAAACCTCTGACTGAGATTATCCAACCAGTTCCTACAGCCAATTACAGTGGTTGTGGTGGTCTCTTGTCTAGAAATAACTAAAGTCAAATAGATTCCACTTATGCCCTCTGTTCAGTATCCGGATAAACTCAGTAGTTTCCCAAAAACAACCATTATTCAGCCTCAGTTTTCCCATACAGGAAATTCATCCTCGCCAAGAGATTTAAGACAACAGGGCACATTTAAAACATCAGTGAAATGGCAAGAGCAATTTGAATGCTGAAAATATTCTCCTTTCAACATTTAATTACTCAATTAATCAATGAGATGACAGATCCGTTTAAGCTTTTTACCAACTGAATTTAAAACTGGAGCAGTAAATGCATCACAGCCAATATGCTGCAGGAATGACTTCCAGCTTTTGCACTGTCAGTTTTCAAACCACGTTCACTTTCCCAGGCATATTCTTAACAGGTCAATCCCTCACAGGAAAATACTCTATGTAGATTTTCTTGTTTTTGCAGAGATGTTTTACTGTCAGAAAAGTCCGAACTTATTTTTCACATATCTTCCAATTAAACGTAAAACTCATGAAGAAAACAACAAAACAAGTTTGTGTGTTTTCATGTGAATGTGAGAAAGATCCCACGAGACCACAGTAGAACCCCACTATACAGCACCTCATTATAATTCTGATAATAATCATTGCATTATATATTAATAATAATCTTCTTTATATCACCCATCACATGGTCAAAAGGTCTCAAAGTGCTTCACAGGATTACTGTTAAGTGCAGTAAAGTATTGGTATACGTATGAATATGTATCGATGTACACATTCACTTGATAGAACCAGTATTGCACTGACCAAAATGGTAAAAAAATCCAATACTGGTTCAATCAAAATTGCCAGACGGTGTGCAAGAAAGTAAAATGGACGACCTCCGGGTCATCAGGTCACCACTAACATAATTTCCTGCTCACTGGACATGCATCATCTAGGTGCAATTTTGTTTTCTCAAGCAGTTGTGGGAGATTTGGAGCGTGGATGGGGGCAGACATCTTTTTGGCCAGCCCAAAAACAACTGTCAAGAGTGGAAAACAGTTGTTTTCTGGCTACATTAACTGACAAAGCACTATATCAAATGCAATGATTATTATTATTACGATTATAATTAAGAATAATCTCCTTTCACAGAAGACTTCATGAAACACAATTAAAAGAGTTTGTTGTGTTAGGCAAATTAAGATAGAAAATAGAAAATTACTCGCTTGTTACCTGGTAATCTTTGAGCAACATTCATGATGTGACAAAATCTGTTTTTGCTGCATAATGTCTGCTCTAACGCTGGTATTCTATTTACCTAAAAAAAAATCAACAAACCAAGAGATAATGTTATTTATAACCAACTCAAGAACCTGTATGAAAATCCTGTAGTCGAAACTTAATGACATAACATTCAAATCTCAGGTAAAATATTTCACTGAGCTGCTTTGGGTGGTTTGAAATTCCAGACACTTCGCTTTAAAAGAAGGTAAAATAACAACAAGATTCCATTTATAGAGGGCCTTTCACGTCGGGAGGACTTCCCAAAGCGCTGGACAGTTGGGCCAGGACCCGAGCAGGGGGGAAATCGTCAGGGTGAGGGGAGGGAAGGGAGGGGGCGAGGAGGGGTTAGAGAGTTGAGAGGGGAGATGAAGGCACGGTCAAAGAGAAAGGTCTTGAGACCGACTTTGAAGGAGGAAAAGGAGGAAGCAAGGCGAAGGCACTGGGGGATAGAGTTCCAGAACCTAGGGGCTGAGAGGCTGAAGGCCCGGCCACCGATGGTAGGGCGGTTGGGGCGGGGGATGTGGAGCAGACCGGAGCCAGAGGAACGGAGGGTACGGCCAGATAGATAGGGGGATAGTAGGTCAGAGAGGTAGGAGGGAGCAGGGCCGTGAATGGCCTTGTAGGTGAGGATGAGGATCTTGAATTCGACCCTCTGGGGGATGGGAAGCCAGCGGAGGCGAGCGAGGGTGGGAGTGATGTGGTCGCGAAGCCTGGTGCGGGACAGTACACGAGCTGCAGAGTTCTGAATGACCTGCAGCTTGTGGAGGGAGGTGCCGGGAAGGCCGGCGAGGAGAGAGTTCCCATAGTCCAGCCTTGAGGTGATAAAGGCATGGACCAGAGTTTCAGCAGCATGAGGGGTGAGGTAGTGCTGTAGTCTGGCGATGTTTCGGAGTGATGTTGTCGTTTCGATGACATAATCAGGTAATTTGTGTTTTAAGTCATAAAGAGATCAAATGTGAATGATGAGGGTCTCACTTCCAGAACCTCAAGACCAATTTACAATCTATATATCACTCGTTGACATACTATTATAATTGTTTCAAGTGATGACATTCTGATTGAAGGCTTAATCACTGGCTTACTCCACAACCCCCCTCCCCCCACACACCGCAAGCCCGATTCCAGATCAAGATAATTACAGGACAGTCAATGTTTAACCTTTAGATGAGGATCAATTAATTATATAAAGTTTAAAGAATGAAAATTGTGAGCATAAACAATAATAATCCTTGCATTTAACATAGTGCTGAAACACATCACTTGAATGCCTCAAAGTGTTTCACAGGATTTTACTGCAAGGAGGAGTCACTGTGTATTTTTAGAAGAATGAACAGCAATGTCCCACAAACACTCATGACGTAAGTGATTCATTTTAGTTGCGAAATTGTTGTCCAGGACAACAGGAGACACTCTCTTCTTTCCCTGACTACGCAAACCTAACCAGCAGATACGTTCTGTAGGGATGAGACCTGCACAGTGATTGAATTTCTACAATACCTTTGACAAACAACAATTTATAGCTTTGAAAGATGTTTTCTTCAACATAGAACTTGGGCTATCATCTCAATATGGCTAAGTGCAGGGGAGTATTGTTATATAGTGTGGAGGTTGGTTACATTCAATAGCTCTGTGGCCGCATTATACACAAAGCTCTAAACATCACTTTCTTTGCCCTTTGGGCACAAACTGCCACTGGGTTTCTTGTGCGCAGTAAGTGACTTCAATGACACCTCACTCTCAGGAAGTGATGTAACAGCAACCTGCCAACTTAGATATCAGACTTTTTTTTAAAAAAAGTGTGGAAGTCAGCTTGTCAGCATCAGAAGTCTAGAGTACCTTGTTTCCAGTTAGTGCTGGGCCACAGAACATCAGTGCTATCAGCAAGGCAGCACTATACCAAAGGGCTATAATGGCATTCCACTCCATTGTATTTAAACACTTCATCTCGTGCAAGGAGTCTTGGCAACTATGCTGATAAAAAGTTATCTGTGCTTAATTAATATCAATCTTTAAACTTTCTTATTGAACAACAAAACATTTGTTTAAAAATGGGAATCGAGTTGGGAAATAATCACTGGCAACAGAAAAAAAAAATCACACTGTGGTGCAATAATGACTAAAATGACAAATTCATCCAAGAGTGAAATCGACTTGCTTTCACAAGCTCAGGACCCTTTCTGTGAACTCAAGGGAATTAATCTTCAGGCTTTGAGGAAAGTTGCTTGACAGAGAAACTACCACATTGTAAAACGTGACTACCTTAGGCTTAGATCTGAACAGATTTATATTTTATGACACAGTATGGCCAGCATATAAAAGCCAGAGAAGACAATTAATTTTAAAACAACTGAGATTGATAGCTCGAAGTGTGCGGGTAAAAGAAGATACATTCATCTGTTAAAAATGATGAAGAATGACAACTTTAGATCCACATTTCATGTTTGGAGTAGGTACTGAAAATGTATCGTCTAAAGGGGCAGCCTGTGAAGTCTCACCTATTTTTAAACAGAGGTACTGATTTCAACCGGTTTCTATCAATGAAGGAAAACTGCAGGTTTGAGCATTCCATCCAGACTTCTGTACTAGAGCAGAGGTGATCTCAGCTGCTTTCTCACTTCGCATGCATCGTTTTGAAATAAACTAATAATAATCCTTGCATTTGATGTAGCATCTCATCACATCTTTTAGATGTCTTAAAGCACTTTGCAGAATATACCGTATGTTTTGTAGGCGAAGCACAGCAGCCAATTGCACACAGCAGTGTCCCACAAACAGTGGATTAATTGACCAAATTATTTGTTTTTGAAGGGATTATTACCTCCGGAAAAGTGATTTGCCAATCGACTAACAACCAACCAGGTTCTTACTTACTGCTAGGTAAACAGAAGCGTGTGGAAGAAGGAAATGTGCCCAACGTTTCGCCCTGCCCCAGAATCAAACCCAGGTCCTCTCACTTGCGAGTGCTCTAATCACTAAACTACAGGACTCCACAAGTCATGCCTTTGACACATAAATATATATAACAATATCCTATCCAGTTCTCAGGTTCTTTTATTCCAGTTACGTTGCATATTTTAAACAAGACTAGATGCTTTGCAACTAGACTGATTTTGCTTACCTTCTGATGAAGCTGCAGTTGATTAAATCCTTCCTTTGAAAGGCACCCATTATTATCCTCCTTCGCCGTGAAACAAATCAGCATATCCCACTCTTCAGCTGTACGCATTCCTAAAAACAGGAAGATTGAACTGATGTTAATCCTTCAAAATTAAATATATGCATTGCACTGAAGTGTTCTTAGTGTCAAGGTAACATTTATCTGGTTAATGTAACGTAGAAGGCCTCAATCCTAGATGTAGAGGTTAAAGGTTCAAAGCCCAGGGCTGTGTATCACCCAACACCAGCAACTAAAGTCTTTTGAATTTCATTAGTTATTTGCAAGGTCACTGGATTGGAAGCAACATAAGGATGGAGGAGGACAACCGACCATTCCCAAACTGACAGAATCTAACTGACATCTTGTGTAATCGGACCACTCAATGGCCTAATTGCTTTTGGTAGAGACTTATTCAAAGCCAGAGAGGGAGAAATGGTAAAAGTGCATTGTAAAACAAAAGAGCTTAAGCATGACCCACAATAACTCTTGATGGGCCTCTGTTTAATCAAAACCAGTTGGTGGCCGTTTCTCCCATGTCAGATGAGTTGAACTGTAACTGGTAAATTTAACACGCTTCATAATGGAAATAAAGGTCAGAGTCACCAAAAGTATGTCTAGCTACTTAAATCCCAGAAAACAAAAATATAATTTTGTTTGTGTGACCCACAGGAATCTTTTCTAATACACTTCTCAATTTGCAGAATTTTCTTGGTTCGGATTTAGATTCAGAAATGAGAATCAGAGAACTACAGATCTGGTTTTGCAGGCTGGCAGCCATATCTATTTCACCCTCAATGTAGAAATGGATATAGATTTGAATGGATGTAACTGGAATAAAAATAACCCGAGAACTGGATAGGATAAGCCCACAAAATATACAGTCAATCCACTTTATAGTATATTCTGTGAAACGCTTTGAGATGTCTGAAAGACGTAAAAGGCACAAATCAAATGCAAGGATTATTATTATTATTATTATTAACTGTGAATCTGGATATAGACAAAGCTATTCATTTTTTTTTGGTCAGTTAGCATGCGGAAATCCATCATCATATTTAAGAGTATTCAAATCAGACTGAGATCCACATATTTATGCCACCCAAGTATAGAAATTTCCTTGTGTTTGGAATGGAATTCACATTCTCTCCCTGGGTGGATTCACCCAGTTTATCTAATTCTAGAGATTATTTGTTGTAAGTTGGCAAGAGCTACCACTGCGCCAGGCTGACACATGTTACCGGTATTCAGACACAAATATCACACAATTTTCACATTGCACACCTTTTTATTCTATTTGCAGGTGACATTTTATACTTACTAGTTTGTTAAAATATTCCTGCAATGTCACTTTTACTTTGTAAATCAAAAACTACCCATAGAAAATAGCAGGCTTAGCTCTCAGTATGAAATTGCTTTTTTCTCTGAGAAGCGTCAGTTATTTTATTATAGAATACGACATCTGTTTGCAGCGATAGATATTGTAATTTTCTGCGGAATTTGATTTTGATATGTGAATTTGATTGCCGATTCAAATAAATCTATTTGCGGGGAACGGGAGAGGGAATGGAAAGTACGTGAAGTCTGCAGCTATGCACAATTCGAATAAAAAGGCAACAAAACAAACTCATAAAAAAGCAACATTAGAAATGGGTAAGTGGTATTAGAAATTGGAAATGTGTGAGAATAAATGGAATTGTGCAATAAAACTGACTAAAAGTAGAGTAGAATTGCTTAAGCAATACATTTTCCTTCTCGGATTTCTCCTCCTACAAGTAATTCATCTTTAAACAACCCTTTATATCCTTTATTTGTTCTCATGAACTTTACTTGATTGGGGAGGGAAGAGAGAGGAGCGTCCTCCTCTTTGTCAAGTAACCCATTGATATTCATTGTCCAGGCTGATATGACAACAACTTGAATGAGATGCTGGAGTGCAGCCAGAATTCGTGGAAGCAAATCCCATCTTGAGTTACCATCGACAAGGCAGGAGTGAGTGAGATGTGTTATGTCAATTATATTCGCAGTATGCACCTTTAAAGGTAACAGAACAATAAATTGTGAAGAAAATTAATTCAATCTGCAAGTTTTACTGAAATAAGCAAGATGCCTTATTTCATACCATCAACATTCAATTGAGATGGTGGCTGCAATGCCTCTACGACACAAATTATTTACCATTGTGTAAGGTAACGATTAGATGCCCAAAAAAGTGACACAACAACTTTGATTTATATAGCGCCCTTTTCCGGGTGTAGTGTCTCAGAGCATTTGACAATGGAGGAGTCTGACCCCGAGCCAGGAGGAGAGGGAGGGGGGAGGTGACCGTAAGCACGATCAAAAAGGAAGGTCTTTAGGCAGGATTTGAAGGTGGGGAGGGAGATGACAAGATGGAGGGATTGAGGAAGACAGTTCTAGAGTTTTGGGTGTAGTGGCTGAAGGCACGGTCAGTGATGGTGGAGTGGAGGGGACGAGGACCAAACAAGAGGCCGGAGCCAGCCGAGCGGGTGGGGTAGTGGGGTGGGGGGGTAAGCAAATCGGATAGGTAGGGAGGTGCGAGGGCATGAAGGGAAGACACAAATGCATCCAATTAACTCTTCCATTATGACTATTATACTAACCATTATACTAACAGTACTGCACTTTAAGATAAGCTTTTGCTGGCACACTGTGCGCTGGTTTTATAACATGTTGCATACAATGCAGATATTCAGAGGACCTGTTGGCTGTTCAAGCATAAACTGTAATCTGACAAGTGGAAGTAGATTTTCTTATAAATTCTCCAATGCATCATTGTTTTTTCTAATGGGACCTTAAAGCAGTATGCACAGACTTGTATGGAAACTAAATGCTTCTAGGTTTAATAATACGGGAATTGAGAGTTTATGACCATTTAGTGCTCAAACAGTTGCACCATAAACTTTTTTTTAAACAACCAGACATTAACAAAGTTTACTGCACAATCAATCATGCTAAATCAATGAAAAAGTGCCAAATGCTTTGACTAAGGATGCATGTATAAAACCCTAAAGCCCTAGAATATACAGACACGACAATCAGTGTATAGGGTAGAACATCTGGTTGTCATTTTACAAACAGCACGAGCAGTGGTCCAGTTTGGGAAACAGCCAGATTTAACTGGAACAAAAACCAGACACCACTGTTTCTGCTGAGACCATTTAAGGCTCAAAGGAAATTCTTTACTAAAAATGACCAGAGCGATCTCAAAAATTATATTAAAAAAAATTATCTAAGTATGTTTCAAATGGAGCACAGTCCAGTTAAGGTAAAGAAAATGTAAATATTCAAATAGAGTTCACGTGAGGGTATCAGGCAAGAAGCAAAGCAAAGGTTTGCATCGCAAAAAAATAATTTTGTGATTGCCTTCCAGGCTTCATGACTAATCCTGCTGCCTCCATGGGGAAAAAAATTTCAGTGACACTGTCCTTATTTGGTTTAAACTCTGAACTACATGTTGAATAAATATTTTACAACAAAATAGATGTAAGTCAGTCGTTCACTGCCACAGCGTGCTCCTCTTAGCCATGCAGCAGTCACTCACTACATTGAAGAAATTCCAGTAGACACGACCTATTAAACGTTATGAGCAAACTGACACAAATCATTACCAGTTTAGATTACTGAGCGCTACTTGTATAAAAACATTGATACACAAAGTATAAAAATATAAATCAAAAGGGCACCTACATTTTGAATATATTCTGTTAACCTAAATTTCCAAAGAGACAAATGTATGAGTATTCAATTATACATTGAATTGTATAATAATAATCCTTGTATCTGATATAGCGCCTTATCACGTCTTCAAGACGCCTCAAAGCGCTTCACAGAATATACTGTAAAGTGAATTGACTGGATATTTTGTGGGCGACACGCAAAGCCAATTGCGCACAGCAGTGTCCCACAAACAGTTGTGGATTGAAGTGACCAATTTATTATTATTATGTTTCTGAAGGAATCATTACCCCCAGAAAAGTGATCCGCCAATTGACTAACAACCAGGTTCCTACTTACTGCTAGGTAAACATTGGCGTGTGGAGTAAGGAAACTTGCCTAACATTTCACCTTGCCGGGAATCGAACCCAGGTCTCTCGCTTGCGAGGAGAGTGCTCTAACCACTGAGCTATAGGATTCTAAGACTAATAGTGTACAAATAACATTTTAACAGTAATGGACCTAAAGAAATGGACACAGTGAAAGGAAAATAATTCCATTAATTCTACTAACCTCAGAGTAACTTATTTAGCAATGGGTCAATGATCACGAGGTGAGGGTCAAGAAGAAGAAAAAGTGAACTTGGAAGGAGAAAGGGGTTGGTAGGAGAGAGAGAGAAAAAAAAGATTGTTTAGAAGTCCACCATGTGGACCGAATGCACTGGTGTATGATCTCGTCACAACTGTGACTGTAAGCAATCAGACTAGAGAATAATCGTTGAAGAATACACCAGAACAAAATAGAGCAAGAGCCTTAAATCCTACTGCAGTCCTCTTTTTTTTGGTCGGCCCAGTGCCTGACATATGCAGTATGCCATCACCACACTTACAAATATCAAACCCAGATGGAGAGTTCCGCGTATGTATGCCAATTACACGTGGAAATTTTCCTGTGTCTGAAATTGATTTCGCACTCTCTCCCTGGAGGGCAGCAACCTGCTTACCTAATTCTGGATAGTATTAAATAATAATAATCCTTGCATTTGATATAGCGCCTTATCATGTCTTCGAGACGTCTCAAAGCACTTCACAGAATATACTGTAAAGTGAATTCATTGTATACTTTGTGGGCGAAATGTGGCAGCCAATTGCGCACAGCAGTGTCCCACAAACAGTCGTAGATTGACTGACCAATTTTTTTTTGGCGTAAGTTAAGCCAAGAGTCAAAACTTGAGGATCCCAGAGTGTGCATTGGGGTGCTGGTGGAATTTAACCAGCTAAGGCCTTACAAGATCACAAGATTAGGTCAGAGGCAGAAATGCACTGATGGCTGATCACAGACAACCACTGGCATTCATTAAGAGCACACTACCTTCCCAGACTCTTGGCTAGAATCCGTGCATCATCTTAAAGTAATCTTAAAGTTTGTCAAGTCCTATCCTGAAAAGAAAAGTCCCCGATTTTTCAGTACGAAAACTTTGCATATGTTTGCATAATTCTTCCCAATCTTAAATTGTAAGGTAAAATAGTCTTATATGGGTTAACAATTGGGTATAATTTCAGGCCTCTGGTTTAATTCTTAGTAAACAAATCCATCACACACAACTGTGTATAATTTAGCACTAATCTGACAATGCTACACAGATGCTAAGAACATGCCTGATATGCAGTTTTGACAGTTTTCTCATGTTAGAAAACTATGCATAGAAATATACAGCGTAGAAGGAGATTATTTGGCCCATCGAGTCTGCACAGACTCACAGAACAAGATCAATTAAATTCTCATCTTATACCTATATCCCCTGCATTATTATCATGGAATCCATAGAGTTGTACCCCTCACCATATCTGTGTAATACATGACCAATTGTGCCCATTTGTGACAATCAGATAGCATTCAAAAAATAACCAACTGGGCCTCATTGTCATGCTGTTGTTTTATGTTTCTTCACAATCCAGAACTGAACTGCTATCTTACTCTTTTATCCAGTGAGCAATAAATCACCAAACGAGTTTCAAAACAAACATGACCCACATGCATTGCAGATGTTCTGAAATAAATTTCCATTAGCTCACAGTCCAACTGGATATCTAGATTGAAGTAATTTCTCCTAATTGTAGCATAAAACGGAGCAGGGCAAACTTCCAAATTACATGAAGACAAAAAAAGCCGAAAAACAAAGGGGAACAGATTTAAGAATGTGAACAATTACAACAACTGAAACTGTAAAACAAGAAATCTTGATTTCAGAGAGAAAGTAAGTATAGAAGGACCTGGGAAGGAAATACTTGGATATTGGCAAATTCTATGTATTTCTGTTTTCAGGTATATTTGTATACTCATTTCAAACAGTAAATAATTAACACTTCCCATAAATTAAGTAAAAATTTGCTTTTATGATTTTATTGGCGGGGAGGGTAACTTCACCATCAGCAGGACACCTCAACATCAATTTGCACAATATACTCTCATCCCGTTTTTGTCTCCAATTAACATTTTTTTTGATAAAAATGGTCAGACTCCCCCTCCACACCCCCCATTATCTTTCATAATGGTATCTTTCCTCTCCCTATCACTGTCAGCTCCTACCTCAGGCAAGCCAGGATTGTTAAGTGCCTTGGGACTTCCTCCCAACATGAAAGGGACTGTATAACTGTAAATTTGTATTGTATTATGTAAACGTGCATTACTGGATAGACAACATGGAGGTTAAGTTTGATCCAGTTTTTTTGTTTAAAAAGAAATTCTAACTTTTCAAACAAGTTAATTGACGAGACAATCAGAGAGATTATTACCAACATCACTTGACCTCATGTGGCAGGCGATCAAAATAACCTAAAATATCACAGTTATAATCTTCTAATTATGCTAGCTCTCTGCAGTCAGAATGTCTGTTTCTTTTCCTCAATTTCCTTATATCTTGGGCTGCGGCATTTAACAAAGAATGACGTGGTTACTCTGAAGCAGAACAAACGGTATCTGCCTTCATCTTGGGTGAGCATTGTGGCTATAGAAGCTGGCCCACTGCCAGCAAATATTTATTTCTGAGAAACTTCCTGAATGGGCTGAGGGAAACACGTGTTCTTTTGGAGTTGGAATGACTGGGACACAGAATGCAAGATAAACATATTCGTGTGGAAAAAAAATTATGTTCTGCCAATGTAAATCTTTAGTTTGGAGGGTCACGGAAACAAGGTTCACAAACATGAAATCCTGAAATGTAGCAGCACATTTACAGGCAACTTAAAATATTAGACTGTCTCACTATTGCGTGCGGAAAACTCACTGCTACAACAGGTTTAAGCACAAGGCAGGCTCAAGCTGTTGCAGAGAAGGGGCCGTGACCATGTAGGTTAGTGAGGTGGGAATCATGAGTGAGAGTGAGGAGTAGAGGGTTGTGCAGACACTAACAGTCATTAGACTGCGCTCTTTGGTTTGGTTAGAGGTAGTGTGTCCTGACTGTCTCCCAGCCAATACTTCCAAAAATGCTTTGAGACGTCCTCCTGACCTGAAAGGCGGTGTAAGAATGTAAAATCATTGTTGTTGTCTTTACAACAATGTCAACTTGCATTTATATAGAGCCCTTCGTGCACAATAGCATCTTGGAGCACTGAACCTCTGAGGTTTACAACCTTAATAAAATCGCTTTTCTGCCCCATTTGTTTAGTTCTGTGATTTATTCCGATAAGTATCTATAATGCATATATAGTTAGATATATAATATATATATTACAATATTATTTATAATTTAATTCTGAAGTTATTTGCATTACAACTGCACTGGGACAAATTGCTAAACGTAGAACAGAATAGTATTTAATCAACATCAATAAATTTGCCTCCTGTAGCACCTGGACCTTGATTCCCTTGAGTCTTGTTAAAAACAGAAAGTAACTTTTTCAGTTTAAAAGTATCTGCCCTCTTCTATAACCTACAGTTAGCTCTCATGCCTGTATTTAAACTAAACGGGACATCGAACAGGTCCTGAAACACTGGTCGAGGACAGCAGAAGAAGAATGTAAAACAACCAGGAATGTATCAGTTGGGTCAGCAGGTCCAGACAACCTACTCCAGTTGAGATGATTTATGGAATCAGGATGGGAAGGATATAAATGCAGACTGCTCGCACTGCCCCTGAGCTTACCGAGTATGAAGTGGTATTACTCCTAGCAGCTGTGGGGCAGCACAGTTCATAACCTATTCAACTGACCTCCTAGTTCAAGGATCAAAAATAACAGAAGGCCTTCGTGAAGGTAAGATAAAAATAGAAAACAAATGTACACTTCAGACAAGTCAGCTATTTCAAAACAGATACCGTCGTCCACTAATAAAATCACACAAAGAACAGCTGCGACAAATATTTTTTTTCTTACCTTCATCTTTGTATCCTTCCTTGTAGCCTGAATCTCTATTAGATTCTGGAGACAGTACAATCCCATAACCATATTGTGCAAATATCTGCTGGTACAGCCGTAGATCAGATTCACTAATGGAATGATATCCTCGAAGCACCACAGTTTTTTTATGGTTGTCCAAGGCATTGCGTAGTATGGATTCAACCTGCCAACGACAAATTATTATTGTTAAGCATTTCTTTTTGCATCAAGATAAATATGAACTGAAAATGTACACAGAGCCCAGTGTTTGTGTAGCATTTTAATGTCTCTTTTTTTTACTCCATGTTTGGCAAAAAAGCTATGTTTGGGTTTGTTCCTCAGGAGAGAGTGCAGTATGAACTGTGAATTACTGGGGCAAAATCACCAGGTGGAGTGTTTGTTTCTGGATTCATGCAATTGACACTAAAAGCACTTTAAATCCGACAGATCCCAATCACACTGGGCTCGCTCCTCTCTGTCTGTTCAAAACTCTCAGGTTTTCCAATCAACTTTGAATAGACTGAATCTTTTTTGTATCGATAAAAATATACAATTATGACCACTTGGAAGTTCTGAGCGCAATTACTTTAATAACTAATAAAAGACCAACAAGGTTCCCTGGCAGATGAGACAATTCAATAAAAGTTTGATCTCCAAATATGTACCCTGATTTTGGGAGAATAAAATTAAATCACTTGTATACGTGAGAGAGAAAGGAATCAAGTGGGGTATCGAAGAGGCTTCAGGAGGTGGGGGTTTAGGTTGGGTGGAGGCTGATGTGGAGTATAGACAACAGCATGGACTAGTTGGGCCCAATATCCTGGTTGGATGCTGTAGATTTTGCGTGTGTTTAGGAGCATTTTGAAAGTAACTCTAGTAACAGTAAATTAAAACTAAATAGTGCATCAACTTTCATCATGCATTAATTTGCTCATCCATAAATTCTATTGGAAGAACAAAGCCTCGTGATTCAGCTACAGAAACCAGCCCTAGACTAACTCCCCACCACATATATGGTTTCATTAACAGTGACTGCTGCTGCAAATTTAGCTCTAAACAGGAAATACCAGATCAGGTCCTGCTCAGGGCTGCTGTAACTGCCACTGAAATTATTTTGGGAAAGCGCTTGGAGCAGTAAACCTGCTGGAATTCAACAGACTGCAGGAAATTTGGCAATATAATAATAATACTTGTATTTGATATAGCGCTTTATCATGTCGTCGAGACGTCTCAAAGCGCTTCACAGAATATTCTGTAAAGTGGAGTGACTGTGTATTTTGTGGGCAAAACAAAATAGATTTTCTATATTTTGTTGTAGAAGCATGAATTTTTTATGATTAAAATTATGATTGTGCCTTTCCCTCTGGATTCTGCAGTGCCGAAAGCCTAGTTGTTGAAGTAGAACTGAGAATTTATTGTGAGAATCCTTTTGTGGGAAAAAAAACTTTGGTTCAAAAGTTCAAAGATCTGCCTCATGAACGAAAAAGATTGTACAATCCCAAAATTACCCTTAGACGTGCCTCACAGATGATGTCAAAGTATGAAGTTTATGTTCCAAAACTAACAAATTCTAACTTCACACACTAACCACCCAGTGTGCAAAATCCCAGCAGGCTAAACAGCTCAACTTCAGGCAGGTTAGTTAGGAAAATTAAACATAAAATGTTTCAGTGCAGGGAGGGAAAACAAACAGCCTTTCATTGTCTGAAACACTCAAATCACCCAAATAACTATTCTATAATTTAACATAAAATATTAGAAACTAAATGATGACAGACCTAGAGAGATGCTGTTATATTCATAACGTATCACATTTTGTATATCCAGGGTCATTATAAGACACTAATGTACTCTTGGCTTTTAAATTTTAAGTAAACAATGTGTATATTGTAATTGATGATATAAAATGAAACCCAACAAACTATTCACGTTATGCAGCCCAGTAGCAGATCTATGCCTTATCAATAACAGTAATAAAATTATTTAGTTGTTCAATATGATATAATGTCCAACAGAATCTAAGTAAATACATAAAGCATTTAAACACAACAACAAAAATTCAAAAGGGAATGAATGTTCATTTACTGGGCATTTATTTTAGCTATATTTGATTTTAAATAAGATCAGAGGAACAAGTTCTGCTTTATTAAGAGTAAGCAAGTTTCCAAACCCCCTTTCAAGTAGCAAGTTTCATTCTGTGATTACAAGGACTAGTTTTCTTTGGGGGAATGTAATCTGGTTCAAAAATGAAAATTCTCTGGTGTAATGAATGAACTGAATTCTCTCATTTCCTGGTTCCAATTTGCCCTTTAACCCTCTTAGTAATTGTCAACACAGTTATGGATAAAACTCTTTTTCCGCCAATGCTGACACTCCTTTATTTACCAAATGGTAATTTCCTACTGCCCTGTTCAGTCAGAAAGTACCACACCTATTTTTTTAAAAAATGGATCACAGAAAATGAGGCAACAGGTCACATTTAGTAATAGCAGAGGCCAGAAATGCAAGGGCACTCATACAACAAACCTGAAACAACTAGCATCAAATTGAGACCTTATGCAACTTAAATCAATCATACAATCTTCGTGTATGAGGAGTGTGTGTGTGCATGAGCACTACCTCACTCTGCCATGTAGGGTCTGGGTTTTTATGTACATGTTGCCATACACTGAGAGTTTACTGGGTCAGCTGCTTGAAATCAAAATAGTAACTGAGGAGTTTAAGATTCTTTGTGTAGTTCTAAAAATAACTAAAAAGGATCAAAGGAAAGACCCCCAAAACGTAAACATTTGATTTGGGAAATGAATAAGAGAAACAACATCTTCTGGATTACTCTAGAAATGGTAACACAATTTTCTCTCCAGTCTTTACTTACATAGTTACATAGGAATGTACAAGACCGGAAAAGACCACTGCAGGCCATCTGGCTTGCTCCAAAGTAAATCAAATGCCACACACTATTCTCTCTCATACACACACATTTACAAGCCCATCCTCTCAATTTCTTCAATAAATAAAGACCCAATTTTCTCTCAGATTTATTCAATCAATGTTTATATCTCCAGTTGTTAGTCGTTAACTTGACAGCATTGCCTGACTGTTTGATAAACTTTGTCAAGAGTATATGAGCAGAGCAACACTTCCGCATAACTATTTTCTTCCTTCTCTTTCCTCTCCTACTGGATTACGGTTGCTTTACTGATCATACTCTAGCACATTGTTCCAAGTCTTTTATGTATGAGTTTGACCCAATGTTAGGATGGGAGCTGTGTTCAGGATATCACTATCAACCCCAGTTTTATCCTCATCTGATAGTCATGGTATGCAGGTCTCTTGTAGGTGTCACCGTTAGTGACCGCAAGCAAGAATGTTGGGGATTTTCCCTTTCCAAACCTGGAATGCGAAAGCCAATTGCAGCATCTCCTGAGGTGAGTACAGGCCATAGATTGAAACAGGTTCCAGGGATTGAATATAGTATAAGTATGGTCTATACATCAGAACTAATCGCCAGTTAAACTCAGAGTCACCAGGAAAGCTACTCATACATTCTTTAAAATGCATTTGAACCCAATGATGGTGAAGGAAGATAATTTTTTTTAAAAAACAGAATTTTCATTTAGGTATCAGGCAAAAATTATTCCAAGCACTTCAATGAACTAAAACAGAATTAATGTACACATTTAAGATGTGTTGCAACTAATTACTAGGTATAACTAACTGTGGGAAAGTATATATATATGAATGACAATGAAAATTTACATACATTAAAAAACATCATGTTTAGTATTTCAAGTAATTGATTTAAAAAGTGAATGACTATAAAAAAAACTTTCAAAATCTCAATTAGAAACAGCATTTTGAAACATGGCTTTACAGAAAAGAAGACAGATGTACCTTGTGGAAGACTTTGACAACTGCAGTTTTTCTAACCTCTCTTATCAAAATGTCAGCAGCATCTGTTCTTGATAAATGCTGACCTCATGTTCATTCCACTTGACCTCCCATTTGAAAACTTGGTGTGGAGTTTCATGGAGGGATTTCTTCAAGAAAGTTTTCCTTCAAGTTTGGAAGCATTTTTCAATGATTCTCAAAATATTTGACCAATTACTGATTGCCCCCATTTCTGGTTTTATACCTTTGGTGGTAATTCTGTAATATTATGGTATTTTCTCCACACGATAATCCTGACATGATGTCATCAACAATTAAGTATAGGTGGAATACAATGCCATGTACAAAGATTGTCCCTTTATTGAGAGATAGTGCATTGTTTCATTTTCAGCGATTTATTGAACGGCAAAACAATAAAGATCTCTGTGTTATAATTATTTTCAGCAGTAAGTGTGTACTGTGAATTTATTAGAAACATTCAGGATTAGTTCTCACTGAGAGAGATAGGATGCTCATGGATTTGGATATTGAGCGTTAACAGTCACTTTGATTTTTTTATTGAATCCATTTGCTGTGTGATACCAGTTTCACAGAAAGCTCAGTAGGAGTTATTGGGGACAAGTTACTATATGTAACGCTTGAACTCATTGGTGTTAAGCACAAGTACAGATGTTCCTGTTCTTTTCTAGTTTCTGGTTGCTTATGAAAAAGTCAGAATGTGAGTTAGCACGAACTGAAGAAAATTAATTTGACCTGTCACATCCATTCCTGTCATGGGCTGCTTAAAATTTGGCCAATCATGGAATTCACCTGATTTTTTTTAATTGCCTTTTTTTAATCTATGGAGGAAAGAGTCTGCAAGGTAGTAGCTTGCCACCCAAAGGCAATGCAAGTGAAATATAGAATATCTATGTAACAATTTAACCTTATTTTGACCAATACCTTTCCATAGTACCGTTTTATGGCCCAGCAGTTTAGGAACCTTTGTGTCCAGTACAGTATGTGATCTCCTCTATCTAAACATGTCCTCATAACCTTCAATTCCAGGCTTAAAACATTTATCCTGCTTTCTAAAAAAAAAATAATGAACTAGTCCATCATTTTTGCTGAGGCCCTGTTCCTCGTGCATCTGCTCTCTCGTTCTCTCTATAGGGAAACGAGTCCTTTTCTAAACTACGTACCCCCCTTATACTCCTGGAAGTAATTTGAAATTGCTTCCAGCAGGAAATTGATTAGGACCAGGAAACAGCATTGATATTTCCCACTGCAAAATTGCTTTCGCCAGAGGCTCAGAAGAGGTCGGCACACAGGCAAACAACCGAGTGTATGGGCAGAGTTCTGGTGATCGGCACTGAATGCCATTTAGTTTTTTTTAATGTTAATAAAGAGTAGGTTACTCGACGGACTATTTGATAATATTTTAAGGTTATAGACATTCAGAGAACTTTAAAGTGCTTATTTTGAAGCAGAACTCAAAAATCGATTTCTGTTACATTTATAGTAGTGATGCAATTTGCTTTCCTGGCAAAATTCTCCTCTGCAACTTGCTTCCATTTACTCTTTGTTTCTAAGCATCCATTTAGTGCTATTTTCACTTGAAATTACAAGAAAACCACAGTATAGCTAAGGCACAAGTCCTGCTTGAGGCAATCTGATTTTATATCTACATTTTTGTTGCCACAGTAGTTCAAATAAAATAGCCTGCTTCTAAATCCCTCTCAGCACTTAGACTAGTGTAATGTCTCATTTAATCCAATTTCTTCAATGAAAATAAATTAAGTTCTATAATTTTGTTGCCTATATCGGTTCAGTTCCTGACTCATGTTCTGAGACATATCTCTCTTTCTCAGGAGTATGGTGATGACAATTTGTTGGCTGGTGGGCCTTTTGTTGTTGCAAATGTATTACTTTACTTGTTAAATTGTATACAGCCAATAATTTATAATAATAATCCTTGCATTTGATATAGCACCTTATCACATCTTCAAGGAGCCTCAAAGCACTTCACAGAATAAACTGTAAAGAGTAGTGACTGTGTATTTTATAGCCAAAAAGCAGCATCGGATTGGACACAGTAGTATCCCACAAACAGTCATGGATCGGGTGACCACATTATTATTATTATTATTGTTATTATTATTGAAGGAATTTTAATCAATAAAGACAGTGGGTGAAGAAGAGCGAGTGTGATTACATGTAACCAACCAATGAACAAATTGTGCTCTTCATGTTGATTTAACAATTCATTGTAAAATAATAATAAATATTTACATTGGTGTGTTTAAAGTAGAGTAATAATGTTACTATATTGGGAAAGGGAGCAACGTATTTAAATTATACTTTAAATGTCAGAGGCACAAAATTCTTCATGATCTTAATCTTAAGTTCTCACAAAGCCAACTTCCAAATCAAGTTTGAATTTGAGAATTTTCAAAAATTCTGCTAAACCTTAAATTATACGACAATAATCTTCATGCTAAGACCATGAAAATTATCAGGCCGCTGATTAGATAATAAAGCTTTCGAAGGAAAGGTTATGCCAAAAAATGCTGCACTCATTTACAATGCAGTACAGAATTAGAATAAATGCTAATTATGAGTGATATTTAATTCAAAACCTTAGCACATCAAATAATACTACAATTGGTTTGCTGCTTTACATTTATTCTGCTTTTATAGGGAAAATGTTTATCAAACTTTCAGTTACATTGCAAGAGCTTACCAATGTTTGGCAGACTTTGTGCAATAAATAACCTTAACTATGTTCGAGTTTTAAGCCTTCCAAGACGCTGCCCCTCATGAAGGGCACTGTATAAGTGCAAGATGTTTTTGTTTTGAACACCAGTGAATAACTTGTGCTTTTTTTTAATGTTCCAAAATATGGATTTCCTTTTTTTTCTAAGCATTGTCCAATCACTGGATAATGTAGACCATGATAAGTTGTTTTATCTCGTACTGAACAGTAGAACCAAAGGACACGGCCTGTGATTGAAGGGGGGTAAATTCAGAACAAATCTGAGAAACCACTACTTCGGTGAGCGAGTAGTAAACGTATAGAACAGGCTCCTGAGGGAGACGATGGAAGTAGAAAGCGTTGATTCTTTCCAGAACAAATTAGATAAATTTCTGTTAAGAAATAATATCTCGGGATACAGTATATAGTTTGGGACATGACATGTGCATGCGACTGCTAGGATGGTGGAAGGCAAACTGGATGAACCCTTGGTCTTCTTTTGCCGAGCAATTCATTCGTATGTTTGCTACAAGACGAAACGCAAATAATTTCTAATTACATTTTGTTTAGTTGAAAGCGAAAACGACCAAATCATATATCAACATAAAGGATGTGCAAACAGCCAAACAGGGAACAGAAAAGAAGACAAAGGGACCTGTCCTGAAAGATTAACCACAACAACAACTTGCATTTATATAGCACCCCGGAGTGCTTGACAGTGGTACTGATTAATTGTATGCAATCGAACAGGAGGCTCTCAAATCGACAGCACACGTTTGCTTTTCGCCTAACTCGGATTCCTTGTGATGAACTTTGCATTGCACCTCGGCCAGACCATCACTATCAGATGTCAGTCTCCACAAAAAGGAAATGAAACAAAAGTGCCCGTTCACTAAAACCTTGAAATCATCCACATTTTTTTAAAAAAACTAGGCTTTTCCTCGGAAGTGACTGTGAATCTGCTCTCTCTCTCTCTCTCTTTTTTAATGCATTCCACATGGTGGTCAGTCGGTCCTGTATTATTTTCGTCTTTACGTTTGCATTGCAAACGTGGACGTTTTCCGAATCGAATTCATTTGCAATGGGGTTGCACTTCACTTTTTAACGAGCAAACCCACCGAGTACACACACACACACACACACACACAGCCATGTAGGTCTGTCCCTATTGCAATCGTGACACGACTTTCCTAAATACATGAGTTGGGCATTGCATCGATTGAATCCTCTTCCTCACCCCCCCACCCCCCCACCCCCCACAAGCTCAACGTTTTGCTTAAAACAGTTCCGTGGGGGGAGAACCGAGTCTGTGCCTCCTTTCGTTTTGCAGCTCGAATCCAATTGCAAACGGATTGGATGTACCTTTCTAGAAAGTTGCAAATGCTTCTCGTTCGCGAACCCTCGAACCGAGTGGAAGGGACCCGTCCCCTTGCGGGGCCGACAACACTTGAGGGGGGGGGGTATGTCTGACTCCGTGTGCAGAAATAAATCAAACCCCATCCCTCGAATCAGCTGCAGTTGCCGAGCTCTCGGCCGAACGCATCACCGACACCACCGCTAAGCCGTTGCGTCTCTCAACAACTTGCGCCGATGAGCAAATGTGCCAAAGGTCCCACCGACCAGGGAGGGGGGAGGGAGGGAGAGGGAGGGGAGAGAAAGCTCTCGGTTAAGTCTACCGATGCACCGAAACGCCATCAGATTCCATCAGCAAACATCACCTCCCCTCCCGTTCCCATTTTTTTCCTGTACTGTTTCCTCCCCTCCACCCTCCAAAAAAAAGCATTGCATTGCATTACACTGAATTGCATTGCATTACATTGCATTACACTGAATTGCATTGCATTACACTGAATTGCATTGCATTGCATGACACTGAATTACATTGCATTACATTGCATTGCATTACAAGAGAGGAAGGAGTGCGAGAGGAGTCCGGACCGAAGCTTTAAAGGGGGGATTGAGAGTGTGTCGGCGGTCTCCCCCACCTGTGTGAGCTCTCCGAGGACGTCTCCTCCGGCAGATCCGCCGACCGGTGCGGCCGCGTCGGGACGGTGTTGCTCGGATGCATTCCCGGGTCCCCGGTCCTCTCCGAAAGCTCCGGCTCTCCCCCCCGGGAGGCGCAGGGCTGCGAGTAACGCGTAGACCAAACACACGGCGATCGCCACCGCCCACACCGAAGGGCGAAGACACCTCAAGCGACGGCGGCAGCCCAGCACCTGGCGGACACACATGTCACCTGAACCCCCCCCCACCACCCCTCCCCACCACCAACACCCACCCACCCACCGCTGTCCTACCTCGGGGTAAAGCAGCGGCGCTTCATTAGGGCGCAGGAGGTTTAGATCGGGAGCTGAATGAGAGGCGACATTAAGCGCTTCTCCATCCGGTGCCTCTGCAACTTGTCCATGTGGATCCCATTTGTCCGACGCCACACACACACACACACAGACAGACAGACACACACACACAGAGAGACACACACAGACACACACACACAGAGAGACACACAAACACAGACACACACACACACAGAGACACACAAACACAGACACACACACACAGAGACACACAAACACAGACACACAAACACACAGACACACAAACACACAGACACACACACAGAGACACACACACACACACACACACAGAGAGACACACAAACACAGACACACACACACACAGAGACACACACACACACACACACACAGAGATGTCAGCGTTTTTTTGTGTGTGTTGCTGCTGAAACTTTTCTGAGCGCACTTCGCCTCTCAATGCTCCTGGAATAAACTCTGGAGAGGAGAGAGAGAGGAGAGAGAAGAGAGAGAGAGAGAGAGGAACACCAGTTCAGTGTTAGATCACTATCATCACTGCCCCCCACCCCCACCTCTTTCTCTCTCTCTCTCTCCCCAACAGGGACTGGCTCAGTTGGCCAGTGATGCTGGACGGGGGTGTAGCCTTCAAAATGTAGCAAAGCCCATCGCTCCTCCTAAACCGACCCCCCCCCCCCCCCACCCCCTCCTTCCCCCCCAACCCCATCCCCATCCAAAATCAGCTGCGAGGCAGGACTTTCAAGGGCAAAAAAAAATGAGGATCAAATTCAATTTGCATCGGCAGCCAAGTACTAACCTTCTTTCCAATGCATTTCTAAACCCATCCCCTCCCTCACCCCCTACCCCCCCCCCCCCCCCACACACACACACACCCCATAGGTTTATATACTTTCGTCACACATGTACTAAAATCTTCCCAGTAACTTTTATCAAGGAAAACTAGCGGTGGGTTTTTGGCTTGACACATTCCGAATTCTTTGAGGATGCTTATGCTTTCCCCCCCACACCCCCCACCCCCCCCCCAACAAATTGCAAACTTTGTTCTGTTGGACAACCCCCCCACCCCCACACCCCTCCCCTCTCATTGAAGTTAGACTTCAGTTCTTAAAATGAACAGATTTAGTTGAATTCTTTCAGGATGCTTATGCTTTCTCCCCCTCCCAACAAATTGCAAACTTTGTTCTGTTGGACAAACCCCCCCCCCCCCACCCACCACACACCCCTCCCCTCTCATTGAAGTTAGACCTCAGTTCTTGAAATGAACAGATTTAGTTTGCATCATGGAGCAGTCGTGCACCCAGGGAGCGAGGCTCACTGCGTTTCTTTTGGCTACGTGGTGCACAACTCCTGATTCAGTGATTAAAAGCAATCGGAGCTGAGCGATCGCCTGACTGTGTGGCTTAACCACTCTTCCTTCCAAATTGGGACAGCGACAGCCACTGGCGACCTCTTTAAACCGTTGAGGAACGAATGCAAAGAGTTTAAACACACACACACACACAGCGAAACTTGCTGTCCTTTGACAGATTGGGATAATGCAACCAGCCTCCCCCCCCCCCCCCCACCACCATCACTTGCTAAAGTTTTCCAGCCCAAGGTTTCCCCTCTAACCTCCAAATAAAAATACACACTGCTTCTCCCCGTGACGCGAGGTTCACTCAACTAGGTAAGCTGGAAATAGTTTGCAGTGCACTTACTATATGTATTATGTTTTAAGTTGCTTTACTGGAACGTCACTCACAAAAATCAACATCCTCAAGTCCAGGTCTGGGATTTCTCTGCTGTCTCGGTTCAAGTCAGGAAGTTCACTGTCTCGGTGCAGTGAAAGCAGAGTTGCACTGACAGTGATACACTCACATTTAAAGGGCCACGCAGTTCAGCATTTATAATCATAACAGGAATCCGACCATAAAACAACATGCCAGGGATACGAATGACACTTCCCACACGTTAATGAGAATGTGCAATTGTAAACCACATTGCATTTGGAATGCTTAGTTAAAAGATAGGTTTCAACAACAAAAATATAATATTTCACTTAACTTATGAATCAGTCTTGGTAAATGTGAGTTTAGAAGTATTTTAGCTTCCACACTAGAAATAATTACCTTAAGTCATGTGACAAAGTTCGATGTCTTCCTCAAGTCTTCATTAGAATAAGCTACAGCATTCCAGGATTCTTCTTTCAGTAACTCAAGGTCAGAACTATTTATACCATCAGACCTGGCAGACAGTGCAGGGCAGATTACATAACTAGTTATGTAATAATCTGTGGACGTTATGCACTAAAAAGAAGACTGCACTTTCTTTTAAGATTCAAGATCCTGGTCCTCACCTTCAAAGCCCTCCATGGCCTTGATCCCTTCTACTTCTGTGAACTCCCTCCGCTCAGTGGGCTCCGGCATATTTCACGCCCCCCCCCCCCCCACCCCCGCCACCTCGCCCACCCTACCATTGGCGGGCGGGCCTTCTGCCACTCTGCTTGCACCCTCCGGAACTCCATCCCACAGTCCCACCAGCTCGCCCCTTCCCTTGCTTCCTTCAGGACCCATCCTAAGACCTTCCTTTTCGACTGTGCTTTTGATCACCCTGCTTCACCTCTTGCCCTTCACCCTCCCCAAACCCAACCCCCAGCTCGGGTCTGAAACACTGACTATCCAGTGCCTTGGGACGTTCTCCCGACGTTAAAGGCTCTATTCAAATGTAATGTTGTTGTTGTTCATCAAGACTTTGCTCTCTCCCTTTTGAATCTTGTTCCAATATTCTAGTTGGCAGGGTTGAATATAAAGTATGGCCTTTTTGTTTTCTAAATGCAATTCTCTACCATAAACCATTGACTATGAAGCAAAGCTCGTAACTTGTTTTAAAAGGGAATTGGATAGATGCGTGGAAGGGAACAATATTAAAAGGTAAAGTGAACAGGAGAGTGGGAATGAGACTAGGTGCCACATGTGGGAAAAAAAGAACAACCCAGATTGGGGTTGGAGTGCATGTCCTGTTTCTATGCTAAAACAATTCTATAATCTGAATATCACTGGGATATGCAATTCTTCCTGGAATATGACCAGATTATCATCAGGGTGAAAATAATCATCTCTCCTTCCGTCTCCTTCACCCTTAAGTGTGTTTTGCCAAAGGAGGTTGGTTAGGGTGACATCAAACTCACTCTTCACATAAAATAAGAGGGTGTACCTTCTTGGAAATGATTAAGGAATATTTAGCAGCAAAATTAACGTAGTAAATAACATAAAATTCTGTGGCCTGAAATAAAACATTCAACACAACCAGTTTATAATTTATCTCTCTCTATTCCCTTCTTTCTCACTTATGTCTTTACATACATAACTTCTAAGTCTGAAAGACACAGATAGAGCAATTGGCAGGTAAATGATATAGGAGGAAACCCAAGTAGCATGTTCTTCCTTAACATACCTATGAGGCTTGAAGGGACATGGGAATAGGACAGGGTAGTGGGATTGAAAGTACAACTTTCAGGGGATTGGAGACCTATGGCGTATTGGTTAGAGCACTCTCCTCGCAAGCGAGAGGATCCAGGTTTGATTCCAGGGCAAGGTGGAACCTTAGGCAAGTTTCCTTACTCCACCTGCCTCTGTTTACCTAATAGTAAATAGGAACCCAGTTGTCAATAGATTGGCAGATATTCAAAAAATAATAATAATATGGTCACTCAATCCATGACGGTTTGTGGGACACTGCTGTCCGCAATTGGTTGACGCATTTCACCCACAAAATACAGTCAATTTACTTTACAGTACATTCTGTGAAGCATTTTGAGACATCTCAATGACATGATAAGGTGCTATGTTGAATCCAAGAATTATTATTATTATTATTTTTACAACTTGAGAAACGCAGTGCAGATTGGATAGGCCAAATGATCTCCCCTGCTCTGTAAATTTCTGTGATTCTACTGTTAATTAAAAACACAAGGAAACAAAAAGATGACTCTATACTCAGAGAATATAATTCACCAGTTTCTACATCTTCCAACTACACAGGTTGTTAAATCTACAATCATAAATCTTTCTCTGCAGACATCATTACAAGTCAATATTCTGATGGGGATGGACAATTAATGTCTTCCATGACACAGCTATACCCTTAAAGAAATGACACACTCAATCTAACCATTCCAGAAGCTTTAAAATAGAGATCAGTGGGAAAAAAATAAATCCTGGAGTGATTTCAAAACTGTAATCTCATTTTGGCTTTAAAGTGAAGTTTATAAATCGCTTCATCTTTGGTGTCATAGTTTGTTATCTGAACCACTTAACTAGACTACTGTCTTGTAAACACTTCCAGTTATCCATTTTTCTTGAAAACTTGACATGTCACTATTACTTTTAATGTTTCACATACATTCATGCTATACTCAGCTCAGCTGCTACACAATTGTGGAAAGTAAAATTGAAAATCAAAAATAAACTTTCTGCTAGTGATCTTGCAGCAGAGTTAGTCCCCTGAATAGTCTGGTTGCAAAGCCATTTCCTAAAGCCAAACTGAGTAATAAAAATCTGGAAGGTCCCAGTTTCAATCCTCCTTCATCTGTGCTGACATAAATGAAGCAGCATTAGGGGCTCTACAATTGACTTTGGTGCCATTGGGCTAAAGAGGATATAGGCAGGGGAAGGGATGTTGGGGGGGATATCAGCCTCGCTTCATGATTACAGTCCAGTCACTCCCACTGGAAGCTGTGCACATCAGGTGATACATTGATTGCTTGCCAACATTTACCATTCAAACTAAATTATGAAAAATGGCTACTTTAGCAAACGGAAGCGTGGCCAATCCCCATTAAACTGCATAAGATATTGCCAGGCACCTGGCAAACATGAACTGGCCTGGCTTATTTGGTAGAAGCAGGACTTGAGCTCATAGTCAGTCCAGTGCTAGGCAGAGCTCTACATTGTCAGAGGTACTATACTTTCAAATGAGATGTTAAACTAAGATCATGTTTGCCTGTTCAGATGGACATTAATCTCATGGTACTATTCAAAATGAAAAGGAGATTTATGACCAGTGCCCTGTGCCTTGCATGTTAGGCCAATAATCCTCTAATAAATTGATCACTCACCTGCAAACACATCACTACACTATATAAAAAAAACACTGTGAAGTGCTTTGAGACCTTTTGACATGATAAGGCACTCTATCAAATACAAGGATTAATATCACTTATCACATCATTTGCTTCATGGCTACTTGTGAGTCATTGTTGAGTGTGCAATTAGCTGCTGCATTTGCCTACAAATGCACAGCTTCAACTTGAAATTAGCTTCCTGTGAAGTGATTGATGTTATAGGCACGATATCAAATACGATTTTTGGTATTTGCTCCTGTTAACCAAAACCCTAATTGGTCCAATGTGGACAAGCAGCAGCAAGCTTGCAAGGCATTACTCTCAATGGTAAGCTGTGTGTACAGTTTTGGTTGATTAGACTCCGTCGGTATACCAACACTTATTCTGGAGTCCCCAAGTCTTGACTCTTGTGTATCTAATACGCTCCAGAATTAGCTAACCTGCAACTAATAAGCAGGTTGTGTCCCTCCAGGGAGAGTGTACATTCCATTCCAGGCACAGGAAAATTTCCATGTGTAGCTGGCATACATCTGTGAAAATCAATTTATTTGAATACTCTTCGGCATGGTGATTGGTTTCCGCATGTGTCAGAAATCTGGCTGCCCAGAAAAATAACAAAAATATTTTTATTATCATATATCAAATGGTTAAGAACAAAAAAGTTTGCTAAAGAACCATTTTAATCAATATTTCACACTAGTAGCTTGGTAAGACAGGTTAGAGAAAATATTAAGTACGTTAACCTTTAATATTGGGTTACTACATATTTAGTGTTGGAACTTAAACTGTTTCCACAGAGAGTGGTATCAACCACAGCACTGAAATTTTATAGCAGTACAGTAACCCAACACACTTTTTTTTAAAAAAAATCTGTTGTAAATCTGGAGCAAATTGCTTGTTATGCCTATACTCAACTTAAATACAGTCACTATACAAGTAAAATACTGAGAGGCTCCTTGACGTCCTCCAAAGTGAAAGGGGCTATACAAAATCCAAGGGTAATTATATGAATTGTATATATATGAATGTGTATTATTCAAAGCAGAAAGATTACCAGAAAAAAAGTACTAGACATTAAGCCTAGCTTTGTTTTTATTTTTTTTGGGGGGGGGGTGGGTGGGGGAGAGAAGCAGAGTTTGTAGGATCTGAATGTGGAAAGCTACCAGGGTTTGAGTGAAAAATTGCCCCTGACAAACCCTAACCCCAGGAGCCTGGGTCAGTCCTGCGACCATTGGAGTCAGTCAGGAGCTAATCAGGAGCTGAGCATCAGCTGGGAATGAAAAGACCCCGGAGACTGCTCCCAGCCAGGTGAATGCTCGCCACACCTGTTCCCTCACATACACTCAGAATTGTTCTTCCATCTGCAACGATACAAACGGGTCCAACAACCCCCTAATTTTGCAAATCATTTGGGACAGATTTGCACACCTCAACACCATTCCCCACGGCTTCCCATCAAATGCAAGGATTATTATTAGTATTATTATCATCATCATCAGCAGCAGCCAGAAGCTGACCACCACTAACTGGGACCCACTTGTTAAAGGAAGATGAACAACATGGGTCATTTAGGCAAGGTTTATGTCACCTTCCATCCGCTGTCCGTGGTGATCATCTGCTTGGTGCTGTGCTGCTCGGTGGTGGCTGGTTTGGTGGGCGGTGTAATCGGAGGCGATCGCTGTGAACCTGGCGCTGAGTGAACTGCTGAGAAGTATGTTGGACAGCCTGCTGCTGCTACCGGCCACAGCAGCTCCGACCTAAGCACCATCCTGTGTCACACGCAGCTTCTTGTCTACTGTCTGTGCAGCTGTTCACCAATGATCACCATCAGATTGGAATCAATCCCTGGGTTCCTGTTCTGCTCAGCACCACCCCCCATGTATATCAGATGTCAAGAGATGCCCATTGACAGCCTCTGCCCCGGGTGTACCTGCTGTTGGTGGTTCGTCTGTTTTGGGCCGCAATCGTGTTTTATTAGGTTCGGATCTGTGTGGTTGTCAGATGGCACAACGAACAAAGTCCGTGAAGGTCGGGCCGCCCTGAATTCGGGTTGGAAACAGTTTGGAGTGGAGCCCCAGGTCCAGCCACCAGTCAAACCCTGGCACCTCTCAAGAGGACATGCCGTGCAGCTTGCAAAAGGGAAAGACACGCTGCCCTTGAATGTCACTGGCTTTTCTGGCTCCTTGTTGGCTACCATCACCTGTAACTAACCCAACCAGATACCGGGACCTTGGCAAGCACAAGCCGCGAGCCGGGCAGGAATTGAATGGAAGGCAAACAAGCCAAACCCTCCGGCTGCGTTACCACTAGTTGATGTGTTGCTTCTGAACATCATTGAAAATGACTTAACTCACCTCCCAAGCGAGAGATCTGGGTTCAATTCTCCGCAGGGCCAAACCTTGGGCAAGTTTCCATACTCCAGACACCTAATAATCCCTCAAGAAAAAGAATTGGTCACTTCGATCTGCGACTGTTTGTGGGACACTGCTGTGCGCAATTGGCTGCCACGTTTTGCCCACATACAGTCAATGCACATTAGTTTATTCTGTGTAGCGCTTTGAGACATCTAGAAGATGCGAAAAGTACTATATCAAATGCAAGGATTATTATTGAGTGAAAAACTTTAGGGGCTTAAGTTCGAGTTTAGGAGGAACAACGGAGGTTGCCGTTTCTTGTTTGGTAACTGAACGCTTGATAATGAGTGAGCCCTTTAGACAGACTACTGCCTACAAAGAAAGTTCCTCAGTTTCCCAGCAAGAACTTACATACTTTTTCTATTCTTTTGGCCAAGGAACACATTATGAAATAAATGTGAGACCGTGCTGACTCTTTCAAGGCTTAATGGTTAAAATAATGCAGCTTGTTAGCAAACAAATTATTGGACTTTGACCTACTGCAAAAATAAATCAATTTTATTTTTAATTTTTAAGTGTGCACTGCATAGCAATAGCAAGGAAACATCTGGTTTATTATCAGTGATTATAGCATTATTGTGGATAAGCACACTTGTGCAAATATAAAACAAATATTTTCTCCATTCATTGGCAAGATTGACAGCAAAAAACATTCATTATGGTTTTCCATCAAGTTGCAAACACTGAGAAAGCATTCATCACAAGGTAAAGGTCAAGATAGTTTCACTTATCCAGTATCCTATACACTGTATATCACATTCCAGTACCAAGGCTATTTAGAACAATATTGGGCAATCATTGTTGGCTTCTATTACTAAAAAAAAACAAAGGTTTAGCTGAATATCTTCCATCATACAGAGGCATTGCAAAGTGGTCTATTTATTTGCCTGTTCATATTTTAGTTAAATGAGCTTCATATAAAAGATTATTGAGAAAATGATATCTGTCTGGACTATTTAATTATGTTCATCAACATGCAGGAGGACATTTATGCAAACAGTTACATCATGCAAGGAATATTCCAAATAACTACATGTGGCGGTGTTCCACAGCTTACCTACTCACACTCAGAGTATTGGATGTATTGTAAGTGAAAATAATGTTACCAACATCATTATGCATTAAAAATAAATGGACACACTGCACTGATCATTATGTTTTTACTGGTTAAACACTAATGCAATATCTAATACAACAGTGAAAAAAATATTTCCACATATACAAGTCATAATATTTTTGAACCAATTTAGTATCAAAAACATTCCGATCATTTTATTTTTACATCCTTTATATCAAATGTGCTGTACCAAAGGTTCAGAACAGACAAATAAACATTTAACACTAATGGCACAAACTGGCATTCATATGATATAGTAATGTTTACTCATATATCAGACCACTACCATGTGCCAGTTTACACCAGCTCTACAAGATTTTATTGCCCATATTGCATTTTACTTCAGCCAGCTGAAACGTTTCACAGAAGTAATAATTAAATGGAAAAGTAACACATATTTAAAACAGACTATAGTTTGGGACTTTTTTNGCTCGTTACAATTGTTTAAAGGAGTAATGTTAGCCACCTGATGTTTTACACAAAAAAGATTAAATGAACTTCTGTATCAACAAGCTTTACATTCTGAATTAGGAACATCTACAAGAATACTGCAAAGATATCAGGTACTGCAGTTGTTTGTTGCTCTCATTCAATGTTATATTTAGATTCTAGTTTGAAGTTCTGATAAAGCACCAGTCAAATCAAGTCCTCTGCTTCTCATTTCATTTGTGGCGACTCCCTCGTCTCTTCATTGCTGCTGTGCATTGTGGGCAGTACCATTTTCCTTTCGGGGCTTCTGTTAGTCCAACACACCCATAGTGGAACCACTCAATGGGGCACTGTGGAAGAAAATTGTCAGGTCATTTCACCCAGAACAACACAACAAATTTTGTGCATTATCTATTATCATCCTTTGTATCATTGTGCTTCACACACATTGTTTCCAGCTTGTTCGCATGCTTCAAATTTGTTTGCAACATCAAAGAAAATCTAGAATACTTACATCTTGATTATCACAACCGACCATTTCACCATAGGATACCTAAAAGAAATGGGGAAATAAAATAAATTAAGTGTATTTTCAAACAAATGGAAAAATAGCACCATACCTTTTAATTGGTGGCAGAGTTCAAGTTAACAACTTTAAAAAGGGTGACAGCCTGAAAATAGCCCCTGCACCATGAGCACCAATAGTACAAATCCTGTGAGCAACTAAATTAAACAGTTTCCAAATCAAAATCCACTAGTTGTAAAGAAATATGTAAATTACTGCTGGAATGCCTACCTTAAATCACATAGAAGATGAAGCTTTTCCAAAGAATACAATTGTTTCATAATATAAGCTACTCACTTACAAATAGTTTTGTGCAGCATTCCATTAAAATAGTATGATAACTGCAACAGGGCAGCCCGTCTTATTTTTTTGGTCATTTCTATAAGTCTTATATTTGCCACACAGTCCCCCAAATTTATAAATGTCATACTTTTATTTCTGTCCCGTACTAAAACTGTGCAACCATCTCTACAAACATTTTACAATGCATACATCCCAAAATAAAAGCTGAACTGTTTTAAATTAGAAATCAATCCATTATATTACCCGCCTTCTGAGAGTTTATAGCTAATGCCTTTTAACCCACAACATGAATTTGTATTCTATGAAACACCTAGAATATTAAATGTACCGTTTAACATTCGTTACACACATTTGATTATTCAGAATCTTTTCACATTGGTTTCGTTATTCCCAAACATACCTGATTGCAGATACAATAGCGAGGTTCATTTGGGTCATACGTCCAATCCACTTGACTGTTAGAATCAGACTCTGGTAGAGCTGGGGTCTGCTGAGGAATCTCTTGTGTTACTGCCGATGACGAAGAGGAAGATGATGATGAGGATGATGATGAAGACTGATGATTTGAAGACTTGTTGCTTCTGCAAAAAATATAGAAAGAGTACAGATCATAGACATTGTACACAATTTTACCTAAAGGTTAGAAATATAAATGAAAACTTCATTGCAGTAAGACAATTTCAGTAACATAGCACTACATTTCCTAACAGGATTTCAGTTTCAAATCTCAACCTTGATTGACATTTGATCTGCTATTTTCATTAGCTGAGTTTTGGCAGCTCTTCAATATACTGCCACATGGATCACTATACTGCAGAGTGCTACATTGTGTTAATGATCCATGATCTAGATGAAGCTGTTAATGGTGACTGCTAGTGTACCAGGAGGGAAGTCTTCAACTTTCTGTGGTCAAGTACAGTTGTGACCTTAACTAGGTGGATGTAACTCCCATAAAGTTTGGAAGTTATGCATTTGTCAAAGTAAATGTTCTAAATAAAACAAATTAAGTCAAAGTTTTGCATACACAATCCCCAAAGTAATTTTCTTAACATAATTTACTTCTAATAAACAGAACAGCCGAGAAAATTCTAACTAACTATAGTGACTTACGAACTGGTGCCACTACTCTCCAAATGGAAGTTTCTGTCTTGCCTTCCACATGACACAGTGGAGTCCTGTAGCTCAGTGGTTAGAGCACTCGTTTTGCAAGTGAGAGACCTAAGTTCAATTCCAGGCAGAGGGCGAAACCTTGGGCAAGTTTCCTTACTCCACACGCCTAATTATAATCCCTCCAAAAAAACAAAATAATAAATTGGTCATTTTCAATCTACGACTGTTTGTGGGACATTGCTGTGCGCAATTGGCTGCCGCGTTCGCCCACAGTCAATTCACGTTACAGCATATTCTGTGAAGCGCTTTGGGACGTCTAGAAGACGTGAAAAGCGCTATATCAAATGCAAGGATTATTATTATTATTATATCCATAAAAGTCTTTATGGATAATCTGCCCTACCTCACTTTAACCTGGAATCTGAAAGGATTTTTAAATACTATACATTTGAAATCTAAGTATAAATTGCCAGACAAAATATGTATTTGATCAAATACATTTATTAACTGCAATACAGAATTTCTATGTAATCCCTTCTGAAATTAGATTAAGAAATAATTAGAGGCATATGTAAATCCAGAGGTAGCCATATTACCCTTCACCAATGAAGATCAAAATAGGATTACTTTTCTTCTTCATTGACAAATTGGAAAAGTGAAGTCCATGTATACACATCTAATAATAATAATAATAATAATCCTTGCATTTGATATAGCGCTTTTCACGTCGGGAGGACGTCCCAAAGCGCTTCACAGAACACACTGTAAAGTGAATTGACTGTGGATATTTGTGGGCGAACGCGGCAGCCAATTGCGCACAGCAATGTCCCACAAACAGTCGTAGATTGAAAAATGACCAATTTAATTATTGTTTTTGGTTTTTTGGAGGGATTATTATTAGGCTCTGTGTGGAGTAAGGAAACTTGCCCAAGGTTTCGCCCTGCCTGGAATTGAACTCAGGTCTCTCACTTGCAAAGCGAGTGCTCTAACCACTGAGCTACAGGACTCCACTCCTGTAATCACATATAATACAATCACATCTTGCCATTCTCACCACAACAAATTTCTGATATATACAAAGCTGCCACATCAAGGTAACAGCAAGCCAATTATTGAGCTGCTGTTGTTTTAATACGTTTCAGACTTCTGAAACAGAGAGCAGGGTAGTACTACAAGAACAGACATGTTACTATAGCAATAGACAAAATTAAGAATGGATGTTGTATTAGGCCACACTAGGTTTTGGCAAGAAACCATCATAACTTGATGACCATCGACAAGACAAATTGCAAAAAAAAAAATTCTACCATGCTCAATTTTAAAATATTGAATAAAGCACACAGCCTTGTAAGAGAGCAATTTAATTGAAAAAAAAACATACTTGTTTTTTCGTCCACTACGTGAATCTGTGGTTGATGTTGACAACGTCTGTGTCAGCGTAGAGGCTAATGTTGATGAATATCCTGTCGATTCTCTAGAGATAGAGAATTCGCGTGCAAGCTGGAAGTCATTATTCTTGAATGCTTCGTAAGTGGCCTTTATAGTAGATGTTCTCCGCCCTTCCTTCATCTTTGGAAGAAAAGGTAAACATTTTGCACAAAACCATTAGTTGGTAAAAAGATGAATTTCAGACAACTTTTACATGCAACTTGTTTGTACATGCAGTATAAAGCTATTGGAAAATACCAAAGACCTAAAAATCAGTCTCTGGGACTCAATTCAAAGCATTTGAGATACAAGAGTCATGGAGTAGACAGTATAGTAGGATCATAAAGGTACGTATGGGTCAAGGCCATACAGGCATTTGAAAGTAACGTCTAGAATCTTGGATTTGTTCCACTGGGAAGGGGAGCCAGTGGAGTTGAGCGAGAATGGGATGATAGGTTTACAGAGTCTGGTGTGGGATAGATACATGGGCTACAAAATTGTGGATGGTCTGCAGATTGTGTAGGAGGTGAGTTTGGTGTTGGAATAAATCAAACCTAAAGGTGAGGATTGGGTTGACTATACTTGGCACTAGTTTGCCAGTTAGAAGTAGTTTTGTGTACTCACAATCTCACAAATGGGGACTGTTGGGAGGGGGTAGGAGATGGAAAACATTGCACTTGAGTGGAACGTTTATAATTGTACCCATATCTTCCAACGTGGACACTTCTCAAATCTTCCACAATTGAAGCCAGTAAACCATGAAGTGGAGAATCTTTAGCTCGTCCTACTAATCTGTAATGCACGGTATCACATTGATAGATTGACACCCCTCGTTTACCCCAAATATATAGGAGCCAGCTTTTATAATAATTTCACAGGGACCAAAGCCCGAAAGTTATGCTAGTCTCAAATGATAAGGTCTGAATTGTTAAGGACAGTCCAATAACATTTTATGTCTCACTACTTGAAGAGCCACACGACAATCAAGGTTACAAATATTAACTTTCAAATCTGACAAAATATATTCCAACTTGTGCAGGATAGGAACACATTTTGAATGTTTTTGAGCATTTAAACTACCTGTGCAGTTGCTTGAACAGCCTGAGCTGCTGCCATTGTTATAGCGACAGCTCCCGGTCCAGCTCCTGGAGATAACGAGGTCAGATTGTATGAGCTGAGTGGCTGTGATGAATTTGCATTGTAGACATTGTTCGAAGCAGACGTTACATTGTTGTTACGACACCCTGAAAGAGAAAAAGATAATGAGCAAGTGTTAACAGATCTCATCATCTGCCTAATTATACGTCATAACATAATTTGTTTGCACTTTAGCAAATACTGTAACAAATCTTATTTAAGACAGAATTCTGAATACCGGGTGTATTTTCTTTTGAAGCATCTGATGTAAGTGTAGATAAAAGAGCTTCTGATTTGAATTTCTTCTCAGGTACATGGTCTGAGGCATGGTGAGAGGATGGGTTATACTTCCGTTCTGTAAAAGGATTGCAAAAACAAATGAATAGTAGCAGAAGAAACAATTGCTGATGAAAAAGCTCTCGACTAGGCTGAATAAAATTGAATGTAATATAAAGCAACAAAGAATGCTTGAAATTAACATACAACAAATTAATCCATGAACAATATACAATAGACAGTGTATAAATAACAAGGAAGATTGAAGTGCATCAAATTCAGTATCATAATTCATCTATATATATATATATAAAATCATAGAATAGTCCATATCAACAAAGTTTTCATAAATAATTCTTACAATTGGCAAATACCTTTCAGGTTGGGACGTGCTTTGCAGGATATACTGTAAACTGCAGTGACTGTGTGTTTTGTGGGCAAACTGCTGCCATCCAAATAATACTTACATTTGATATAGCACCTTATCATGTTGCTGAGACATCTCAAAGTGCTCACAGGATAATGTAAAGTGGATTGACTATGTATTTTGACTAAATAGTTTTCCTTGTATATGCTTGTCAGAAAAATCCAACCAATTTTATTTATCTTTAATCTTCAAAAGTAATTGCAATACCAAAATGAGTTATAGTCAAGGAACTTGTGCCATTTAGCCTTGGTTCTATGAACAAATTTGAATGTTTAAATATGATAATTTTAAATTGATATTTCTTTGTGCTTATTAACATGACAATGTCACTGCAAGGTAATGCAATAAGTTTCAATTTCTGGTACTCAGTATCAGTACAGAACTCTCAGCTAAAGTAACTTAATAATTAAACTTGATTTGAGCGTCTAAGCAAAACAGTAACAGAGCTTTGAGGCACCTCGAAGATGTGATAAGGCGCTATAACAAATGTAAGGATTATTATTATTATTCTAACCACACACTTGAACATGAAGTATACCACCACAACAAAGAAAAAAAACACAACATGAAGTATACCACGACAGGGTGAAAAATAAACTTCCAAGCACTTACTTTCTAATGGAGTATGCGAGTGAGCATGATGATTATTAACTGGCTGAGGTGGGTTGTCCAACTCCAAAGACCCTGAATGAAGGGAGCAGGCAACCAGTCAAATTAGGTCTTAAATACTCTGTTTTCAAACCAAGAATAAATCAATTTACAACAACAGATAATTGGACTTAACTTAAAACTAACTTATTTTTTTTCTGATCCAAAAACATTTAGTAGCTATAACTTTCAAGACTGAGCATGAGAAAGGAGGAAAATGAGATAAATCATAGCTAACTATTAGAGAAATACAAGTAATATTTGCAAGACAAGTAATAATGCAGGATACAGGGAACAAAACAGTACACTTTCTGTATTGAAATATATATTAAAAAAATAAAAATATTATTACTAAGAATGTATTTCTGGGGCAATAATTCAAGTTTTAAAGGGTCACATGTTATCTCCACTTGTAGTTTTTTTTTAAAGTTATCTTAATAGGTATAATTTGTTGCAACAAGTATTATTATTATTAAAGACTAACTCATGAGAGGAATAGATGCAGTAGCAATAGATTGTTTCTTCTCACAAGCAAAACACTTGGATACATCTTTTGAAAACCATGCACTACCACATCCAGTAAGTGATTAATTTTTGTCTTGCATTTTCTCAGGTAAATTTCTTGGTCCATGATACACTCATTCCCACTCAAAAATCTAGAATTATAATGGAGTGTCCAGTGGATAACGTTTTCACTGTTCACAGACACTACTTAAACATATTATGCATTTACATTTTTACATCTTAAGTTAAATATAATGAATGGTCCATAGTAAATTCTGATTCTTTGCAGTTTCTAGATAAACCCTCATTTGAATAATTAGAGGTGATTTGAGGTTGTTAAATTGTCTTTAATAAAATTAAAAGCTAGAAAATTACCATTATTTGTATGGTTACTAATCGTTCTCTAATGAGTTATTACTTCTTTCTTCTCATCTCCTAACAGTTTGATTATAACCATGGCTCCGAAATTACCAACATTTGTTCTTTGCAACAACTCCCAAATGAGAAAATAGGACAAAAACAACTAATTATGCCTCTAATCAGATGAATCATTCAAGAAATCTTTTATAGAAGCCAATATATGGTTCTGTAATTTTTCTGTTATTTAAAACCTTTACAACCTTCAGGTTGTCATAAGAAACCTCTCATCTGAATTATCGTTAAAGTCCCTGGATTATTAATAAGCACACTCACTGAAAACAAGAGCTGAACCTTCCTTTGTAATTTGTTTTTCTGGCAGTGCACATGCATGATCTACACCTATGCGTATGTAAGGAGAGCTATTGCTAGGTTCAGAGAAAATAAGTACCCAGTATATATCTAGTGTAACCATGGCCCATGAAACTAAATCACAATTTGGTGTATGCGACTCACTCCAGCCAATTAACTGTAACTGCAACACTGAACATGACAGTCTATGCTTGTTCTTAATCTACTGACAGACAAAGGAAATATTTATATTTTTGCACAACTGAGGCAAAATACTCCACTGTCACAAGATCTTGCTTTGCACAGAATTGACAATAAACATATATGAAAAAAAAGTCGCCCTCAAAGGGAACAGAATGAACTTTTTTACTCATGATTATAACTAAAGCTTAAGATGGTCCAAAACCCGATTGTCCAGCCCGCCTGTTTCTGTGCTGCATATTCTATGCAATTTCCGACGTGAAGGGCGCTATACAAGTGTAATACAAGTGTATACAAGTGTAATTTGTGTATACAAGTGTAATTTGTTATTGTTGTTGTACTTCCATAATTATTGACAAGCATTGTTGTATACTAATGTATACTCATTTATTCATTTATTCCATATTCAAAATGCTAATTAATTATTTTTTAAATTCTATAATTTCTCACTTTAGCTTCCACGTCATTTTCTACAATGGAGGGTAAACAGGTAGTTGAACTTAGGTTTCTTGTTAACTATGCTCCTGAATCAATCACTTGGATGAATACTTCGGGCCCCAATGTAGTCACGAGTTTTATCAGCCAGTAAAATCAGACTACAGTATTAGTCTGTGCAAAATGCAAGCCATAAAATGGCAATCAATTTTAGTTTAAAAATATTATTCAATATAAAGTTGCAAAAATATAATTTTGCATGCAGTAGTTTTAAAAACTAAGCTCCATTGAAGAAGCTTTCACTATTGAAATATTACCTTAACTTTGTCATCCATAGTTATATAAACATAGCTGAGTTTAACATTGGCTTTTAGTGACAACTACTGGTAATGTAGAATATTACAGGTCATACCCCTGACATGACCTACATGCAATGTTCAAAAGAAAATACTGAACCATTTATTTCTAGAATTAATTTACGTAACCCAGCAATTCAGTAGCAATATAAAATGTATAAAATAATTTGCCTCTTTTACATGTGAATTTGTATTGTTAAAATTAATAGAAGTGCAAAACATGAATATAAAATAGTCATAAATATAAAATAGTCATCAATAAATCAAATAGGGAAGTCAGAAGAAACTTCTTTACCCAGAGAGTGGTGGGAATGTGGAACCTGCTACAAGTAGTTGAGGCAAATAGCATAGATACATTTAAGGGGAAGCTAGATAAGTACATGAGGGAGAAAGAAATAGAAGGTTACACTGATGGGCTTAGTTGAGGAAGGGTAGGAGGAGGCTCATGTGGAGCATAAACACCGGCATAAACCAGTTGGGCTGAGCCGCCTGTTTCTGTGCTGCATATTCTATGCAATTCAATGAATATACTTACTTCTTTCCAGTATTTCTGTAATTCCAGCATTATCTGCTTCAAGCTCCATTTTAAATTTGGCAAGCTCTTGGTCCAACTTTCGTAAATGTCTATCCACCTGTTAATGCAAGCACAAAACACTGTATAGAACCCAAGTGCAAAGTAGGGTAAACAAAATGAAAATCACATTAAATGCACTTGGTTTCTAGATGTGTACCTGTGGAACTTCACCACAACATGAGGAACTACTTTCAGGAGAAGAGGCATTTTTTAAAAAAAAACAGGAGAGAACAGAATCCAAAAATCATCATGTAAAATTTTTACCAAAGACAAATTCAAATTAAAACTGAATGAAAATTTTTTTTTATTTTAATTACTTTCTTTAATTCTATTTCATTTACACCTACTTACCAAATCATAAATTTGGTTGGCTAACTGGACTTTTTCATCCGCATCTTCCAAAGCTTTATAATAATCCTATAAAAAGATTTATATGAAAGTTATGAAATGATTTAATATGGAAACAAAATAAACAAACATACAGTACAATCAAAGTAAAGGCAAGATCACTGCTTTTCCTTTGAAATGTTACATAGTATAGACAAACTACTTGGTCTGTAATTACCAACAAATAGTTTTCCAATGGCTATTTTGTTTATTGTTAAGTTATTCTTAAACACAATTTACCAAAAGTAAACATTTAGATGATCTAAGGTTTCATGTTGCCCAACTGTTTAACTTCAATAATGCAATAAAGATTCAATTTTTCAACCACTATCTACAATTTAAATAAATACAAACAAATATAGGAGAAAATCTGTTTTGCTCCTCATGTATAATTTCTGAGATATGGATAGCTGGAAACAGTCTAACATTCCTTCAATTAAGCTAGATTGACATTGTAAATGTTATACAGAAGTAATTTGTATCTATGCAAAACTAACAATTTTATTCAGATTAAACAAACAGGTTTTTCCAACATTATCTTGGAAAATTAAATAAATCCAAGTTTATAAATTAAACTTTCAACAAGGTCTTAGTTCCATGATAAAAACACCTTTTTAATTGCTTCCATTTGTTCATCTCTCCATTCTGGCTTATTCTTTTTTGCATTCACAAAAAACTCATTCACCCTTTGTTCTAACTGGTCCATTGCATCTGTGTGGGAAAAAAACGTTTTTAAACATGTTTAAATGTTTGTTGCACTGCATGTTCAAAAAATATTGCATTCGTTTGATTTGTTTACAGATCTATCATTGATGTTGGAAACAGACAGATTAGACTAATTAACGTCAAACCTTATGAACACCAAAGTAATTGAGTTACGCGGATTTAGCTCACTGAGGTTTGAATTGCTATGTAATATCAAAGCTACAGGCATATGCTTTTTGAAACTTATTGAAAAGTTTAAACTGCATCACCATCATGCTGATGACACAGGACAGACACCCATGCCCAGTCTTAATCCAAAATATGCAGAGATGCGCAATTGCCATTTAAGTACAGTACTGCAATTGGAGTCCAATGAATTTAGAATTACTATACATATTTTAAATGCAACTATCCATTTTGTTGTGACTTCCCACATTGTCAAGTCATCCAAGCAGGTCCACCGCGTGGCTTTCTTCCTGGCACCGCATTTGTAGGAGGACACAGCAGCTAACGTTGCGCGCAGCAATGTCAGAAAACATAAAGTGATTGATTGAACGGTTTGATCTGGGCTGTCGATCAGGGACAAGGGTAGAAACTCCCTTCTCTTTTTGAGAAACGTACTTTCTTTTTGTTGCTGCCCTCAAGAGAAACGTTTTCGACTCGCTCAATCGCACTTTTTTTATTAAAAAAAAACACCCAAAATGTTATTTGCAGCCATTCGGAGTACTTTCTCAAAGAGAGAGAAAAGAAGATTAAAAAGAAAAAAAAAAGCAGCAGCCAACACGGTGTTCGGTGGGTGCAATCGACCTGTTGCTATGACCCGTTGCTAAGACGCTTTTGGTGCCGGGACGTGTCCACACCAATTCAGGACAACGCACACACACACACACACACACAACAAGAA